>NW_008238337.1:1243791-1262826 GCF_000691975.1 Corvus brachyrhynchos
GTATTTGTGCATTTCAGCATTCCTGTCTTACCTGAAAGTGCTTGATAAATCCCATGCATATAAATAAAAAGGAGAGGGGTTGGAGTACAGGCAACTCCTGGTGCTGATGCTGACTTTTCACTGCTAAGGTTCTAATTCACATATGATCCATATTAATATTATTTCTAGATGATTATCAAAGGTGTAGCACTTGTAGGCAGGAAGAGCACTGTTGTTAATCATCCAAGCCATGCTGACACCGCTCTGTAGAGGGCAGGGAGCTCAGAAAGGTTGACTTGCCCAAGGTCACAGTGTCTAAATTGCAAATAAAGGATCAGAATGCATCGCACCTGATTTCCTCCCCTCTGCTCTGGTGGACACCATGAAATTTAATGTTACCAAGTGACTGCTCTGTACATTTGAGTTGGGAGTCTCTCCACTGACAGCAGGAAGGATCTCCTGCTATTGGAGTCCCCGAGCAAAGATCAAAGAACAAGCAAATGATTGAGTTTAGGCAACTCCAGTTCAGCATTAAATGCCTGCATGAGATATATTGATTAAAGTTTTCCTTCATCACACTCCACAGCCATGTACACAGATAAAAGAATTCCAGGTAGGAGGCATTTCCCAGACTGACTGTGCAATCCCAGACACAAACGAACAGCGAAAGCTGAGCTTTCTCATAGCTTTATCTGTCCAGAATATTTACCTGTTGGTTTTGGTTACAGCTGATACTGACATGCTAATTTTTGCTCTTATTCTTCAAGTTGTTCAATTTACGAAGCTGTCAGTCCTTCATGGCACCTGTGGCACCTTTTATAAGAACGTTTTTAGTGTGTCAACATCAAATATCTTGTGGATATGGTTGGATGATGCAGCATTTCCAAAAAAAGCTTTAGCAAGCAGGCGTTTCCCCTGTCCATTCCAGGATGGGATAAGTTCAATGAATGGTACAGATCTGCAGGAGAATAAGCCCAGCCTGTTTTGTTCCTGATGGGACTTTAACTCACATAGAGTGAAATTCACACCCTTACACACCCCCAGGCTGAAGCCTATTCACCATTTAAGCCTCCAAAATAGGATTAGGGGATTTAAGAAGCACAGAAGCTTTGCATTTTCCATCCAGTTTCTTAATGATTTTTTCAATTAATGGGAGCGAGCACTGCAGCCAAGCAGTCAAACTTCTCAACAGGGCTGTGTCAAGGCTTTGGAGAAGTCAGCTCCAACCACAGAAAATGAAGAACCTCCCCACTGTTGAGCAGCAAAATATTGTTTGCTTTAGTGCTGAGACAGGACTTGAACTCAGATGCACAGAAGTGAAAAATAAGCAATGATTTTCTCCTACCTTTTCTTTATTATAAGGGATTTTTTAGCGTGATGTTTTTGAGTTGATACTCAAAGCCAGCCTTGAATAGCTTAGTACATACTTTTCTTCTAAGTCTATCTGACTTAGAAGCAGTTCTTGACGTCCTCAGCAGCCCACGGAAAGGTTTTTAAGACAGCAAAATGAACAGCCCACATTAATTAGCAGCTATTTACTCCTTTTAATAAGGAAACGCCTAAGAATGAAAACTGGAAGTCACCCCATCATCACAGACGATCTGAATCTCAGACACCCTGCATCACAAAAGTTTACAAACTCTTTCTCGGCACCTTCTTCGGGCCTGCAGGCAGGCTTTTATCTGAGGATCTGAACACCGTGTAGGAGCATTAGCTAATTAGATTTCTCGCAACTCCTATAATATCAGAAGCACTTAGAAGAGAGATAAAGGTAGGATTAAACCGCAGAGCCAGGTCTCATCAGACACCCACGTATTAAATGAGCTCCAGCACATGCTGCCAGCACAGCCACTGAACTTCTCCTGTGCATCAGCTCCAGCACAGCAGTTTTTCCCAGCTCTCATAGAGAGGGTTTATGTTCTGTAGTATTACATGCCCAGAGGCTCCAGTCACAATCAAAACACCAGAGAAACTGGCAGGAGGAGAAATTTCTACCTGCACATCAAGGAGACAAGTCCAAAAGACACAGGGTGCTGTAGCATGGCAGAGATAAAGTGCTCTGTCTCATCTGCCCAGGTGTGCACGGGAGATGCAGAGGGAACCCCTGTTTGCTGTGTCCTCACCTGTGAGCAGCACAAGGTCCACAATGCCTTGGATTTGCTACATGCACAGAAATGACCCCTGGAAGTACCTCCTGACACAGCTGTTACTGTGCATGCACGCTGCAAAACCTGCTCACATGGACTGCCTGCTGATTCAGGGTGCAGGGAAAGCTCCCAGGGCACTGCCCAGGCTCCCCAGGGAATGGGCACAGCCCCGAGGCTACCAGAGCTCCGGGAGCGTTTGGACAGCGCTGCCAGGGATGCCCAGGGTGGGGTTGTTGGGGTGTCTGGGCAGGGCCAGGGGTTGGACTGCATGATCCTTGAGGGTCCCTTCCAACTCAGGACATTCTGTGAGTTTATGAGTCTTTGAGCTCTCACCATTCACACAATAAAATCTCCTCGAAGGCTGCTTAATGCTTGGATGGGAGTAGAGAGGCAAAGCAAGCAGAAAGCAGCAGGTACATGGAAACCTCTAGAAACAGCAGCTTTCCACTGCTGACTACGACAGATGAATTCCACATCCAATCCCTGAGTGCAATCGCAGCTTATTGTCATTATTTCACGTTTTAAAGTGTTCACAAAAACTCTTTCAGGAATTAAAACGTAAGTGCAGAGTGGTGTCACTAATTTGCAGTTCACTGAAGATGAGACTTCAGGAAAGGAGCAGTGAAGGGAAGGCACAGCTCGGGATGGAACCGCCCCAGTTCTCTTCTTTAACTTCACTGCAGATTTGAAGAGAAAAAAGAATAAATGCAATATGAGCATAAGGAGGTCTAGGCTGGAAAGCAGACATATGCCTGGCTCTCATTAGAGTTCCTGGGAGATGTAAGCAAGCATCTGTCAGGAGAACCAGACCCTATGAAAAAGTAGGAATATAAAATCCCATATTGCTTCAGAGAGGCAATAAAAACAATATGGAAAATTTATAACAATCCGGCGTAATTGTTCAGAGGTAACTGCTTCAAGGACTCTTAGGAGGCTTGTAAAGGTTTTTCGACTGATAAAAAAGGAACAGCATTTCTAAGATGGGGTAATTTAAAGCACAATTCAGCACAGCTTTGCAGGAAAATAGGACAGTGATGAGCACGTGTTGGCTGCTGACCTTCCAATGGAAATGTAAAGGGAAACCACTCTTGCTAATGAGATGTTGTGGTATTTGTTTTTGCACAGAGAGTTTTCAAACCGTAAAACCATTCAGTCCCTTTAAAATTTGAGAGTTAAACACTGAAAAGTAAATTTGCAGGTCCCACACTGCTAGCTCTGAGCGCAAGAAGATACCAACTGTCTCCATCAATGACATTTTCAGAGCTTTATGCAAGAGAGGTCCAGCATCTGCGCTGATCCGAGTGCTGCAATGAAAGCGGGGTTTGGCATCTTTATCGTTCAAGAACGCTCATCTTTGATCTCACAGGTGAGGGAAGGCACATTCTGATAGCTGGAGCCAAGGACTGTGAATGATAGGTGTGCTGCTAAGGCTTAAAAGAATACATTTAATTTTTTATCAGAAGTTACTATAATGACGCCTAACAAAACTTTGGAAATCATAATTTTTTGCAGAGTCCAGCCCATTCTGAATTCGGCTATACTCTTGGAAAATGTATTGTCACCTGAAAAGCAGGTTTTATGGGTCTATTTTATAGGTTATATATAAAATAATTCCTAGCTCCTGGAGATTTAAGTCTAAGATATTATTTCTCCCTTGAAAGTATTAATTTTCTTCTGAATAATTTCTTAAGTCTATTCAATTGCTTCCAAATATTTCTCTGTTATTAAAAATACATCATTTAGCCTAATTTTTGCTTTAATCATAACAGAATCAGGCCAGGTGTCTATGCCTTTATTTGATAAATGTCTTGCTTCCAAATGAGAATATATAAATATTAGCAGAAACCAACATAACAACGCTTTATATTGGAAAAGAAGCAGTAAATACCGTGGGGTAAAATATCCCTCCCTGGGAAGGAACACTAATCCCAAAGGCATAAAACATGCAAGGGGTCTTTTGCAGCATGTTTATTTACAGTAATAGAGTTGTCACGTTTGTTTGTGCCTCCTTTGAATTTCCTGAAATCACTGCTGGAAAATGTTAAAGCCAAAGAGGTAATTCCAATCACCCAAGCTTGTCATCAACGACTCCAAGAACTGGAGCACACCTGTAAATTACAGAGCTTAACTCAAGATCGAGCCACCAAGAGTGGCATAAACTCCCATTTTACTCTTTGGCCAAACCACAAACCATGGGGAATCAAGAGAATTCCTCTCTGCAAAACAGCCAGGGCTTTGCAGGGAGACAAAAGCCTTTCATTTCTCTGCTGCAAAGCGAGACTTTTATGTGCTGGAAATGTCGGGTTTTAGACAGAACTACTTAAAGTTAGAAACACAGAATGCCAGGGAGAAGACACTGAGATCATGAAATCTTTATGGGTACTTTAAATTCTATTGACAAGAAGTGACAGAGATTAAAAGAAAGGATGGAAATGTGGTAGCCAACAGCCATTGTATCAGAGACGGAAAGCAGGAAAGGGTCAGAAGTATTTGCAGAAGTCCCTGGTAATTACTGGTTGGACTGAACTTGCTGATCTACTTTCTGTATTAATTGGCAAAAGAAAAGATGATGCATTAAGATAGATAGTCCTTAAGTGATCCATATTTTATCCCAGTTAGCTTTATGCTCTCTAATTGATTTCCTACATCTGCACTCACATTCCCCTTCAACCTTCTCCAGGTCCCCTTTCTCATTACCATTCTTTCCCCAGCAGCACAGAACATTACAAGGTCAGGGACCCTCATCCTGTCCCCTCCTCACAGCAGGGTCACCAGTGGACTCAGAGCAGGCTGCTCAGGGCTGTTGGAATTTGGAATCCTCCAAGGACATAAATTCTACAACCTGTCTGGGCTTCCTGTTCCATCTTTCCTCTTCTCCAGGCCACACACGCCCAGGGGTGCCCTGTTTTCCTCACAGAACTGTTGCACAGGAAAAGAACTTTTACCATGTTTTCCTCACAGAGACTACTGCACAGGAGAAGAACTTATACAATGTTCTCTTACCTCTCCCAGTTTCTTGCTTTAATTCCTACAGCGAGCATGACAACAGCAACGTAGGTGAATCAGGAAAACCCAGTGACACCACACACAGGAAATCCTGATGAGGACTCTCAGCCCCCTGACACATGCAGAACACAGCAGCATTCGTATTTGAAACATACTGGTTTAACAAACATGAAAACCTCCAGAAGCAGCATTGTAGATAAATAAATTCCTTGCCTGCACACAAGACACCTGATCACGGACTGTGTTTGGAAAGTGAATCCTAAGGCTGAGATCAGCTTTTTGACTCTCTAGATGAATCATTGTGGTGTCCATTTCTGAAATGAAATCAACCAGTAGCACATCAGTGCTGTCTCCCAAACATGAACTGAAATATTTGAGTATCCCTGGGAAGGCAATTTTTTCTTGACTCAACACTTGGCCACCTAACCTTGAAATGCTGGATGTTGTAAATATGATATAGTGCTGCCATAAAAGTGGGGGAAAGTGTCTGAAACTCAAAATGAGAAGGCACTGGGAGGAGGATTTCCCCCCACCTGATTGCTGTATCATTCTGATACTTAAAAATAAAATCCCAAAGCCTGATCTTGCGCTACAGAAGTAGTCATTTGTCCCTTTTGGAAGTTGCCCAGGTTGATATATAATGCTATTCTCCCAGTCACAGCACATTTCACATCCCCCTTGCCTGGGTGTGAGAGTATAAATGGAACCTGGCTGCCATCAGTGGCCATCCAGCGGATTGTGGGAGCCCTTGCAGCAACAGAGGTGTTTTACAGAGCACAAGAGCCTCTGGACACATCTAAGACAAGCAGAAATTCATCAGTTTGGGATTCTTCTTTCACATTTTGCATCAACAGGGTACTGTAGCATAGTCCATAGCCCCAGTGCTGATCCTGCTCACAGCTCCCTCTCAGAACAGCGAGGAATTGGTGCAGCTCCTGCACTGAGCCTCTCCCCCCTTGCTCAGGGCTCAGTGCTTTAAGACAATTTGTATGAAATCAGAAAACAGAGAGTGGTGCTGGCCTTGTTGGACTCCTGACATTTCAAGTCTTTGAGGCAGAAACGGCCACATTTCTCTAAATGTCGGGTGTTGGTTTTCTGTGTCTTTAAAGAGCATCTTCAAAAGAAATCATGGTTAGAACTTTTGCCCTTAAAGCCTGTACAAAACCCTTACAGTAAGTCCTTAAAAATATCCTGTCAATCATTCTGCATTCCCCTGACTAAATATTAGCATTACATCCATGAAGAGAGTTTGGTCTCACATAACAGAAACAAGACTTTCATGGGTTTATTTTTTAACATTGGAGTTAGTGATGAAGGAGTTTGTGCTGAGCTGTTAACTAGTACACCTGATGTCCTCAGAGTGTCAGAATTCTCAAGGTAAAGTCCTTTATAAATATAAAATTCCATCTTCCCAGCAGCATTTTCTAAGAAACTACCAGATATTTTGTTGAAGTGCCAGTTCACTGAACATACAGACACTCTCACACAAATGATGAGTTAACTGGCCCAGTCCTGGGCAACTCCTGATCTGATTCTGACGATTCCTTCCTCATGCATTTGCTTGTGACTGCCTTTTACCTCTTTGCAGACTGCTCATGAACACACATCCACACTCTCTGCTGGGAAATGGTCCAAGGACAGGGAGCAGCTGTGCTGCTGCTCGGACCCTTTGTAACCTCAATTCCAGCCTCCATCACAAGCCCCTGAGATCCTACACGATGCTCACAGGGGAACAGTGGCTGCTTTAGGTGTTATCAGCCCCAGGTGTTCCTCACCCCTCCTGCAGGATCTTGAGGAAACCACAGTGGCCAGGTGCTCCTAAAGCAAGCCCCAGGACTGACTCTCTTCTCACACTGAACCCACCAATGAACGACATAAAATGCCATTAAATGACCTTCAGAAAACACCTCAGTTAAGGTGAGAGAATTGAAGAAAAATGGGCGTATTGGAGCATCTATTTAGATGCCAGTAAAAAGCTGTATTTGTTTGGCAGTTCAGGGCAGCAGCTGGAGAGGCCATTTGAGAGACACATTATTCTGCAGCACAGCAATGGGTGATGAGGCATTCTCCTACCTGAGCATAAAAATAAGCACAGCACAGGGAATACTGGGAAAAGGGTGAATACAGTAATCCCCTCACCACCTCAGGAGTGAAGAAGAAAGAAACCTCCTGGAAAAAACTTTCTATAAAAAAACATTAATTACTCTCAATGGTGCTTTATTTGCAGTTGCAGCAGCTGCTCCTCAGGGCCACGACTGCTGCTTAGACAATAACTTAGGAGGAGATTTTGTCCCTTTCTGTAGTAAGCCAGAAGATGATGGACAGCATTACCGAGTCAGTGATCAGTATTTAGCAGTGTCCTGTGTCTCCCTCAATACACAGGGAGCACAGTATAAATACACCAGAGCACCAAATGGAATCTTAAAAATCCATTTCTGAACCTTGTCATTGGGCAGACAGTGCTTGAGCATGTAAAATACCTCTAGTCCAAAGAAAACCCAAACACCCATTGTTAAAGGAATTATCCTCAAAGGGTGTCGTGATTGTGGGGGGTCTGAATGGGAATCAGATGCAGGTGAAGTAGAACTGCAGCAGTGAAATAAATACCACACACTGCCCTGGAAGGAGGATTTGCTGTTTCAAATGTCAACAGAATTGCCAAGGTTTCCTCCTACTGAGGAAACCCAGAGATTCAGAACTACACAGCCTTAATGAGATTCAAATACTCCTGAATTTTCTCAATATAATGTATATATTCTTAATATATACAATGTATATATTCTTCTGCTCAGTCGCCAAGGGCTGCCTCTTTCTTCCCTCCCTGCTATCACAAGCAGCTGAATGCTGCAAGCAAGGAGAGGAAACCAACACAGAAACCTGCCCTGAGTTTTTAGGATGTGGTTTTATAGCCAGAGATGCAAAGCCCGCTTTAAAAGAGTCCTTGGGGAACACTGCAGACAACCTGAATTTGCACAACTGCACTTTCGGTTAACCTCATTAATACAGAATTATCTTGGTGGAAACACTAGAGGCTGATACAGAAATCTATGGAATTTCAGGAAAAAAGTCCATTCTGCTTCCAACTAAAAACCCTCTCCACAGAGAGCAGAGACAAATGTAGATGAACCAGGACAAAAAGGAAAAAAAAAAAGGAAACTTTCAACTACCCTACCCCAAATGCAGGACCACAGCTCACTTTTATTGTCAAAACTACTTTGATTTCTTCCACTTCTCCCAGTGTTCAGCTCTGCTTATCCTCATCACCCAGCACACCTGGCTCCCTCAGCTCTTACACATTACAGAGATTTCACTACTCCCTGGCACAGCAGAACCACTGCAGACTCTTTATTGCACAAACCCAGGATAATTCTCAGTTTCCAAATAAACTGCCATTATATAAATATATAATAAACTTTGCTACAATAAGCAGAATTTTCAAAACGTATTGCAATAGGAGAGGTCACATGATTGGTTTATTATGTATTGGTTTATTCTCTTTATTCAACTCTCCTTAATTTTTTTTTTGTCCTTTTCTTTTTAAACTGATGCAGAAACACAGACATGTGTCAGGTGTAAAGTGAGTGGACTCCTCCCTGCAGCACAAGAACTGTTTGACTGAAGGTGAGCTGGTTAATCGCACGGTAGAGTCCTGAACCAGACAGAGCCAGGAGCCAACGCTCAGACACCTCCAGAAAAAGGGAAGATAATCAAAGGAACCTGTGGGTCACTCCCAGAGCAAGATAAGCCATTTATTACAACACCAGCTTGCTTAAGTTTGCTTGTTGGGAAATCAAAGCATGCTGGGAACCACAGGCTGCTTTAAAAAGGAGCAGAGAAATCCCTTCTAAAATACTCTGCCCCTTGACTAGGTGTCCTTACAAGCCATGGATTTTGCACTGTCCATTCAAGAGGTGAGGAACAGATAGAAAGCTTAGTGGGAAAAGGTTTAGCAAACAGAATGGCCAGCAGAGTCAGAGCGTAAGAGGCAGCAGGAAAACCAATATGAATGTAAGAAAGGCTATTTTACTGCCAGTGTCAAATCCAGGAAGAGCAACTGCAGTCTCTAATCCTTGGCCTAATTCCAAAGCAGCAACAACAGATCAGCCATAACAGTGACTTTATATGGCCCCTATCACCACACTCATCAGTAGATTCAGTCTCATTAAAGAGTTTAGTGCTGTCCCATTCACAGAGAAACCCATGATGAATAAAGGGACTCGAGCTTTGTTCATCACCACACGGAATTCAGCAGCAAGACAGAAAAATAGGCTGAACTCCAAATTTCAGGCAGGTGCAGGTGAGTCCCTCCCTCCCTCTCTGAGTGCAGAGGAGAGAACTGAGGGACTGGACCCTCTCCACAGGGCAGGGAGCTCTGCCAGCCCTGCTGCTGGGTATTTCCCACAGGAGGCAGCTGCAGGACTGAGGAACTCCAGATTTCACAGGTTTAATCCAACTACATCTGTTCGTAGCTTTTGATCAGTTCTAAGTGGAGAGAAATCCAATGTTGAAAGCAACAAACCTGCTGTATTTTCAGGCTTTTGCTTGCTTATGAGTGGGTTTAGAATTTGGCCTGAACTTCTGGCTTTCAAAGGAGAGGTCCCAGCCGACAGGAGCTGAGGTCCCTTCCAAGCCAAACCATCTTGTGATTCTGTGATTTAATCTCTTGAGTTGTGCTCCAGTGCTGTGAGCCATAAACAGGCAGGAGTGACTGTGTGTGCTGCTCCATCCAGCCCTTGAATGGGAATTTTTAACACTGAATCCAAAATTAAAGCAAAACTGCTTAACCTCTGTATTTTACTACCTGACCTTCAAAGCTGATAAAAGCATATTTTTTCCCTTGAAAAGGAATAAAGCCATTAGGGAGCCAGGAAATGCTTTATCTCCATCTCAGGACTCTCATCCAAAAGCCTGCATTACGTTTTTCCTTCTCCTTTGTGCTGGTTTGGTAATGTGATTAAGGGACAAATCACTGGCTCAAGTGTGGCCACAACACAAAACACCAGAGACATGTCCTGCCTTCCAAAAGAAGAAAATCCACGTATAAGATATATAAATAAAGATGACATTGGCCTGAAGACTCAAAGAGAAATTTTGTAGAGGTCTTGCCAGCATAACTGTGTTGAAGTAACAGCAGCTGGATTTCTTTCACGCATAAGGATCGAGAAAGTTCTCTCACAGACTGATTGCATGGTACCACCTTCACACAAAACTCATCCACAGAAGCAGTGCAAAGAAACCCAGTACTGCTGGGTACAAGGTTTTATTTACCAGTTCCTGCACTTGCCTGCTTAATCTTTAATTCCTGCAGAAGGCTGGGGGGCAATGCCTCACAGAGCATTTCCGCACCCTGCCTTCATTGGAATGAGCCAGGATCAGTAAGTTTAGAGATTCTTTGTCTTTCTAGAAGGAGAACGTTTGAACCACAGCATACACCTTTCAGCTACTGAGATTTCTACCTAATGCTGCTTTGTTCTTGCAGATACTGATTCACTCAGGTTTTTGGGGATTTAGTGCCACCTCCTAAGGAAGAAACCTGATTTGCTGTTTTCCTGGGAGAGGTTACAAACATGCAGGTTTTGTCACTTGACTTTCCCCACCTCTTCTATGTTTAGATTATCTGTGCTGAGATGCTGAGTGCTCTCTGCAGCTGCAGGATGGGTCACAGATGCACAGAAAGCTCCTCTCCATAGCAGTCCTGTGTCACAGCACAGGGCACGGCACGGGAAGCTATTCTTGGATCAAGGACCAACTTCTTGGGTGAAACAGGACAAGGCCTCCTAACCTCTCTGTTATTCATCCTTCTTCTCCAAAAAGCTGGTAATGTAAACCCCCTTGACTGCAGAGAACTTGGAAATCAAAGGAGGAGATTTCAAAAGAGATTCTATTTAATTCTCTACCAAAACATGCACTTCTGTGATGGAACACCCTGCTTCCCATATCTGTGTCTTCATCCAGAGCTGAGATACTGGGGGTTTTCCACACTGATTTTCTCTCCAGCTCTCTCACCTCCTTCATCTCCCCCAGTCTTTGTATGGACTTTGAAATTTGGCCCTAGTGGGGGTTTTTTTTTAAGAGCTGTATGAGCATCTGGTCTAAAATCTGGGTGACCTCAGTAAACACTGCACCCCAGTTATCACTTCACTGTTCAGAGCAGGCTCCTGATCTAAGCCAGCACGCACTACACCGACCTGCATCCACTGCCGATGTGCTCCTTTCACAAAAGCCTCCCCAAAGCTCTTTCAGGGCTGTGGTAGCACAGCAGCTACAGAGGCACAACCTGTCCTTCAGTGCTCTGCTGCTGGGCCATGAAATCCTGACCTGGCTGCCGTGGAGACCACGGAACAAACACCTGACTGTGGGGCTGACCCAGAGCTACTCCTGCTGTGTCCCCTGTCCTGAGCACGGTACCAACCCCATAAACAGGAAATAACACTTCAAAACCCCCTGGAACCTGCCCGGCACAGGGCATGGATAGTCACTGTCCTGGGCCTGCTGGCCACACCATGGCTGGCACAAGTCCAGCTGTCAGTGGCCATCCAGGCATACTGCTGGCCAGTGACTTCAGGGCCACATTCTATCTCCCCATCATCCCTGGGCAGGCGTCCTCACCCTCAGTCTCGTTCCATGGAGCAGACTTGGCTGACTCTCAGGGAGATTTTGGAAATCTTGTCTCTCTTATCCAAGGCCGGTGGGTTTCCAGTGCACTCCGAAGCTGTTTGTAGCAAGAAGTGACCCGGAAAAGGCCTCGGCACGCGAGGCTCTTACGGTGTGAGATCAGCGGGAACACAACTGCAGAGAGGCTGCTTGCCCCAGGAGGATGCCTGAAATCACCAAAAGAACTCACAGCATCTTTGAAGGATATTAAAAAGCAAAAGCTCGGAAATAGAACCTTGTGAGTGATTGATTCGGGGGTTGCTGGTCAGACTAAGCCACTAACAGAGGTAAAATTATTACTGTCAACATAAAATGGTTTTGGGGGTTGCTATTTGCCAGAAGGCAGGAAAAAGTGTTACGGATGAAATGATTTTTTTTTTTTCCATAAATTGAAAGGCTTTGTTTCGTTTTCAGGTTGTTCAGCTCTTTCTTAAATTAAAATTTGACATATTAATTTCCTTGGCTGCCTCAAAGTTGTACTCTTCAATGAACACATCATTTTGCCAAGAATTTCAGCCAAACTCGGCTCCTAATAATCCAGAGCTATAAACACCACAACAATGGAGTTTTTCCATTATTGGAAAGAGAGAGCCATATAGCATTTCATGGAAATAGGATTGGAGGCAAGAGCAGAACTGCTTCTAGAATTGCAGCTACAGAAAGGATTTTGAGGAGATAAAAGATCTGAGGTACCCAAGACAATATGACATTAAAACACTACCTCCGAGAAGGAGCAAGAAAGAGTTTTTAATCCACTGTAGATACTGAGGGTGTAGATTGCACCTCACCTAAAAATCAGCCTCTATCACAAGAATTGGACATTTTTAAACGCTTAGAGGAAAAATCTCTCTCTCCTCAAGCCTTCTGTACTTCCATCATACAAGGTAGAGCCCTCATTTATCTATTCAAATGGCTCAACCATATCTCATTATATTCATGAAAATTATAAGCCAGAGAGAGTTCAGATTTTTTTTTTAGATTTTCTGTTCTCATTTATAACTCCAGCCTCCTTTTTTTTTTTTTTTTTTTTTTTTTTGCTTCTGTAGTAGACCATGAACTGTCCTAGCAGTGGTATTGCAAAATGATAAATACTTGAAGCTGGCATTATGTATCACCCTTTGTAACAAACAGAGGAGTTTTCTGTGATTGTGAAACTCAGTGCTTGCAACCGAGCAGGCAAAGCCATTTGTTCAGTTCAAAGATGTTAATAGAATATTCATACCTCATATCTTTTATGTTGATGGAGTATGAACTAATCAAATTTTCATATTATCTGTGCTCTATGAAACAAAACTAGTCTTTAGACACATTAATTTCTAGCTGAGACTTTGCCAGTCTGAAAGCATCAGATTCACAGGCCGAACGCTTTGGTTGCCAGGATGCTGCCATAAAATGAAGTTCTCATTGTGGTTTCCAGCCACATTAAAAACTGTACATAATATATTATACATGTAGATGAAGCTTTTCTACTGGATTCAAAAGTCACCCACGATCCTGCTCTGTCCTTCTAAAAGGCAGCATTTCTCTCATCTTACTGTTTACACCCCCTGCAGATGGGATTTCTGCTTTGACGATTGAATTATTTTTGTTTATATTTTGATGACATGACTAATCACAGACTGACTGTTGTAGGCTGAATGTTGGCAAAATTCAGCTCGAAATTTTCTTTTGCTGGCCTATAATTAGAAGCACTGGTGGTAACGTGCAGGTTGGTCTCTTCCACATCTGTCATTTCTGCTGTGAATTTCCACTTGCTTCTGTACTGAGGGTTTTTTGCAACATTTCAGAGCATTTTCCTACTTAAAAAAAATTTAAAAGAGCTTTTCAAATGACTTCTGGACAAAGTGAAAATTAGTTCTAAGCAGAGAACAGCACTGACCATTTGGGGCACGGTACAAAATTCTGTTGCTCACAGAAGGAACGTTATTTTTTTCAGTAAGTGAGAAAAAGACAGACCTGACTTAATTTTCTATCTATCTTCATCATCCTGGTAAAGATACAGAGGCAGGTTTGAGTTCTGAGCTTACAGAGCCTTTTCCTGTTGTTTCAGTAGCACTGTTGCAAGATGTACAACTCCTTCCCTTAGAGCACCCTTTGTTGAGCATAAAAAAGAAAGAACTCACAAATCACACTAAGACCTACCCACATTTTTAAAGGTATTGCAGCAGCTGAACATCCAGAAGAGGACAGCACACAGGAGCCAGTTCTAAGAAGATATGGACACTCATTCTGTGTTGGATATCTCATAACCTCTCTTCTGGTACCTCAAAAACGGCCTTCTTAAAAATTGATCCATAATTAGTTAATTAAAAGAACCTGCACCTAACAACCCTCTACAGAGAATGACAGATGGAACTAACCTGCACTGTCCAGAGTAAGAACAGGAAAAAATGGTTTAAATTATGGAAAAAAATCAATTTTATATCTATATATGTATATATATGGTGTGAAATCATTTATGACCCTAAAAGACTTTGCAAAATTATCTACAAACTGCAGTGTGGGAAAAAGTCAGAGATGAGGGAAGAGATGCTCTGGTTCTAGATTCCCTTTAAGCATGTCTGGTTTTAAAAAGGAGATAAACATGCCTGAAGTATCCTTTGAGAGCTGCCCTGGGTGTGCGTTGCAGTTTGTGCCAGGGAGAACCCTGGGTGCCTCTGGCCCTCCGAGGTCATGCTAAAATCCATAAACCTGAGTATCCCTCTTACTCTGCTACTCACACCACAGATTTTTAGGGATGCTTTTACCCCTTGGGAAGAGCAGCAGGAAGGGGCCAACGATGTCTTCTGATGTGGTTTCTCACTCCTGTGAGTGGCACAGTCATTTGTCTTGTGCTCCTATGAAAATCACTGCATAGAGGAACCGTGCGTGGGCGGCCAATTAAAATGTCAATAAAAGTAAATACATTTAAACAGGTCATGGCTGTGCATTATGCAATGAGGGAAAAAAAACCCCAAAGGCTTATATTTGTATCATGCTAATTGAATTGACATGGTTATTGCAAATCATTTTGTTTCACCTGGAGCTGTAATTAAGTGACACCACTTAATGAGAAGGAGCCAGTGCTGACTGAACATGCTTCTGTAGTAAAGCTGCCCTGACAATGAAGGATGTTTCTGTTTACATCTCCCATCATTTCCCACTCCCAAATGCCAATGTCTTTCCAGTGAGGTAAACACAGTTTTTAAAAATAAACAATCATTTGTAACTTTGGGCAGCCTTTAACCCAGCTTGTCACTAGCTGTTCTGCAGGAGGACAAACATAAGTAAATAATAATCTACAGTATTACTTCTCCTGAAGATAGATTTTTTAAAGTAAAACATCAAAGTAATCAACACAAAAATTAAAGTTTTAATTGTCTTTCCAGCAGGATTTATTTAATCTGGATATACTGGGTTAAATTCTGTTCTCTTCCATGGTGATTTTAGCAGGATTATTCCACTTTTAGAGCAGATTTGTACATCAGTTTGACTGCAGAACTTCTAAAAGAAGTTGGGATAATCAGAAGCTCCAAACTACTTGTGTGAAGAGCTTATATAATACACAGAGAGGAGCCAGGGAGGCACTAACACAGCTCGATGTCACTTTTCATTTGAGCTGCAGCTGTTCACCTGAACTCAGAACTCCTGGCACCTGGGAGGGGGACTGGCAGTGGGAGGGATGGCAGGGAGACAGCGCAGGAACAAGGCTTCAAAGGCTTGTGCCGGCAGCAGCCACACCAACCATATGTCCTTAATCTGCACAGCCAAACTTGGCAGAGTTCTTTTATTACGGTTCATTTTGTGGGCTCTGCAGATCCCATAAATATTTTCCTATGCAGAGAAGCCTTGCCACATTAATTATGATAGGATTGCTTTGCTAGGCAAACGGGAGCACTGCCAGGAACTCATAATTTGGCATCTTGGTGCTTGATACTGAGAACAACTCAAATACGAGATGGAACTTTAATGCCTGCTGGATCTTTCGAGTGCACCATCAAATCTGGATCTCCAATTTATTTTTTTTTAATGCTTTCAAACTTGAAAGTGAATTCAGTGCTTTTAGAAAAGCAGGATAAATAGAAATGCTCTGAGCCAGGAACACTGTTGGCAGGGTCTGTGAAAACTCTTTCACCCATTTCTGTGAGAAAGATACTATTTTTATCCTGGGCCATCCTTAAAAAAAGACCATCCTTCAGGTTTCCTGTGTAACACAGTCAGAACAAGACTGGGAAGGGAGTCTGGCAGATTTTAAATTATTATGGAAATCGCATTTTCTAAGCAAAATCTAGGTGTATCTGGAGAGAAGTCAGACTAGAAAAGGCTCATTACAATGTTTCACCCTCTTTATCATCACTCCTACAGGCAGCTCAATCTCTTAGTATCTTTGTGTTAGCGGGAATGAATTTTCTGAAATCTGTCCTCAGCTAAAAGGCCAAAGCCCAATACTGACAACATGAAATTTGATGATTGCTGTGACACCAACATGTATCTGAACTGAAGTTAATGAAGACGAGACCCAGCTCTAAGGAACCCAAAGAGTGGATTCACTCCTAGGAGGAAAATTGTTTATCATCGCTCAGTGTAATAAATACCTCTAGCACAGAAATACTTGAGCCTTTTGGGACTCAGAGCTCATGAGATTTCTAGGTTTGTAGAACCCAAGTCCAGCACCCACCAAGTTCAATACATAAAACCAGGTCTGCACACAAAGATTGCCTCTGTGGCAGATGACTAAATCTTTCAGCTTAAGTTTAGCTGTGAAGAAATATTTAAAGAACATATTCCTCCTGGGTAAAGAAGCCCAGCAGTGGAAGAGATTTTTCTCTCAATGTGTGTAAAACACAATCTGTGCATAATTAGTGCCTTATCAGTCACCCCAAACCATGGATATAGCCCTGTAAAAATAACAAAAGACAAAATCAGACCCCGCCATGGGTGCACACCTGGTTTAACTTGATGAAGAGTCATTGAATAGCTGCTGACACCCAGGCACTGCCAGCAGTCAGAGCAGGGGGATTTGGGCAGTTCATCACCTGGGGCAGGGCAGAGCTGTGCAGGAGTCCTGAGAGCTGTCCCTGGCACCTCAGAGCCCCCCATCCTCACAGGCACACGTCTGCTCTCTGCAAACCCTCAGCGAAGTGACCAACTGCCAAGCCCCTGCTCCTCCTCTCCCCCCCTGCTTTTTGGGCTAGACAGAGAAGGAAACAAAGCCAAGACAACCTTGGCATTGTCCCCATGTTTGTCACTGCTGTCTCTTGTTTCAGTTGTTAGAAGTATTTCAGCATGCACAGAAAAGCAAGAGGAGCATCTGCATGGAGGGGAAGGCAAATGCTTTAACCCATAAACCCTAATCTTAGCCTAAATCTAGTCCCACATGCTGGACAACACGCTGAGAGTGACAGGGCTCTGAACAACCTGGGACAGTGGAAGGTGTCCCTGCCCACAGCAGGGGGCTTGGAGCTGGAAGATCTTTAAGGTCCCGTCCAACCCAAACCAGTCTGTGATTCTGTGATCCAAAAGTGACCCATTTAAAGAACAGGTATCAGATTTATGTATGTCCATCCAGAGCCTACTCACACATATGCACGTATTTGTACACAAATACAAACCCTTATTTCAGTGAGCACCAAGGTAAGAAACCCAGGAGGCTGCAGCCATGCCCCTGCAGGCCAGAGGCTCTCACTGAGCTATGAGCTTGCCCACCTTTGGCACCAAGGCTCTGAAAGGCTTGTATTAATCCTGCTGACTGCAATCCCTTGATGACAGCCCCCACGGGTGTTTTAAATGCACTTAGCTTGATGAGGTCTCACTGGATTGTTTGCTTTTTCAACCACTCTGCGTTAGGGAGAGTGGAACATAAGCCTGGCCAGCTCTCAGGAGTTCCTTTATTGATCCCCACTCTCATCCTGAAGGTGGTGAAGCTCCCACTGACATCAATGAGAGCTCTTGGCCTGTGTGAGAGATGAGTGTGCCATATGTTTATTTAAAAATAAACAAAGTGAACTGAATCAAAGAGAGTGGTGGGTGTTTGGGAGCACTATTTGGGAAAAAAAAAGGGAAAAATTGCTTTATTCCAGCCCAGGAAAGGCTCTGGGACCAGAATGGTTCAGTGATTAGGGGCTGATTTGACTTCATCCTATCCCTGCTTCAAATTTCAACTCTGCTAATGGATATTTTTTGGAAAGCACAGCCAGAGAGGATTCCCGAGTTACTGCTACCCAAATGTTTTCTGTAAGAGCCAAGCAGTTTTAATAACCATTTTCAATAACTACAAACCTCAGGTGCTTTCAGGCCTGTTGCACCCTACAGGAAGGTTTTACAGTACAGGCCATCACCAGTGTCCCTTCTCCTGCAGACCTTTGTTCAGACACCATAACCCCTGAAAAAGATTTCTCTTCATCACCTTGTCCTTCTTTCTCTTTCTAAAAAAGCAATAACATGATTTTTTTATTACCGAGCTCTTTTAAAACTTCAAATACAGCCAATAGGAGAAAACAAAAAAAATAACTACAAAAGGCAGGAATCAGAAGTCCCACAGCTGAAACTAATAGAGACCATATTTATGTAAGTATGTGTATTTAAGTGTTTCAAGTTTAGGGTAAGATACCCTTTGCCAAAAAATGTAGCAGCTATATTTGCTAGTCTCTATGGGAAATGTTATAAAGAATCAAAAGCAAACAAATTTTCCTTTCAAATAAACTTGACCCGTATGTTTCAGACATGTGTTTCCCTTTGAATCCCTGTCCCCCTTTGATGGTGTTACATACTTTCCCCTCTTTAAGAGCAAATACTCTGTTGTTATAGCAATTCTTTCCCTCAACTCTACCACGAGGGCCCCAGTGCTTTCCAAGCCCCAGGCTTGCAAGTCCTCCCTCCTTTGGCCACAGCTTCTCCAGGGGTGCCCTAAGCCCTTGCAGTGGTCCTGAGGCAAACTCTGGCTACTGCACTGCCATCACTGCAGCTGGGGAAACATAATCCTAGTGGCATAAACCTCAGTGTGGAGGGAAACAGGACTCACTGGTGAATGGTCTGTGATCTCCTGCCCTTTTATGTTCTCTCTCCTTGCACTCACTGATGCCCTTTTTCCCCCAAGCAATTTTTGTGGGATTAGCTCTTGCCTTCCTCCTCTAGCTAGGAGGAGAATTTTTTAAGATATCTGAAAAACCCCCCTTGTCTCAACTGCAGCTTACACAACTTTTGGGTGGTTTACAACATTCCTGTTAGTTTGGAAATGAACACCACCCAACCTAACACACTGGGCCAACAG
>NW_008238337.1:1262844-1278078 GCF_000691975.1 Corvus brachyrhynchos
GCAGGATTGAATGAGAATATAAACAAGTAAGTAATTCCTGCTAATCTCTGGACACTGTTCATCTGGATAGCATGCATGGAAGGAAAAAATCCTAGCTGGTCTGCTTTGCAGGGTGAAACAGATAAGACAGCTCTCAGGAGAATTTCACCCTGCAAAATGAACGAGGGAGGATCTGCCAAATCAGTTCATGTGTCATCTAAAAGCTAAGCCTATTTAATTTCTTGTACAGGCCAAAGGCTGCAAGAGAAACCTCTTTTATTGCTCATCTTCCCACTTTCCCCTTCCTTCCTTCCATCCATCCATCCATCCATCCATCCATCCATCCATCCATCCATCCATCCATCCACAAGGGAAATACATTTCTCCCTTACTCAGCCATCGCACAGGGACTCAGAATCAGCTCTGAGCTTGGGGAATGCACATCCAGAAGAAAGGCTTGGGAATGCCATGGCCTCTGCACGCAGGCAGCCAGGATGGCAGGATGGGAACACAAACACCAGCCCTGGAAAAAGGGAACATTGCCTTTTGTTAACTCTGTTAGATCTGTCCTCTGCTTGTACAACCACCTTCCTTGAGGCTCAACACTTGTCAAAGTATATACCTGATACAATATATAAATAATGCATTTTAATTTTTATATTTCATCTCTATTATATTCACATTGTACACAGAAATATCTTAACAGTAGGCTCACTGCCCAGTGAGATACCCTTTGTCGCTAACAAATTTTCATTCAATAAGCAAAAAACCCCAGAAAACACCAGGAAAACCTTTCTGATAAATGTGCCTGTTCAGAGGGCTTTCACTAGCTGGGTTCAGAATGACAAATGAAAGCTTCAGATCCATTTTTTGTTTTCAATAAAAATCTCGTTTAACAGTGTCATGAATATTCATGTTTTTGGCACAGCTCCAGAGTAAGCAAGAAGAGCCAACTCAGACAAGAAAACAAGAGTCCACTTGGCTCTACAAAAGGATGCACTGGGCGTTGGACACTAAAGCACACACTTAGGCAAAGGTATAAATCAAACTTTGCTGGGACTGTGCTTAAATGGAAATAAATTCCCCCAACACCAAAAGCCACCTGTTGACATGCAAAACTAACAACGCTGGGCAGCAGCTCCTGACTGAGCCCCAGAGCCCAGTGGCAGCAGGAACACGTCCTGCACCCACAGCACAGCAGCGCAGAGGCTGAGGAGCTGCTGGTGGCAGGGGACCCAGGGTTAGCTGGCATGAGGTGACCCAAGCCAGCACTTGTGGAGGTCCCTTGGGCTGTCGCAGATGTGTTGCCTCTGAAAAGTGCTGCCTGCACACCTCCAGCTCCTGTCCCTGGTGCTGAGGGCACAGGGCTGTATAAACTGAGCTCTTTTGGAGGCACTCGAGCAGCTGTCTGCAGTGCTGGTATTTAGGTGGTCACAGGCTGGAACCGACCTAAACTTTGTGCTACAGTAAGAGAAAAGATGACACCTTGCTCCCCCTTTTGCCTCCTGCATGGAAGAGTGCCAACCCCTCCCAGAGGGATCACCAGATCTGCTGGAGTGGGCTCAGTGATGCAGTCCCAGGAAGCTGCTCCGTGTGAGACAGGATCAACGGAGCAGCCACACGCTGCAGCCTCACGCAGAGGCTCTGGGACAGCCTCTTCCCCCAGGCCCTGCTGCTTTGATGGCTGCACAGCACCACCCACTCTGAGGGAACGCGCTTTGCACGGATTCATGCACTGAACGCGGAACTCGCTTCCTTACAGCAAAGGATCAGGGACAGTTTGCTTAGAAGATTATTAGTTTAGAGAAGTCAAACTCATTCCCACCGTTTTTATTTTCAAGCCTGACCACATGGCAATTTAATATACAAACACTGAACTTTGGTAAGATCCTGCCCCCCCCTCAGCACACGCTGGGCAGATGATGCTACTGCTGCACAAGCCAGCCCCAGCGTTACACAGCAATGCAACTCTCACACTGCCTTTCATCAGACACGAGAAACTGCAGCTCCAATCTCCATATTCCTCTCCCCAGTGAGAATGTAAGGAGTGGAAGGTGCAGGTAAAGCAAAAAGCTGATCAGGCTGCTTAAAAGGCAAGAAAGACTTAGTCAAACAGTTGGGTTCATGGAATGTAAATGTCGAGTTCTAGTGCAACCAACTCATTCACTTACATCAATTTACCTGTATCAGAATAAACTACTTAACTGAAATGAAAATTGGAAAGAAAAAAAAAAAAGTCTGACTATTAAGAACAATCAGCTTTACCCACCAGGTCAGCACCACTCACTTGGAATCTTACAAGAAACATTTCTCTAAGGGTGCTTTAAGCCTTAGAAACACACTGGAAAGATGTTAAGAAGCATAAATTGCCAGATTTTAAGAATTTCCTATAAAAATCAATCCAGATTCCAATTTTCTCCAAAATACCCATCTGAAATGAATTCCCACACATAGCTCTTTCTGCTCTGAATGATGAAGCTCTAATATAAAACAGAGAATAGCTGATCTTTTTCATTTTTTTTTTCCAGATACTAAGAACATGCTCAGATTGAGCGAAACTCACTTTGTGCTTCTTATTTTTCTTTCTTTTTTACGTTTCTGGAAAAGACAAAAGGTAAAACCAGTTATCCATTAAACAAACACTTGAGTACACTTCAGACTGGCAATTGTGAATTTCAATACAACTGACTAATTTTCCTACGTTTGGAACGACTCCATTACCACAGTCCTTGTGCCTTTTCCCCCCTTTTCTTTCATGATGCTGAATCAGTCGAGTACTTGGTAAAAAGGCAAACCACAGAACAAATATAACCAGTCCAGGAGGCCCCTTAAGCACCATTCAAATAACTATCAAAGTATCATTCCTTATCTTTTTAGATGTTTTTTTGAGCAGAGAAGGACACACGGATGTTTCACTTGCTTTTGCTGTGAATCTGTTAAATTTCCTCCTTGAATAGCCAGGACTTAGATAAAAACACATTACAGGAACGAGCAGCAGTGGGATGTGTGGAGGCAGATATAATTATGCAGCACAACAGGACAATCATTGCCTTTCTGAGCAAGCAGAGCTTCCTAGAACAATAAGTTCTCAACCATTTCCCATTCCCTGGAATTGCTCTTGCATCCAGCTGAGATCTGGCCATGACTCACCCTCATTTAGGGATATGAGAACAAGAGAGTTGTTATGATATAAAAACAAGAGTGGCTCTTCCTATTGAGCCCTCTTACCTAACACATGTCCTGTACAGTGCAGGACATCCCCAAAACGACACCTTCTGGTCCTGGTTCTACTGTCATGGAAAAAGGAGTATCCCCAAAGCAGAATCATCAGCAATATTTAAAACACAGCAAACACAGAAATAGCCCTGCAGAAGCACCAAAGCACCATCCCATCGAACAGGTGAGCACTTAAACCCTCTCACTGCAGTGCCAGCACATCCCCACCTGCAGGATGAACAGCATTTCACAGCACAATCCTGATCTGGAGAGTCCCTGCTCGTGAGGACACCCAGCTATGCAGGAAAGCCTCGTGCAGAACTGGGGCTCACAGCCTCAGCCCTGCAAACACTCCTCTCCAGGCACAGCATCTTTAACGCCAGCACTCCAGTAACGTGGGCTGTCAGAGTAAACTCTGCTGGATTTCAGTGCAAGGTGGTACAGAGCCATTTCCTCCTGGGAAACCCTGGTAAGAGTTAACAGAGATGAACCTAAGAGTGCTGTAGAGATGTTTAATGAGGTTCCATCTGAGTCACTCTACAATCATACAGAATGCAACACAGAACATGCAAGCCTCTTCTTGCAGATAATGATTAGAATTTTTAATTATTCCTTTTTATTTTTTTTTACCCGAAGATGAAAAGATAATTGCCGCATTTATCAGATAATTGTAATAGGGAGCAGGGAAAACCCTAGAAAACACTTGCAGAAAGACTTTTTCCAGGAGAATTTTTCCTTTCAAGAAGAGCCAGAGCTCACAGCTGTCCCTGGCAGGGGTGTCACAGGGGTGTGGGGACTCCAAGCAAACTGCCCATGCTGGGAGGAACTGCTAACACTTTATTCTGCATCTGCATCCCTCACAGAGGATCTGAGGAACAGCAGCCCGGAGGGAACTGGGTAGCAGAGGCTCACAGAGGGGACTGAGGCTACTGCAGTTTTGTAGAGCTTCTCATGAGACATTTGGGGTTTTAAGGCAGCAAAATAGAAGTACCAACACAGGGAAAGAACTGCTACTCCCTTCATTAGTGTTCACAAAAAGGTTGGGAGGGATTTTGAACAACTGCCAAAAGTTCATGGGATCAATTCCACTTCAAAATGGAGCTGTTTAAGAGCAAAAACAAAGTTCACATGCCTCATCTGCTGTTAGATCCCAGTCCCCCTAAGCACTTACCAGCCCACAGCCAGGGACTGTTTCCACCCTGAAGCATCTGAAATCTAATTAAACACGGGCACGAGCAAAACCAGAGTTGAAGTAGCTGACATAAAACCAGGCGTGTGCTGAAAGGTGACACCAGTTACACACCAGGGCAGGAGCCTTGCAGTTCATTGCTCTCCACCCAGCACAACCATGACGTATTTGCACAGCTCTGGCATCCATTAGGTGTGCAGAGTGAATAAAAAGGACACGTTGCGCTGGGGTTTATGTCAATGTTTTCTTTGAGTAAGAAATAAACCAGCAGTTACCATAGCAATGGACAGGGAGCCCATCACCTGATTCTAGGAAAATTAAAGAATGCAGGCTGGAGATGACAGCACAGCCCCACTTCAGTAACACAAGGAGGGGTGAGGCATATTAATTTCTGCACAACTATTCAAGATTTCTTTCAAGATCTTTCAGAAGATATTAACATTTACCAGCTGTCACTATCTACAACCAGCTGATAAAATCTTCATTCAACCCTCTCAGTATTTCTGCCCAGTACAAATCACAGTAGCATTGTCTCAGATAGATAAGAGGAGAATTCTTCAGCAGTACCCTTGAGTCTGGCAAAGGGAGATTACACATCTTCCTCACGTGTTGTGTCCAGGCTGGACTGTCGCCTGCAATATCCTCTCCAGGGCTCTGAACAACTTGATTCAGGGTGCTGACACTCCACCAGGAGGGTCACTGGGGAATTCCTGTGAAGCTCAGTGTCACCCAGCTCAGATCCTGAGGGACCAGATGCCCATGTTCTGGTGCTTCCCTCCAGAGACTCTGCTGCGAGGCTGAGCTCCTTCGGGCTGGAATCACCACTCTCATGGATCCTGAGGACAGCAGCACCCACCCACAAACCAAAGTCCTGCCTCAAGAACCCAAAGCCACCTCCTTGAACACTTCTGGGATGTTTCCTGCGAGGCTGTGACCCTCCTGTCCCCACAGCTGACTTGTGACACTCTGCCTGCTCTTTCTTGTGTTCGCCCTGAGCCTCTGCTCGGGGCAGCTCTGGTCTCTTCACAGTGCCCTGGGCTGACAAATTTAATTACAGCTTTAACACCAGCCTTTTATCATCTTTTGTCTCAAAAGCCAATGTTACAAGGGTACATTGTCCACAGTCGTCATCATACAACCAACGGTGACTGAGTACATACCAAAAAAATGGTTCCATCATTCCTTTCTACTGGAAAACTGTAATCAGGCTGCTATGGAAGGGAAAATCAGAAGCTGCTGCTAATGTGGCCTCTCATGGATGTCTTGAATCCAGAGGAATAAAGTAGCCTAAAGCCTGTGAATATTCTCATTCCTTTTGACAGGACTAAATTTGGGCCCGTTCCTAAGTGACAGGCTCCTGCTGTGGGCTGGTGTTTCCTTTCCACAGGAAGAGCTCTCAATGCAATCAAGGCTTTTTCTAAGCTAGACATAACCTCAAGCAGAAAAATATTTTTGTTGCTACTGGTGGCATCCGTAGAACCTGCTGAGACCAGGCACAGCGAGTGACTCAGTGACTCCAGCAATTACCATCACAGCACCTCATTTTCTAAAAGCTATAGCAAAGCTCATAGCCCTGAGTAAGCAGCCATGCAATCCACAGGAAAATTTAGTTTCCTCAAAATAGGATCCACCAATGTCCAGTATGCCAGATAAAGAAGGTCAGTTACAACAGTTTTGCCTCAGTGATCACCTGTAGGGCTGAACTTCCCTGCCCAGCACTCAGGGGGTGATTGAAAGACTGACTTTATGGTCTGGTCTGTCAGACACTCTTACCTGCACAACCAAGTTGTGATTCATGATGCACAACTATTTATGTGTTCTGGTTAACAACTCATCAGGGAGGCTGAGGAACCGAGCTCTACAATTTGGGAAGTGCCACATATTCCCCTTAATGAGCCTGTCTTGTACAAAGTGCTGGGTCTCGTGGCACTTTGGAAATGAAGGGTTACATCTTAGAGCCAGAGCTTGTATGAAGAAGAGATTCTTTTAAGCAGCATGACAGCTGAAAATGCAGAGGGCTGTGTCTGAAGTGCTTCCCCCCATTTCTCTTTTCTCCCAAGACCCATGCTATTTCTCAAGTCTTCCTTTCTCTAGTCTTGCTGATCTAAGCAGCAATATGAAAACCTAAAATGATGTCGTTGGAGATGATTAGGCTGTTAGTGCAAATTAACCCCCTGGCAGCGTTGCTAATATAGACACTTTGTAACACACCAGGAACCAGGCAAACAAACAACAAAAATGCTCAATTTCCTTTTAACCCAGTCTCATCTAAACGATGAATTAATCAGCTCTTCTGTGTATTCAAAGTCTGTAGAAAAGCAGCTTGCTTTTCAAGAGAATACTACACAGAACAACACACGCCTCCCTCAAGAGACAGCACATCCAGGGCAGGGTAGGATTTCAAGGAAATACACCCAAGGGGGTCCTGAAGGAAATGGTGGCAAAAATTGGAGTCAAACATTCTGTAATTTATAGGAAAGCTCAGCATTCTGCAGAAATTAACTCCTCAGAGCTGCTCTTCCTGACATCCTTGTGACTTTTGTGGAAGTTTTAACTGCGAAGTGCCATAAGAACATATAAACAATGTAATTTCTTTGTGCCTGTGCTGTCATGAGTGAGGAGCAGCATTCTGCCTGAACAGAAGCTCCAATCAGTCTGACACAAGCACCAGTAAAACAATAAGCCCATCAGATTTTATAGTTCTGCTAGCACAGGTACCTGCTCTTGGATTACTCCCCATTCATCCTTCTATCCCAAATCCTCCTCCCTGCAAGCTCTGAGCTGGGGGCTGCTGAGGTCCCTCCCAGGATCATTCCAGCAAGTCCCTCGTGCTTCTGCAGCTTTCACAGACGCACTGAGGTTTTAAAGCCTCGTCATGCCATTTTTCTCAGGGATGCTCATTTCCATTCAGACCCACAGGCTCACACACTTGCCTGCTTACAGGGGCCCTGGAACCCAACAGCTTGTCAGATAATCACACCGAGGATTCCCAGGAGATCCCCTAATGCATCAGATCACAGCCTCCTGCAGACAGCCAGAAAACATTATCTTGATTCAGTTGAACTCCCTGTAGAATGGAATTTCCCTCCTTACTGCTGGTTTGGGGTTTACGCAGTGTGATCTTCTAACGAGCCACCATTGTCACTAATTAGGCAGGGAACCAAGGATTTAATTAACGCTTGTAACTTGAGTCACACAAGTGGCTAATAGTCTAAACAGGAATTAAGTAGCGGTGCCTTATCTCATCTCTACACAGCCTTGCTCGGGTTTTACAGAGCTGGGGCTGTGGGGAAAGGCTGCAGGGTCTCCAGCGGGACAGGAGCCAGAGGCACCAGCGAGCATCAGCAGCAGTGGGGAAGAAGCCAGGAATGACCTCACCAATTTGGCAAAACTAGAGGGGACGGGAAGGGAAACGACTCACACGAGGGGATTTTAACAGGAAACCTCAATATGAATTCCTGAAACTCCAGCATGCCACGTGCAGTGGCCAGAAGTTAAGCCAGCCCTCGGCTCCCGCACATGAGGCAGCACTGACAGCCAGACACTCTCTGGCTGACTGCTGATGCAATGGTTTTGTTCTCTCCCATTCATGACCAATCCCTACAATCGCCCCCATCCATTTCTTCTACTTTAATCTACTTAATCAACACATTAGGAAAAGTTTTCAAAAACATACATGCTTGAAGTGCCAAAGTCCAAATCTATTTCAAAGTTATAAATATATATATATATATCATATATTTCTATATAGTTCAGATTTGTCTACAGTTACATGGAGATGGCCATGGCCCTGGCTCAAAG
The DNA here is from genome assembly GCF_000691975.1 of Corvus brachyrhynchos. Lineage (NCBI taxonomy): Eukaryota > Metazoa > Chordata > Aves > Passeriformes > Corvidae > Corvus > Corvus brachyrhynchos. The sequence goes on from NW_008238337.1 coordinate 1,271,030, forward strand.
AACACAAAGATCCACATTTTGGGAATGCCTGCTTCCACCAAACAGACACTTCAGTCAATTCTTGCAAGGCTTCTGTGTGACAGAATCCACTTTACAGGAGCTCATCCAGGTGTTGAGGGTAATGTTTTCAAAACGGAGGCTACAACTTGAGTACTCTGTGGACTTCAGCACCACTGAGCTTCACTGCTCAGCTGCTGATCACAGCAGGGTCTGAAGTCTCCTCTTGGTTCCCTGGCTGCAAAGCTGTGCTCCAGCGACTCAGTCTTGCTCAATCAGCGAAGGATTTCCCAAGTATGGAACACAGAATCAGCCTTCTAACCATAAATCCATAGTTTATTCTCAGTACTAAGGAGTACCTTTGAGAGGCATCAAGAGAATTTTCAAAAGGTTTCTCAGGAACCGCAGTTTTTTAAAGGCATTTAAGGAGTCAAGGGAACAGTGTCTGTTTTCTCTTTTCTAGGTAGCTTCAATTTCAAGTTAGTAATTAGTTCCTTTAAAAACTTTATTAAGCAGGACCCGCTGCTAGCACAGTGAGCCCTTCCTCCTTCACTTGTTCTGGTGAGCAGCACCTTTCTGAGCCCCTTTTGAAGGACAGAAGGACATCCTCCCCAGTTTAGCAGCTCTGAGAACAAGTCATTAGTTTGGAGGACCCAGCTGCCTCCGGTGTGACACCAATGTCCCTGAAAAGTGCCTGCTAAGGGCTAATGAAATTAAACTGGAGCGAGATGCCACTCTCTCAAAATAGCATTAACACGCTCCCTTCTTTGAAGTATTTTTTACATCGCAAATGCTTTTTAAAGCTACACTGGGAAATATTTCCCCTTTTACTGTCAGTTCTCTTGTAAATGGTAATTAAGAGTGCTCCAGCAGACTGCCCCCTTTGCTTACTGGAGCAGAATACCCAAACTGATGGCACCAGAGCTATGAATTTACTTAGGAGAAATCTTAACAAAGCACTTGCAAGGTGCTGCTGTACCTCAGCACTTGCTAAAACCATAATACCCCCCAGTGTCAGGACTTGTGAATGATTTAGTGCCGCTTTTGCTGTGTAATGCACAAACACCCTCTGAGCTCAGTGCGCACGCAGGGCATGGCCCAGCTCCTCCTCAACCCCGATCAGCCCAGAAGCAGAAGATGTAAGCAGGGATAAAGTGATATTCCTGAAGTATCAGGAAGTCCTCAACAGGAGCAAGAAGAGAACCCAGGTCTCCACTTCCTAATTAGTGCACAATAATAGAGCACTCCTTTTCCTTCAATAACCTGGCTCCACTGTAGATGTGCAGCTGAATTGTTACTAATCATTCTACAGAAGAGAAAATAAAACAAAAAAGTAAACCAATAAGACTCAAAGTTTCACAAGGCTGAACACCAGCTAATGAAGTATATAAACCTCAGTCAATGAAATATATGAAACCCCTTCAAGTCATAATTCACAGCTCTTGACACTTTTGCAAAGCAACTCTGGCCTAGCACCTGACTTTAGGGGTCCTATCAATGCCATAAAGCAACTTAATTTTCCAATTAGAAGTATATCCTCAAATAATGAGACAACAAAAGCAAGTCTGGGGGATTCAAACTCCTCTCCCTTCAGATGTCACCTGAAATGCTTTCCTGCAGTGAAATCACTCTTAAATATTTAAGCAGTGCAAAGCTGCATAGGACATGAAAAATGTTTTGTTGCAGTTCTTCCCATCTGGAGATGCACATGTACACGCAGAAGACCATCCCAAACTCTTCTGTCTCTCTTCATTTCACTCTAAGCTCTGCTGGTTTTAAATATGAATCAGTGTAAAAAAGCACACTCTCCACTTCAGAGTTGAAAAACAGCATTCCATTTACCATGGAAGACAGATACTTGGGATAATGCATCCCAAATTAGGGGTTAACAGAAAAGAGAGATTCCAGCCCTGGTTTAGGTTTTGCATGTTTTGATACCTTCGACTTCAGTTACTCATTACAAAGTCACTTGTGTTTGCCGTGATGCCACCACACTGCAGTGTCAAAAACTGATCAACCAATAACTAAGTACAGATTTCAGGCAAATTTCAGGGTGCTAAAAGTTATTTCATCATATGGTAAGATTAAAATGTCACTATCTAAAAGCAAACAGTAACTTCTTGAAAATGCTACTACTTTTGGGTTTGGTTTTTTTTAGGTACAGCAGGCAGAACAGCTGAGGGCAGGGCCAAGCTCCTCGGAGAGGTTTACTCCCTTGGGAGGCTCAAACAGATCTTTCATGCAGAACAGGCAGAGTTAGTGTTGGAGATCCCTTTTTTCATGACCAATTCCTCCAAAATGGCTTTTTATATTGAGGTTCCCAAGCAGGCTGCACACAGATGTTATGACCATAGCTACCTTTTCTACCTCTGGCTGTCCTCTGGTGCTGCTCTGTCTTCCCGTGCATTCTCCTCCAGGTCTTCAGCTGTTGCCAGCACCACCCGACACAGCCCTGCTGTCAATACTCATTAGGCACTGAAATGTAAAAGCTGTCTCAGCTCATGGGTTTAATAGCTTTCCTCGCTACATTTATCCTTTATCCTTATCCAATTTGTAGATTTATTATTACTACTCATTATCCATTGTGTTGGGTTGATTTGTTTGCTGGACAAAGGCAGCACTGATTACAACTTCCATCCCTTCCAGCACAACGAGCTGCACTGCAAAATCTGCAATAAGAAGCCTGAAGGGAAGAAACAAATGCTGCTGTGTTGTACCTCTTTTCTCTAATCAGGATGTAACAACTTCATCCCCTTTCTCTGTACTTATCCTGCTCAATACCTCCTGTAAATCAGGTTATCTGGTGGTTCCGCACCTTGTAGAGTGAGTTAGAACTGATCTGCTGCCCAGCAGAGTGACATAAAGCACTCCCACACCTTCTGCTTGGCCCTGGGCTGTACAGTGCTCAGATCAAATGTGGCATGACATGCCACGAGAAACAGCTGGCAGGATCCTTCCGTGGTGTAGTACCTGGAGAAGTATTTGGAGCTCCAGAACAAACACAGCAAAGCACACGGGGCAGCCTTTTCAGAGCTGCCTGGTGCCTTCAGCTCACCCCTCCTCCTCGCCTTCAGGTACCCCAGCAATCCCATGCAGTTACATGTAAACCTTCTGGAAGTTAACCCCACAAGAATACCTCATTTTCAGTATGGTTAGGGTTCTTCCCCTTTTCTGTAGCCTGCTGGGTGTGAGGGCAGTTCAAGAAAGCATTCAGGAACAGGGTCATGCCCTAAGGATTTTGCTTTCTAATCCTCACAGACAATACACCCAAAATGATGACTCAGATTAGAAATGAGTGTAACAGCCCTTGGAGAGGTGACAATCAATCCTGGTAGCTCTGCTGAAGCCAGTGGTAGCAATTTGTGACAGCTCTGGGAAGGACACAAGACCTCGATGATCTTCATTTTAAAAATTGCTGGGTTTTTTAATTTTCTTTCCTGTGCTGATGTTTCTTGCCTTCTGCTCATACTTTACCAACTGCTAGAGGTAACAGTAATTTTCCTTACTGTACAATCAGCAGCAAGTGTAATTCATCTCTCTTTTGGGAGCCCAGAAATCCAGTGGTAGGAAAGCAGGGCAATATTTTTCTCCCCCTTCTCTATTCCTCCATCTCTTTTATCAAGGTTTTCCCATTTGTATTACTGTTGATAATGTAAGGCAAACCTGAAACCCCTTCCATGAGAGGAAATCAAAGTCCTTCAGTACCAGGACTGAACACTCCTGAGGGTGATGCCGAACAACTGTTTGCACTTTCTGTTTTGTGTATAGAAAATGCCTGTAAAGACCTACCAGAGGTGACACAGCAGGACAGGAACAGGACCTACAACCTCTCAGGATGGTCTGAATTGTTCCCACAACAGTCCTGTGCTCACTGGGTGCATGAAAGGAAGAGCTGTGTTTATCCACACAGTGCTCCTACAGCCTTAATGCACTACCCTGCACACCCCACCTCGCTCCCTGCCATACCAGTCATCCTCCTGGACTTCACTGGTGTTCCTGGGCTGATAAACTCACAGATACAGTACCAGGATTCTGAATTAAGACACAATTTAAGAACATGTTTCAGTTGCCGTGATTTGTGGCTATGAGGTCATTTAGACCAGTCTACTTCCCTTTTGCCAGAGAAGATTTGTAGCTATTATTTCCCCCCCACCCCCAGCAATGATCACATGCTGTTTGCTTCAGCTCTCCATGCTGCAATACCTCAATGAATAATATACAAGGAGCAGAAAATAAACAAGCCCACTGTGCCCGGGGATAATGTGTGGTGTGTTTTTCTTTAGGATGATTAAATGTGAGTGCATGTCATAGGATGTAGGGCTTGCTCCGCTGGGAACCCAAGAGGATGAGAGCACGCAGCTCTCTCCAAGCAGGCAAATGGCCACGGAGAAGGTTAAGGGGACCCCCAGGCAGGCCCAGCATATGCACTGCTGCTCCGTGGCTGCTCTGCTCTCTTTCTGAGACACAGACACTCCATGGGTTCCTGGCTCACACTCCTTCCCTTCCACACCTTGGAAGTTGCACCGAAGACGACAGATTTCCACCCAGGAAGCTTCACTTGGCTTTGCCAGCCTTTCACCAGCTCTCTGCCACTGAAACCACCTTTGCAGCCAACAGAACAAGCCACAGAGCTCATGGGATGGTCCCACACAGCCTCTGCCAGCAGGATCACCTGTCCCTCCCCACTACAGTGGCAGGAAAGCAGTAAAACCCATTTCTTTTACATGGAGTTACCCTCCCGAACACCTTAAACAAAGCTCCCATTTCGTGCCTTAGCAGCTGCACAGATCCACAGCTCCGGTAGATCCACAAGCCCACCATGCCTGTGAGACAGATTTCAAAACCAAGATTGCTTTGGAATATCTCACATTCATCTTCTTGCCTTGGTCGTGGAGAGGAGGAAGCACCCTGAAGAGTGCTGGCTTCTAGAAAGTCAGTCAGCCCTGTACTACACCTGAAGACAACAACCACCTGCCCATCCCCACTGGAAGTAAGAAAAAGCCACTTTAAAAAAATCTTAGTTTTTCAGCCTCTTGTGTTCTTGCATCTGGTTCAAAGTAATGTTAAGCAAAAATGCAAATCTTCTTTCCACCAAAAAGGAGAACACGGTCTGAGCTCTGCATTTGTGCTGGCACAGAACCACCAACACATCAACACGTGTCAGACTACGCAGTTCAGATAAATCAGTCACCTGATTTATCTGAAACTAAAGCCAGTCCTCTCTGTCCATAACAGCAAGTCACACAGGCAACTACCAACATCCCACATTCTCATCTCTGTCTCCTGCACCTCTCAGTCAGAATAATTTCTGGGCAAAGAAATACATCCCCAGATTTCAACAAGCTTGTTTATCTTCAACTCACTTTTCAGGAAAATAAAGGCTGTGACACTGACCTTCAGAGAGGGATCCCCACTCCCATTCACCAACACACACCCAGCTCACTGCCTTTGGATTTCTCCTTTCACCACAGCTATGTTTGTTATGTGCAAAAGTATTCTGTTCCTACTACTCTGTGTAAAGGGATTTTCACTAGAAGAGAAGTAACAGCATCAGAAAATACTTCTGCCATGGAGGTTTCACTCAGTAAACAGGTGTCTGGGAGATTATCTCGCCAATTTAACCAAAGCTGCAAACACCAGAACGGTTCTGGGATGACGAAAATCCCCCTTTTTTCAAATAAAAGCCTTTTATCTGCCAAGCGACACTTCCTGTTCTAAAGGCTATTCTCCTCGGTAGTTGTCAACTATGTATTAATCTAATTCATATAAGCCTTAGAAATAAATACTTTCATGTGCAGAATCTTTTGGGAAACTGATTCCCTGAGGCTTTAGAGAGCAATTGTTGCTTATCACCGTGGAGATTTCCACTGAATTTAAAGCCTGGTAACAAGTTAAAAAAAGATACATCAAATTTTTCAGTGATTAACAAGTTTTCCAGTCTTTGTCATCCTCAAAGGATTTTCATCTGATCAGTAGGGGAACTGCTAAAAATGAAAATAAAAGGGAAGTGATCTGACCCAGTAAGGCAGTTCCTGTGTTCCCACTCCTGTCCAAAATAATGGCACTCACTTCTAACAGCCCCTTACAGTCAGCGGCAATATCAAACACGTTGGGCCTTATTTTAAAGGGTAGATGTGCTGCCAAAGACAAACACCGCTTAACTGCAAGGGGATAGTTAAACCCTCCCTACAGAGCTCTCCTAACAAAACCACTCTGTGTGTGGGAGAGGCAAGCTCTGCCAGAGCTCTTACAGAAAAGCAGGTAATTGAAGTTCTTCTGCATTCAAGCTCCGTGCCTGTGCAATAAAAACTTGATTTGAAAAGCGCTGTAAAGCAGAGAACTTTTCTGATGCCTTACTGTCTGTCACGGCACAGAAACGGCCCCGCCAAAGCAGCGGTTCTGTACCTTGCTGCACACTGTGGGCCTGTGATAAACGGCACGGCAGACACGCTAAAAACCTCCCGGTGACGGGGGCTTTCAATCCTCGTCACGGCATGCAAAGAGGAAAATAAGATATTCCAGTGACTGGGAGCAACCATCAGTGAGGATGCACTTCAAGTTAGCTGAGATTCGGCCCACGTCCCCAACACCTTTGTGCGACACCACACCAGAAACACGCACAGCCAACCCGCCTCACCTGAGGATGAACTGCTCCACCGTGGAATTGTTGGCAATTGTCACGTAAACATTCACAACCTCCCCTTGTTTGACCGGTTTGGAGGGCAGCCACACCACAATGTTGCTGTCCAGCCGTAGCTCCGTGAGCTGGGAGGCCTCCTGGCCTCGGTAGAGGCTGACAGAGCCAATCCTCTGCAGGTGGGACGTGGTTTCATCCCCGCCGTCCTTCCCGGGCCGGATGGCGTTGCCCTTGCGGATATCCTCGGCCGTGCACTCGCCCTTCTCGTCCCCGGGCTGCACCGTGTAGTACAGCTCCACAGGGCTCCCGTCCAGCTGCTCCGCTGCCTTCTTACGGCCCGTGAGCACCGTGGGGGGGTTGAACCAGCTGGGCAGCAGCTCCAGCTGTGCCACGCAGAGCCCCAGGTCCCCCCCGA
>NW_008238337.1:1278326-1283167 GCF_000691975.1 Corvus brachyrhynchos
TCCAGCTGTCCCACGCAGAGCCCCAGGGCCCCCCCGAGGCGGCAGCTGCCCCGCACCTCGCGCGTCTCGCGGAAGGCGAACACGCGCAGGCAGGGCAGCCGCTCCGAGGGGCTGTACTCGTCCCAGTCCCTGCCCACGATGTAGAACAGCACCTGCACCCTGGGCTTGCTCAGGTAGATCTTGGTGCTCATGATGTAGGCCTGAAGCTTCCAGTTGTAAGTGAACTTGTTGGCGGATCCAAAAAAGTGGGACGTTAACATGAGGTCCTGGGGCACGACCTGTTCGACGGAGAAGGGGCCGTAGCTGGCGTTTAACACAGGCGGTCTCTTGGCTTTGTATGGGAAGAACGATTCCACCCTGGATTGCAAACTGGAATTTCTCATGAAGTCCTGGTTGGCTTCTCTGAGGAAGAAAGATGTCTCGGCGTTGAAGAGCCGATAGCTCACAGGTAGGTACGTTGGTAATGAAGAAAATCGCTGATTATTGTCCAAGACCCCTCGACACTCTGTCACTAATAAAAGAAAAGGTGAGTTAGATCAAGTCTGCTTATGGATTCAAAGGGACACAGCACAACTTCAGTGGAGCCACCTGCTAAGTTAGGGACAAGCATTGTTCCATGCAAAAATATTTACAGGGTAGCTACATGTTTACAGGTAGGTAATTCTTTTTTGTATTACATTTTCTGAAGAAAATAAAATGGAGCATATGTCAGGAGAGCCCAATGACCCACAGCCCCCAAGGGCTGCTCATCACCAGCCCTGCAGGAGCGCTGGCCAGCGGATCAAAGGCAGTTTCTGCTCTATGGGCAAAGAAACTGCTTTTCTAAGGACTCTCAAACACACACACCCCATTTCACTGTCTGTCAAGAAACCACGCTCTTGTATTACTGTTTCTGGCACTATAGCCCACGTCTCTGTGGTGTAATATTGACAGTACCCCAATTTCCTAAGTTCTTTGAATGCAAATGGGCATCACAATCTATAACAAGTCCTAATATATAAGATGGACACAGGGAATCAGCACATGCTGGCCAATTTCAAGTTTCAGCTGAACATCAGATCCCTTTTGACCTAAATGTTGTTTTCCTGGTAAGATTAACAACACTTACTGCTGAAAGGCAAAATTTGTTGTCTAAATTAGGGTAGATGACAGTGGAGAACAGTTAAAATACACGTTGATTATATCATACCACTCTCACAACCCCTCTTCTTAACTCATACTGAAGGGGTTGGCTTATAGGTACAGAAGGTAAATGAATGATGATCCATCTAGTGCTGGACTGTCTTGAGTATTTAAAAAACAGAGCTTGCCCTCAGTCCCAATGTTCTCAGGGAATCCCATCAGAATCAGGATTTAATGTTCTGTGTAGGCTCAGCTCTTTAAAGAAGAAAGGCAACCACAAGGGCAACACAGAACGCACGGATTCATCTGGAACTCAGAACACCTGAGGATCCTGAAACACCCCCCAGTGACACTGTCTCACCACCTTCCTCACAAAGGGCTGCAGCCTGGGGATTTCTGCAAATCACATTCGCTGCCCTGGTATGTCTGGCTGCTAACGTGCTAATTATGCAGTCAAATTTAATTAAATGTTTTCAAGTAGTGAATAAACAATCGATACCTGTCACGACACCAAATGGTGCTGCTGACAGACAACCCCACTGCAGTCCTGTGGAGCGTGCAGTGCCAGAGTGCAGGGAAGGGAAGAGCTCTGGAAGGCAGGTGTGAGGTAATTAAGAAAAGAAGAAGACAAATGTAGAGGAGGGGGAAATCAGAACTCTCAAAGGACGGCAGCCATAAATTTGAAATAAAGAATTAAGATGAGTTCACTCATCTTTAATTCATGCACCACCACTGGATGGTAGGAATAGTTCTCATAAATGAGCAAACTGCCCTGACTGGACAGAAATTTAAGCACAACAACAATAAAAAGGTAAAAATAGGAAAAGAAACAGTTAATTACCAGCACGGCACACTCTCTGTCAGGCAGAATCACATTTAAAACATAAAACATCATTTTAGCCCACTGTTACAGCCCTGCAAGTCTCCAATCCTTGGCACACATTCTAATTCTGCTGAAAAAGATGTTACAAATGCCACCTCCTGAACTGATTGATTTCCCCTTACCTGAGTCTGTCAGGCTTCCATCCCAGAGTACTCTAACACTTAAGGAACGCAAGGAAGATCCACTTTGGACCATGGACCTTTCAAGGGAAGAGGAAAACCTACAGATTTCTTTGGTCCAGGAGCAGAACAAGAACTGGGATTCCTGATGCAGGAGTTTCCTCTGTAAGCCCCCTCACCCGCCCTGGGTGGATGTGCTCACCTCCCTGCAGCCCTCTGCAAAGGGAAACCAATGACATCTTACATGACAGAGGCCAACATCCTTTTAAATTAAAACACCTGCTTGGCTAGACAAGAACCCAGCTTCTGAGTGGCCAGTTTGGCTACTGAATTTGACTTGGTGACTGATAAGAATTTCTTTCTTAGGTGTCCTGCTGCTCAGGCCAAGAGGTACCAGAGGGCAGGGGCTGTGGGCAAGGGAAGCACATGAACACTTTGTGAAGGAAAGCATGGATTGCTTTAGGCACACCGATACTGTCTGCTGAAGTGTTTCCACAGCCAGGGATACTCCAGATACGGCCCCACTGCTCCTGAGGGAATCTCTGGCTTCAACAGAGCCACGAAAAGCAGAAATAAAGTCAGCAGGCAAGTGAAGTCCTGTGATTTCAAAGGGCTGTTGGGCAGGACCTAAGCCTGAGACTTAGCAGCTGTTTCTATGCAGTTCCCAGGACTTTTGCTGTAGCACATCATCCTCAGACAGACAGTGGGCTCATTTTTGCAGGCACTTCATTTATCCTCGGTTAATCACACGCATGAGGTATGTAGGACTTGGCCCAGTATTAAGAACAGTCATGCAACTTCTGCCTCAATAAGCTGAGCACAAGCAGCAAAACCCATGTGGCCAGACTGACAGCAACAAGAAAGAAAGGCTTTACTTTTTTTTATTGTAGTCTAAAGACTTCCACCCACTTTCACACCATGCATAATGGATTCCTGTATTTCGATACTGAAGGCTGTACTTTAGACAATTTATTTAAGCACTTTAAGCCTTTCACTGATAAAACTGGTAGTTAAAATTGTCTGTTTTATTTTTAGAACCCCAACAATGTGCATCAGCAACTGCAGGCCATCACTTAAGGGATTTGTTCTATTCTCTTCATCTCTACCCAATAACTTTCACGTCCTGGTATAATTAATTACCAACATTTCCAGAGAACATTCTTGTATGCTTGATCAGGTCAGTTTCAAAGTTCTTTAATTTATCAGAGAATCTATTTAAACAAGATGCCACAGTTTTTCCTGAGTCTCACTTCACAAGTTATTATTTTAAACAACCATTAAGCATCGTTTACTTTATCTACCTGAAAAACTGATTTTTAAAAAAAGCAGGTCTGCCTATCAGTGCTTTCAGGTGCTCTGGAATAGATTTTTGCATTTTAAATGCTTTTTGCTCAACCACAGAATCACAGTTGCAGAGGTTCAGATGTACACTTTGTTTTAATGCAAGTGCTGTACCTCCATGGCAGTATCAGCTGTGGGAGCAATACTCAGGCAGTAAATGCTTTACCCCCTTCCATCATCCAACAGGAGTTACAGCTGCCCAGAGATGAAGTCCTGCATGGAAGAGGTTAAGAACCATCAAACAAAGCCAGATTTAGCCAAGAACAAAAGTGAAGGCTTACAAGTAATTACTTCTCCTTTGTAACAGCCTGGTGACTTTTTAATCCTTCTTCTGGCATCATATGCTGCTGCAGCACTTCATCTGAACCCAAGCAGGCATCTGTTAAGCACATCACTGGCTCCAGTGTGACAGACCAGCTCAAATTCCTACAACCCAGTGAGTTCACTGGATGTGAAGCAGGGAGCTCTGATCTGCATTACTCTTATTTCTTGGATTGCCGCGTAAGAGGAATTTTCTTCGGGGGTATTTCACATGGAGCTGGAGCCCTGGGTGCTGGATTCACTGGAACAGTCATAAAAGCTTAATATCTTTGAGCTGTTCTTTCATGAGGTTGGTTTGAACTGACTTTCTTTTGGGCAGGGAATTAAGGGTTTAGATCGTGGGTGGGAGATTACTGGCCAATGGCCACGGACCTTCAGTGCCTGATGTTTGATGAGCCACTGAGCCTTCAAGGCAACCATCTGCCTGTCCCCTCAGCCAGGAGGTTCTGAGCCAGAGAAGTCAGGGAGGAGCAGGAGACATCTGCCCATGCAAAGGAGGAGAAATGTGAGAAGCCTTCTCTGCACCTTGTCTGGCCCTCAGAGGCACATTTATCACTGTCCCTTCCAGGAAACAGCCCAGAGGAGCAGTGCTGAACAGATTCCTGTGCCTCTCTGCTCTCCTGTCACCCCAGCACAGCTGAAGCTCCCACGAAGGATTCTGTAACTTTTAAGGCAGGATCTTCTCCCTCCTTTTTCCACCAGCTTTACCATTACCTTTCCTCCATTCCTGAACGCAGCTATAATTGAATGCCACACTGATTTTTATTTTTGTTCCAATTCCACACCACCACAGTTTTAAGGAACAAACCCCACCTAATATTATTTGCACCACCCTCACCTAAAATCCTGCAAATGCTGTGAAGATGATCCCTGTTCCTTCCATGGACACCCTTTCCCACCTGCCCCTGCACCCAGATGAGCACCTTACACAAACCATGCCCTCACAAAAGTCCCCATCCTGAAATTCTCTTCTGACTCCATCTTCCACTACAAACCTGTCCTGCTCCTGGCAGAGCAAATCACATATTCCAGCTCAGGAACTACAGAATAGGGAA
>NW_008238337.1:1283243-1334067 GCF_000691975.1 Corvus brachyrhynchos
AAGAATAAAAGTAAGAAAGATTCACTTCAATCAGCACAGATGTTTCCTTCACCACAAAATGTCAACAGCTATGTTTTCTGGTTCATTTTCCCTTCATTTTCTGTGCCAGCACCACATTCAGTCACATTTAGTGACTTCACAGTGTACAAAATCTTTGTAACAGTATTTTGCTTAGAACTAGAGCTCAGCAAATTCATTCAGACCTCAGAATGACCTTAGCTGTACTCTCATCCCCTCCAAGTTCCCTTTTCTTAACATCTAGAAAAAGGAAATTTTGCTGATGGAAAGGCTGAGTGGAATCTTAAACCAAACAAGCTCAAATTCAGGATATGGAACAGATTTTTAACTGATTAAATACTACAGCAAAGGGAGCAAAGCTTCATTCATGTCTTCACATCCAGACTGGATTCCCTCCTGAAAGGCACGTTTTTCTCAGCAGAAGTTACTGTGTAAGTACAGGGATAACTGGAGCCTCATACTCCCTTCTGGCTAAAAAGATACAGTGCTGTGACCATTCCAAAAAATCAGCTGGATGGCAGGGTAACCGCAGAAGCCACATCTTCTGTTCCCCGTGTGTGCCCATCAGATCTGCTTCCTCATCCTCCGAGAACAGAGAGACTCTTGGACTAATTGCACACAGGCAATGTCATGTGTCAAGTGCTTACGATGACCAATTTGTGAAGCTAAAAATAAGCTCTGCAAACAAATCTGGCAAAGAAATCCATAGAGCAAACATTTGAGGGAAACTGCAGCCTAACCTCAAATATTCTGTGAGCACCTGGTCAGGGCAATTTCATCAAATAAAATTAATGCTAACAAAGTTATTTTACCAGTTCTCTTTTGAATCCAGGGTTCACTAAACTGAAAGCTGAAGTCCAAGGATAGGTTTGTACCTGCAGGGTTTTGCAGATGGACCTGGGATGGTAAATTCCCATTCACATATATGTGGGTACAGAGTCTAGTAACCAACCAGACATATTTTAAGCCCAGATGTCGACAGAGTCTTATTTAGCTTAGATCAGAGTTCAATTAAACCACATCGCAAAGACTGTCAGGAGACATTGTAATCCGTTATCATGAACAAATTTCCTATTTTATTTCAGTGGGAGAGATTAACTTCATTCAGTATATTTTTAAATGAAAAATTGCAGTAATACTCTATTTAATAGACTTCTCTCACATTTTGAGAGTATATCCTTAGTGAATTTATTCTTTACATATAACTACAGCTCAAATCTTCACTGAAGTTCAACAGACAATCCTGGGTTTAGCACAGAAGTGAACGCTTGCCCCATTCTTCGCCAGCAGAGGCAGAACAGTGGCATTTCAGAGCTGTCAGGAGCACGACAAGAACCTAAAGCAAGGACTGAACAAAGGTACACCAGGACCCCTGCACTCCTTTAAAACACGGAAACAACGGGATGGTCACCGAAACTAAGTGAAGGGAATTCGAAGTGGAGAAAAAACTATTTCAAACAAAGCATGATGAGATGATAGAGCTCATTGCCAGGGAGCTCATTCAGAATTAAAAGGCTGATCTGAATGCCTGGACTGATGTGCAGACCATCCAGAGCAGTGTCATTAACTACATGTAAAACTCCTTGCTTTAGTTGCATCGATTAGAAGCCAGGATTAGACCTCTGCATTATAAAGCCTTATCCAACATCTGTCAGGTTGTTCCATTTTCCTCAGGATTACCAACACAACAGACACGTGTATGAACCACAAATAGCTGCTTGTGAGGCACAGCCTTTTCACTAACAGAAGAGAGAATCTTTAAAGTCTCATTTGGAAACACAAAACTCTCAGGAAACTGCACATTAGAAATGCATTTCCAGTATTTTAATAACAGCCCTCCAATGTCTTTTGCAGTTCTGTACATCTCACCCTTTGGCTGCAAAATATCCTTTTATTACAGGTCTATCTTCTCTCTCACCCTCTATTTACAGAGACTGCCTGACATTCAGGACTGAAATCTATAAATGGTTTTCTCAGGCTGGTTGATGACCTTAAGAGTCTGTAAAACAACAGTGTACATGCAAAGGTCAGTGAAGATTTCCGGAATCACTCCCCCTCTCAGGGCTGACGTTCCCAATTGTCTGTGCTGCCGAGGCCATCTGATCTATTTAAGTGAGTTTGCTGTGTGGAATCAAAGATAAGTATCTGGAGCTCGAATTTCCGCTAATGAAAGCTTTTGTTAAGAGAAAAGAGTTGGAAAACTTCTATACAGGCACTATTCAGGTACTTGGGTTTTGTGCTGGCCAAATGTCAGTGTCCTGTGAGCAACATACAGTGGGCAAAATGTCACATGTTGGCCTTTCCTTGCAGCCCTGTTTCCCTCATTGTGGCAAACTCCATGGATTCTGCATCCATTCATTGTGTCAGTACTGCAAGTACAAAGCAAATAGCACTTAAGCTTATCCTGTCTGATAGCTGGAGAGCAGGGAAGGATTTAGGACACCAGAGTTTATTGCCAGCTCCATCAAAAACATATGGTAGCCATAGGAAACCTCTGCAACCCAGTTTCCCCAGCGATGAAATGAGAGAAGCTATCATTCAGTTTGATTGACTTGTGAGTCAAAAACACGCCGAGCTCATCACACAAAAGACCACGTAAAACAACTGTCTGTCTGGGGTTTTTTTCTGGTCTTTAAAGCAGGCAAAAATAACCCAGTGGAAATCACAAAGTGGGAAAAAAGTAGACAATGTGGTCAGTATTTTCTGCCTTAACCAGTACCTTTCCAGAGACCTGCACTGGTCATCTTCCATTGACGACACGCAGCTGAAGAAGCCTAATTTTCATGGCAGTACAATTATGTGAAAGACACTTCTCTGCAGGGGATGTATCAAATTTAGCCTCACAGGATGGCTCACCAAAGCCCCCACACCGTTTTAAAGTTTGGCCAGAATGCCATCATGATCGAAATGCACGAATATCACAGTTATCTGGGGTTTTTTTTAAAGCACTCAAGTGCCATAAAAATGGGAACATGCAAGATGTAAGTTACAAACTTGAACAAGTTCTGGCCTTGGCAATGAATCAATTCCTTGTCCTGCGTCTCCTTCTCCAGTTTTTAATAGCTCCATGCTTTCTCTGCTGTTTAAGGCTCTGTCAGATGCTGATAGGCACTCACTCACTGCTCTGTTCAGACACTGAATCGCTTTGCACAGCTCCTTGTTTAAAGAGAGATTAGGGCCCTAGAGCCTGAATGGGGCAATTTGCTCAGCACTCTTCACTGCCACGAGAACCAAGAGTACCAGAGCTCAGACCCGTGCAGGATGAAACTTTCAGCTGCAAAAGTGTAGAAAGAGGACACAGAGGACTCAATGAATAAATTACAATGTTTTTCCCCTTACCATCCAGAAAGAAAAAAAGTATTTTTTCTTGTAAATAAGTGCTAATTAAAAATACAGCCAGTGACATAAACAACAGGACTTCATCTCACATTGCTGCCAAAAGCCCCACACTGAGACCCAGCCTCCACTGGGCTCTGCATTACACAAGTATGAGGGATGCTACTCAAAGAGCCAGGTATAACCTGGCAGTGAGTAATTCCTAGGCTGAAAAGGAAAAAGGGATTTCTTACAAGCAGAGCTGAGCCAGCCTTTCCCCAGGGTTTGTAACACACTTTTAGCACACATCTTAATATGTTCCTAACTGGCAACCCACATCTCAGGGCTTGTATTCCCAGAGTCCTGGATGCTGCTGTGAATAAACCCCTTCAGACGTCTCATCCCACCCCAGCAACTGAACATACAACAGCTGCCATCATTTTCCCCACTCTCTAGATAGGGAAGTCAGGCAGTGTTTTCCAGGAGGTTCTATCAGAGCGTAGCACAAAAATCAGACATCTCTAGACTCATCTGGTATTGTCATCCACAAACCCAATCCTTCCATTTTCAAACCTCCTTTACATACAGAACGATAACAAACATGTGGGAAGCTGCATGGTTTTTGTAAAGGTTGGGCAAATCAACCTTGCTCCTGCTAACAGCCAAGAACCCCATTCCAGCCAACGGGAACACTGTGTAGCAACAGGAACTCCTGACCTGTGAAGAGCTGTAGATTTGGATGTCACAGCTGGGAAAGAATTGTTTTCAAGCACTGAAATAAGCATCAGGTGGTGTCCCGTGCTTTAAAGACAATCGCAGTCATCTCTAGAATAACATTCCAACTGCCACACGGATTCTCTGGGAGTTTGTTTACGTGGCTGAGACTCTTCCACGCCCCAAGAGACTGTGGATCAACAACCCTTGGACACCTGTGAGAGCAAAATCCCTCCTGGAGAGCAGTTTCATTCCTTCCAGAGCACTTTCCTTAGACCTGTCAGCATAATGAGACTGTTCACAGGAGAGCACTGCTAACTGACTGAAGGGGAGGTAACCGAGATGTGAGGTGGTTTTACACAACTGCCTTCAATAAACCTTTCAGCTTCTTATCTTAGGGTCACGAAGGAGCTTTATTTTTCAGAGGAAGAAAAACGCTACCAGCAAAAATTATTTCCATGGTCCTGTCCAGCACTTGTTGTAGTTCCTCGATTTAGGTCCAGATCTGCAAAACTCAAGCTCAGTAGCAAACTTCTGAATGCCCCTTCCACAGTGTGTGCAAGTCACCTGGAAAAGCTGCTGGTGACAGTGTGGGGCAGTGCCACAGCTCAGCAGTGGTGCTGGGGATGCTCCAGGGAGGCAGAGCACAGCACAGGTCACGCAATCCTGCGCGTGGAGCAGGTGAAAGCACCAAAGCAAGGAAGGTAAGAGGATGTGAGAGTCTTACTGATGATGGATGGAACTTGGCAAGGCAAGGTAGCAAATGCTTCCAGGATTAGACTCTAGTCTGTCAGCTTTTCCAAGTGGGAACCAAGAGCCTCAACCTCCGCTGCCTGGCGTCTCCAGGAATCTGTGCAAATTTGGTGTAAAACATCTACATCGTGCAGAAAAGAAGACCACGGAAGTACTGACTTGGATCAGCTTTAAATGTTGCAGAACTTCACTCTTAGGAAACTCTCACCACTGGTATAAATCAATGAAGTTTCATAAAAGACAGAAAAATCACCACATGCTTTGCCAGCAATGACCCAGCCCCAGAAATATTTTCTAATTGCTTCTTGAGAAAAAAAAAAGTTTATTATTTATATGAAAATTTAATTTAAGAGTAAAGCAGCCACTTATCCTTCTTTACTTCTTCCTCCTCTCCTTCACGGAGGGATTTGGAACACTAACAAACAGATGCAATGCACGCACATTTTTAATACTTGCATGTATTAAACAGTTGCTTGTATGCAAACTGTGACTTAAACCCCGGCAGAATATCCCAATATCCTGGCTACAACCCTGCTAATCATCTCCATTTCCAAAATGCAATGAGGATTTATGAGAAGATTAATTGAGAAATGAGGCTGAGGGGGTGGGGGACAGCCCTGCCCATTCGGGAAATGAACTCAGTGTCACCTTTAACCTCCAAGTAATTCTTTGTCACAGAGCACAAAGCAACTCATCATTCCAGAAGAGCAGCAGGACAGAAACCAAGCGGAAATTTATCTGGTTAAACACCTTCTTTCCCAGAGATTAATCAAAAGGGATGCTTGGAGCACTGGTGTCTTTGTGCTCACAGCACCTCCAAGGGCTGCTTTTAAAGTGCCCCAGCTGCTGCTAAGAGAGCAAAGGATCTTGGGGTGAGCAGCTGCTCCCCAACCCCCAAATTCTGTCCTCTCAAGTACCCTGTCCTAACTCAAAAGCTTTGTGCGAGCACCCCAGCTCTCCACAGCAGCCACTGGTCTGGTGACCCCTGGTACTGAGGGGCAGAAGCAGGAGGGAAGGGGCTCCTCAAGCCCCAGTCCCCAACTTCAGCCCTTCCGTCATCTCTTCTTACCTGCACCAGAAACATGAGTGGGGCAGGAAATGACAGGGAGAACAAAGTGGTTGTGGTGTTGGCAGGGACAAGGGGAAAGTCAAAACTACAACAGGAAGAATGAGATGCAGAAGAGGGAGTCTTCCAGAGGACACAAGCAGACCTGACAGAATGCTAAATCACAGTGAGAAAATGCAGCAGAAGAATGATGAACACGTGGTTTTAATTCTGTTTTTATTAAGGTAGAGAAGATGATTGAGAAGTCCCTCTCTAAAGTCTTTTATTTGCTTTAATGTCTTGCCAGGAAGGGCCAAACCAACACACTCCAACAGTGCCATACCTGAGTAGAGTGTCTGGGGGAACCCATCTGGAAAATCCAGTTCTGGAATTAGGATGGAGAAGCCAATGGGACCAAGTTCTTCTTTCCAAGACAAAGTTTATACAAAAGGACTAAATTCAGAAGCCAAAAATAAAGGCCTGCCTAAGATGAAGACACCGTGCAAGACCCTGGATTTAATTTATGGTCAAAGCACAGCAACAGTCTGGTGCACTTCAGGGAGGGCAATAACATCAGAGGCAGAGTTGGCCGGTGCAGCTCTGAAGGTACAGCAGAGCAATTCTGCATTTTCTGGAGCGGGTGGCAAACAGAATCCTACCTTCCTGCTGCTTCTCCAGTGTCCTTAACATCATTGGCAAAGACAAATGACAATGATGGATGCCAGTTTGTTATGCTGAGCACCACAAAACTGCACAGAGCAGATGACTTGTACCATCTTTTTAAGAGGTTGAACGTGTTGTGCTCCTAAAGTGCTGTTGTGCTCAAGAATCACTGAGCGCTCCCTGCAAATCAATGCAATAGAGCCCTGCTATACATTCTGCAAGCACTATTTTTATCCTTTCCCAATATAACTTCCAAACCTTCCTCCTCCCCCACGTCCCTGCCACAGATCCCTAATTCACACAGCAAAAAACACAGAGTGCCTCCTACAATTTTTTCCAACATGTGCAGTCCTTAATGATAAATTTAATTTCTTCCTTTCTTTGAAACTCATCTTCATTCAGCCTGGCTCCTAAGGGAAATTAATGAGGGCTCAGTGAATATGTTTACATAAGATCTCCTCCAAATTTACGTTATTAAGCATTAGGAGTGTTTTTATCTGCCCCCTCTAAGGGATGGAGGGGCTTATGAGTCTGGCCAGAGATGTCTCAATACAGTGTCTGCTGTCCACTGGCCCCTGGCAGCCTCGGCAGCACTCACACCCTGCTGGCTTTGCTGCCAGCAGCCACAGCAGCTCTGGTGACAGAGCCTGGAGCAGGGGATGGGGTTACAGCTCAATAAAAGCTGCTGATTTCATCAGGAGCGTTCAGGGCTCCATTGGCAGCGAGGTGCCAGCACACCAAGGCACACTCGGGGCTGAGGAGGCTGTAAGAGCCTGGCTGTCCCCACTGTGACCCTCAGTCACTCTGTGCCCAGGGCCAGGCAGGAGCCCGTGGCACTGCTGTGGTACCACACAAGAGCCTGCTCACGCATGCTCCACACCCAGCCGAGCTGGACCCCGGCTGCTCATCCCCATGCAGCCTTTCTCAGGAAAGCCTCTCTGCTGCAGGAATTCCATCACTGCTGTAAGTTTTAGTTCTTGGTGGACTCCACCACCACAGCTCAGTCAGTAATACTGGAGAGAGGCTTTGGAGTTAGAACAAATCCTTCTGCTCGTTCTTATTTACGTAAAAGAAATAACACAGCTCTTTGTGTAGCAACAATAGTGAGTATCATCACAAGGAAACGTGCTGCATGCACAAGCATGCAAAATACATATTTGTGCACACACTCACAACTACAGCTCACTTCTGTATGATAAACTGTAAATCCAGCTCTTGAACTAGCTCTCAGCCTGACTGGTCACACTGTGTCTGAGCAAGGCAAGAGCCAGATACCTTCTCCCTGCTGTAACTTTTGTGATGTCAGGCATCTGGCTTCAGTAAAGCCTGTGGTCTAGCATGGCTATTGGATCTAGACAATAGGATTTCAGCAATGATTAAAGATGCCTGTGGCTTCTGGGCAGGCAGGAACAAAGGAAACCCTTCTGCTGGAAGAGGGGTTCGATAAAATTCACAGCTGTCTCCACTTCTGCAGTTCTGTCTCCTTCATTAGCTAACAAAGCAATAGACTTTATTTCATGAAAAGAAAAGGAAACTCTTACTATCCTGACCAGCTTCCAACACCTATCCTGCAGTTCCTTTTGGCTCCACGTCTCCCCAGGTAGCCCTTGCCAGCTAAGGCAGAGTGGTACAAGAGCCATTACATCATCCACATTCAAGAACCAGAACTCTAATGGGGATCATTTTTCCTTCAATAAAGAAATATAAAGCGAATGCCACCCTGAATTCCCAAAGTACTGTATTAACACTCTTGTCAGCTGTAGGGCTTTTGGACTGCTACATATTTTTTTTTTCCCGTTTATAAGTCTATTTAAACCTGTCTGCATTTCAGTTTGCTGAAGCTGTTTAGCCAAGTATGAACTCCATTCATGGCCAGCTGTAATGAACGTCACAGGCTGTAACCCAAGCAGGCAGTTGTGCCTGTTTGCTGGAGACTCTCATTCAAAAAACCAAAGAGAGCAAGAGTAGTTCTAGAGATGCTGTAAATGCTGAGCTGCTTGCTCTGAAAACTAATGCAGAGTCTTGTTCTGCATTAGGCCTCTGAGTGAGGGGGGTGTAGGAGGGAAGCCTTGTTTACACCAGGCTCTTCTGAGCTAACAACTTCTATGGGATGTGTTGCTTTAAAGGCACTATCATGCATTGATTTAAGAGACAGATATAAGCATCTTCTACCCTTGCTGGATACAGAGCAGACTACGTAAAGCTCCTGCCCTCTGGGCTGCGTGGTAAAGAGCAGAACACGTCTCTTCTTGGTATAAATTTAAAGGGAGGACCGACAATATGGAGAAATCTTCAAAGACCAGTCAGGTTTCCAGTCCAACAACCCTGCCAAGTGTTCCTTTTGAAACCCAAAAGCTGTAAGCATATGCTCTGTAGCCCTAATGAGAAACTCAATCTATTAATGAGCAGACCTTCTCCACAGGACCAGGTCTTGGCAACATGAGTCAGTTCCTGAACTTTCACCTCCTGCTTGGCAGCAGCCCAGACTAACTCCACATCTCTCAGCTGGCTTACATTATCAGCTCATTATTAACATACACCAGGGCCAGATCTCTTTTACATGCACCCAGCAAACAGGAAACTACACAAGGGGAGGGCTCCTCATTTTTGTCTGACTCTGGAGCTCATAAAAATGACTAATTAGAACCAGCTCTGGTGGAGGCACTCTGCAGATCACACATTCCCTCTGAACCTTAGTCCTGACTGGGATGAACACCCCGGCATACCATGGCAGCCCATGGCTGGCTGCAATAATCAGCCATCCCTTCCCTCTGCCACAGAACCTTGCAGCTCTTATCCCCCAGAGCTCGTGTGAGGCAGAGGCGTGCTGCTCTCCTTATTTTGGAGTCAAGGGACCATAATCCAGACAGAACAAACAACATGTCCAACATCACACAAAGGCACAGAAAGCTGAATTCCTGCAGTCAGTTCCTCTGCAGACACCCCCTGCAGCAGGGAGAACTGTGGGAACCCTTTGCAGCCCATTTCAAAGGAGGCCGGTGTGTACTTTAGATCTGCACGCTCGCATGGGCTCACAGACCTGGGCTCAGGGCGCCACTTTGAAGTGCCCTGCGAGCCCCCAGCAGTGTACACAGCACACTTTGGGAAAGCTTCCCAGGGCACGTCTCATGGTCAGAGCTCTCATGGAGCACGGGAGAGAATTCTCTGGCACAGTAAACACTGTCCTTAATGACACACGACTATTTGTCATGAGTTGGCTCACTTTGTTTTCCTCTTACACGATTAGTATTCTTTACTTTTGCTCTCCAGTCCCCTCTCCTCAGCTGTCATCCTTCAGCTCAGAAAACTCAGCAAAACAAAACAAAAAAAAAGAGTCTCTCCTCCAGATGCCTGGTTCAAATCCAGTCCAGCCAGGCAGCATCTGAAAGTTGCACCAGCCTGAAAATCGTTTCTATCTCATCTGAGCACAGATGCCAGCAGAGTCCCCACATCAGAAAATGTAGATGGAGATACACTCAAGGAGCAAAACAGGCCAGCAAAGTCTCCTCAGGTCAGACAGGTGGCTATTAGTGATGTGGATCAAACTAATGCTGTCACACAGCATTCTGGACCTGCAGTCATCCCAGCTGAAGGTGCATCCATCCTCTTGATGCACTGAGTTCACACCCACCCTGAAACACACTGTCAAGCAAACCAGACTTAACACGAATCAATATAAAATCTGCCAAAATCTCAGAGCCTACACAAGCCCCTAATTTTCTTTGGCTGCTCAAAAGGTAGCAATTTATATTCCTTTTCTAAAAAAATTAGCTGTGGTTAGAATTACTTTTCAGAGCTGATCTCATTTCATAACTTGCCTCCTATTCAGATGGAATTTATGCACAGATGCTCAGAGCCAAAAATCTGTTCTCATTTACTCCACAGCAGAACAGGTAAAGAGCAAATATATTCCAGCCAGGTTGGTGCCTTGCTGCTCCAGCCTCCCCTAACAGCAGCAGGCACAAGGAACTGACAGCTGCCAAAAGTCCTGCTGCTCCAAGGGGATTTTGTCAGCTCTGCTCCTCTGGAAGTCTCATGCTGGTAACTAGAGGAGAACTAATACAAAACATTCTTACAGGGCCAAGATCTTTCAAATGCAGAAGAGCTGGAAATAGATTTTTAACTACTTAAAATGCACCATCTTTCCCAAAACTGCGGGTCAAAACCTGCAGAGAGCAAGACCTAAGGAATCCTTTGTGGAAGCAGTGGTGATAAGAAAAACAAGAGTACTTCAGATCAGCCGGTCAAGAATAAACCATACAACTCCTCACTGTAATTATGCCAAGATGATAAAACTCTGAATTCAGATGAAGGTTTGTTATCCAAAATAAGGTAGTCCCACAATAGAGGCACCATATCTGTAATTCTCCTAGGGCTGCTGAATTACCTTAGGCCATTCGTTTCTAAGCAGGTAGAAGCTAATGTAAAATAACTGAAAAGTCTTTTGCAGAAAGAAATGCCTGGGGCCTCAACTAATGCTCAAAAAATGGCTTGGGGTCTTTGAAAGGGTGATTATGTAAAGGAAAGTGATATTATTAAAATTATAAAACCAAAAATAAATTAAGGTGTATCAACATTAATGGTTGACTCAAGCAATGGGAAAACGTATATTTAAGCACACTTTCATTATTCATTCATATAGTTCCACATGATAAAGAGATGCCAGCAATAGTACAGGTGGTGGAAGAGCAGACATAAAAATTTGTTAGATATTTGATACCAGTCTGATTGCAAAGAGAAATTTCATTCCCAATAATGTTTACAGAAGGCAAAGGAAGTCCAATTCATCTTAAAAATAAGGGCATGATACCAACTCAGTCACAGCAATGGAATTCCTCCTTCTGGCTTTCTTGCTGCTTGGGACTGACTGAAAATCTGGGCAAGATAATTTTCCAATATATAAAGCCTCATGCTCTTATCCTAAAAAATAATCTGGATTCCAGCAGCGATTTAAACATTCTCTCCAAGTATGCAGATGCAACTCTTGCCTCCTTGGTAGGCCCCTACAGCTAAGAATGGGACCAGTCACTTAAACTGAAATACCTGCACAGGCAACCTGATTTGTGATGCTCAGGTCCCTCAGGTCTCAGCAAAATTAGCCCCATTAAGAAACGAAGCACAGTCTGGTGCCTACATATGGATTTAGCAATTCCACTTTATGTTAGCCAATTAGAAAACACTGGCTCTTTTCCTTTCCCAAATGCTTTCAAATTAAGGAGGGAAAAAAAAAAAATCAAAACACGTAGCAAAGGCTGAACAAAGATTGGTACTTGATAGAATTTGCATGTAAATCCTCCAAGATTCAATTTTAAGTAGAAGCAAACAAGGAAAATATCTACTGCTCAGCCTTTCACAACAACCACACCAGCCTTATCTTGCATTTAAAGGCTTTAGAGGCACTTCAGGACTGTGCAGCAGTGTTCGCAGTCTGAAAGCTGTGAACGCTGCCTGTTGCTGAATAAATACCAGATTATTAAAATTATCTGCCCTAAGAGCAAACACCAAGGAGGTGCTGAGCCCTGACTGTCCTGTTCTCTCCTCAGCCCACCTCAGACCCTCCCTCACTGCACAAACCCACACTGACAGCTTCAATGTGCTCCTGGCTCCTGAAGGATTAATGGCAACTGGCAGAGCTCCCTGTCAGTAGAGTTCTATTTTCTGTGAGTTTCTCCCAACCTCAGCCATGCACAGCAGAGATGATTCATCTTCCTTGGTCATCCCATCCATCTGGAGCACAGGAAAGCCCTGGTTCCTGTGAATGCTGCCTCAGATAACATGTGTGATCAGGAACAGACCCACTGAACACTTACTGGCAAATATCTCTGGCTGAGGTATTTGAATTTGATGTGGGCTAGAAATATTTCCTTGGAGTTTTAGCTTCATTTCCTTTCAGAGAAACAATTCTCCCCATTTTCCTTCAAGCTTACATACTTGAATTACCCTATCTCCTTAAGCAGCAAAAAAGCAATAACTCAACAGATCCAGGAAGTATCAGTGGCATTATTAATGCAAATAAAGGATTTTTTCATAGCATTTTTAAAGTTATTACAAAAAGAGCATAAATAAGCCTCACTGATGGAATATTAGTATTAGATGTTGGTGGGAATCAGTTGCATGATACAGTCAAGTAAAAAACTTTTGGGACACATTTAATTCCTGTAACTGCCAAATAACCACACGAACAACTTTGTCCTGTTAAAACTCCTTCTGTTTTGCATTTTCCATTCATTTCCTTCCAGCCTCAACAGTCCCCAACTCAAAAAGCTTCAACTGAACCATAACAAGCCTCACAATAAAGCACCTCAAGAACTAAAGAAGACAAATGTTCTTCTGGCTTTTCAAGCTGCATTTCTCATTAGAAATGCTGCCAGTTGAAACAAATCTTGAAAGGTGAGCATGGGCTAATGGGCAGAGAAGTAAGATGGAAGCTGGCACACCTAGGTTTTATTCCTGATCTCTAGATTATTCACTAAAATACTAAATAGTGGCTGCTTTCAATCTCATTTAAGAAGTAACTACTTGCAGCCAGGATCACATTCCTCATATAAAGCAGGATGACAGACAACTGGTACAGAAGATTTCATTCCCAACTTTGGTCTATTCAGACAACAGAAGATAGGCTCGATATTGAGAAAACCCAGGCAGCCTCAACTCTAGATGGCGTTGGCAGCTCCTCTTAGAATCCATGAATGTGCTCCAAGGTATCAAACTCACGGAGATTGAGACTGGCCTGGTCTTACTGCAGACAGAAAGAGCTGCTCCTACTGAGCTGATGGGAGAACTAGAGAAGTCCGTTTAGTAATGCCAAAAGTGACTGAGAAGTTAAAAATACGCACTGGTTCTGTTGAGAATTACTATCATACTGAGAAAGAACTGAGCATCTATGAACCATCAGAAACTATCTCTCCATTTCTGCAGAGAATAATGGTGCCAGTAGGCAGGAACTGTGACTGCAGTGCCTACCACACAGGCACAGGTTAAATGCTACCATATCCCTGCCCTGATTACAGAATGTGAGTGAACTGCAAATTCCCCAAACAGAGCATTTGCACTTTTCATTCTGTGACTGAGCTGATTCACCCAACCAGGACTCCCCAAAATACCACGATTCCCGATACACTTAACCCTCACAGCTGCCAAACAGGAGCCTGAGTTAGTTCTCACTGGCACTTCTAGCAAGGATCTGATGCTGCTTAGGAGCTGCGGTTATGGATCTCATCTTTGGGAGGGTCACAACTTCCAACTTCTGCTGATGCTGCCACAGAAAGGGAAGTTCTGAAGGAGAAGCAGGTGGGAAACGGGGACCTTCACGACAGCAAGGGCTGGAAGCTCGTAGCGTCTGGCACCAGGAGAAAGGTCTCTCCTCCCCTGCTGATCTGCAGTTACAGAATGGATTCAGGGCTCGGGCAGCAGAAGAGGGCTGGGAGGTCTGTCCAGAGACACATCAGAGCTGGCTGAGCCCCAGGACACCCAGGAGCACCGGGTACAGTGGGAGACGATTGCTGGAGGGAGCAGAGCCCTCCCTTTGCCAGCCTGCTGCCCAGGGCACTCTGCTGCCTTCAAGGGATGCTGTGGAAGAACTGCCAACGCCTCTTTGGCCCTGACACTGTTACCTGAGCTGTTCTCTCATCCAGGCACCAAAACCAATGGAGCCATGGATCCCATCAAGTCCAAACACGTGGCTCTGGGGGTGACAGCCAGGCCAGGAGGCTCCGTGTGATTTTCCTCCTGGATCTCGTGTTGCCAGCAGGCCAAGAGCACAGCTGCACTGTGTGCTCAGTTCTGTGTGCTCCAGCAGAAGACAAACACACTCAAACAAGGCCAGCAAAGGGCCACTGAGATGCCTGAGGGGCAGGAGAGTCTGACCCATGACCACTGCTTTGAGGCACTGCCTTCTGGCCACGGCTCTGCACTGAGCAGGAGCCATTTGGTTTCCTCAAAGCAACTTGAATCACCACCATCCCTCAGAGCTCTCTAGTCCTCAGTCCTAAAATGAGCCACAGCATTTGCACAGACTCCCCACGTGCTGGCTGAGCCCTGGACAGGGAAGGTTTGCACCAGGAGCACAGGTACACAAGGGGCAAAGCTGGATGCTGTTTGAGTCTCCAAAATCAGTTAGGGAGAGCTTGTAGCACTCAAATCTCCCAGTCACGTCACACAAGTATACATGGCACCCTTAAACCAGACATTTCAGAAAATGGATATGAGAAACAAGATGTAAATGTTCTCCCACTTTGGCCATGCCAGCGATTGCTTTGAATTTATTACTGCTCTGCTGCCACAAATTCTTTATTGTGGAGAGCCAGTTCACTGACAAGCAGCTCCTACAAGCAGCCAGGACTGGCACACACACTCTGGGTTCGTTTCCAGGGCAGATGCCAAAAGAGGGCTTGTGGCCTCATGGTCTCCCAAATTACACCCGTAACTTCCAGAAGGAAGAGATAAATCACTCCCAAGTAATACCTGGCCACTCAGGTGAGGATGACCACGACCTGGTGACCTTTTCTTTGTGACTGGAGGGGAGTTTTGTTAATTCTCAGCACAGCATTCAAATGCTGCTTAAGTCTACTCCTATGACAACTTTTTATTTCAAATGATTGTTTATGAAATTTAATAGCAGCAGCTCATTCCTGGGTGATGGTGTCTTTGACACAGAACACTTAAAGTGAAATGCAAGTGGCATTTTTGTATGGTTCCTGTACCAAATATAATCACAGCCCCAGCTAATTAAAGTGCAGATGAGCAGCCATTAGGTCTGTACGAGTTAATTGGCCTTCTCAGGGGCCAAAATTAAAGTTGTAACACATCTAGGGTACAGTCTTTCAGGCTGAATTTGCATTACCACATTTGGAGTCTGGGAGCAGCCAGCACCCAGAACCAGCAATTCTGAGGCTCAACCTACAGGGCTCTAAAAATTTGGTCATTTCTTTCCATATTTGTTCGTAGGCTGAGCTCTTGTGAAAATCCGGCCTCTGGGGTTTAAGCAAAATTCAGTCTGTAGTGCAAACTCCCCGTTTTGCAGCTGGAAGTTGATGTCAGTAGTTTTCCCACAAACTGAACGAGCATCTGGCATGCCAGGAGTCTCCTTGCCATAAACAAAAAATCTGATAGGTTTAAAAAAACCTTTCTATTGCCAGCCTTACGTAAGTTTGCTGTATTCATTTTCTGGTTTAGACAAAGTGAGCTCAAAAAAATACCATAAATTCTTTGCCCAGACCTAATATCCAAGCCTGAAACTTTTTTCCTTGGAAACAGCTTGGTTATTCAAGTCTGGTAAAAAATTTGCATTTCTTGTTCCTAACCCAGATGAGAAGCATAAAACCATCTACATGAGAAAAAGTTAAGAAAAAAAAAACCCTCCAGTAGCAATAAACAGATCACAACCTATTGCAAAGTATGAAAAACTGGCTGCAACAGAATGTGACTGTAAAATGGTAATGCTGTTATGCAGACTCAGTAGCTCGTTTAAAAAGAGTGCCCAACTCTTCCCTGCCTTCCTTCCTCTGGACTTTTTGTCCTTCTCCTTTCTGAGAATATGAATCTCTCAAATTATATTCATGAGAAAAATCACTAAATCACTGCTGCCAGTTGTTCAGGGCCTGGGCAAATATTGGGATCTCAGAGGAATTACAGACATGAAGACAGTTAACTGCTGAACAAAATATTTATGGTAGTTAATTGACAAGTAGTTAATTACAAGCTACTTTAAAAAACAAAGCTCATATTAAACTTTTTTCCATTATGAAGCGTGTTTTCCCTTCAGTGAGATGCTTACAGGATATACCCAGTCAGAGAGAGCCCCACTGCAGCCTGAATGCTGCTGCTGCCAAGCTCGGCCTTTGGAAGCTGCACAGAATGTCACCTATTTGCTGCTATTTTCCCTGGAAGTTTAATACATCCATCCAAAATCCAGCCATCTAAATCCACTTGGCTCGATTCATTCATTTACTTTTAGTTTTGCCTTTAAGCATCTCTCTAGATGTCTGAAAAGAAAGAGAAGCAATTACTTGATTTCATCCTTGGGATTTTAGCTCTCAGCCTCGGCATGGTGCCTCTTTAGTGCTTGATGAGTGTCTAAATTCTCCCC
This sequence comes from Corvus brachyrhynchos, assembly GCF_000691975.1. Classification (NCBI taxonomy): domain Eukaryota; kingdom Metazoa; phylum Chordata; class Aves; order Passeriformes; family Corvidae; genus Corvus; species Corvus brachyrhynchos. The sequence goes on from NW_008238337.1 coordinate 1,299,839, forward strand.
AGATTAAAGAGGGTTGTCTTCTTTCTCTGTGCATTATACACACAGAAGAGAAAAGAAAAATCAAAGGGGTCCAAACTTCACTGGGTGGAAATCCACTCAGTTTCCTTCTGCTCTGGAGAGGCTGTGCCAATTTACACGTGACAAAGATCTATCTCAAGGCATTTTTCAAGCAGATACATACATTTAAATATGCTAGAAACCCTTAGCTATGATGTTAGAGCCTGAATGAATTCCATACCGAAATGCCTCTTTTAAAGCTATAAATATGATCCCACTGAGTCAGCTTCCAGGAGGAACCCCCCAGGACAGTTTGAATCTGTGCCCCAGAGATCACTGCCTATAAACTGGAGGAAGAGGAATGGTTTGCTCAATACACAAAGTAGGGCTGAGCACAGAAAAATAATTAGAGAAAGCTACTGTTGTAGTTCTTGGGTTTATTTCTGTCTGGAAGTCCTTGAATAATGATCCCAAATGCACCACCAGTGATTACTGTTTCCCAGTGATTAATCAGCTGCAGAGTCGCCGTCTTTTTCCTTCTTCATCATCTCCCTGAGAGCAGAGTGAGAAGCCGTGCAGTGGCTTTTGGAAATGAAGCCTTTTGTTCAGCTGCTCCGTATGAAGCCCACATGGGGGCCATACATTTCAGACTTGAGCCTCTCTTTTCTCAGCCAAAATCCTTAATCTGCGAATTATTTGTACAAATGGGAATTAAAAAAGAATTTGCCCTCTTTTCCCCGATCCCTTCAGAGCCTGTGTTCCTAAGGCAGCTTTCAGCAGCCCTCCTTCTCTGCTCGGTAAAATGTGTGCAGCAAATGCACAGAACTGAGGTGTGGGAGGGAACCTCAGAGATAAGAACTCCCCTGGACAAATTCCAGCTTCACAAGAGATCAGAGCTGACCCCTCCAGCTATTTTCAGATCTCTCTCCAACAGAGGACTGTGGCTTAAGTCCTTCGAGGAAACACTAAGGTCCCCAAACTTCCAGGGCCCAATGGGACTGGTCCAAAGGACTCCCTAATTTACAATGCCTATTTACTCAGTAGTAAGTGTAAATTCAGATGTTTTTCCTTTTCTGTGACTCCTAAGTACCCACTTACCCTGCAATAGTTATCATTAACATTTTAACCTGGTAACAAGGAATCAAATATATCTATGTAGATATAGTAAGAGTAAGCAATAATCCACTCTCACGTTTGGGATAATATTCTGTTCACATCAAAGCTTGCTTTTTCCATGTTTTCAGCTTCTGCTGTGAATAATTTCACCCCTCTTCCAGAAAGCCCACAAATGAAACAAATGAGATCATACACAAAGATGATTGATCTAAGTGATAGAAATGCAGCAGCTAAATATGAATATATGATAAAATGCAGAAAACGCTAAGTCTCTGATTTTACTTAATAAGGAGGATTGTAGATGAACTTACACTGCATTTTTCAATGGATAATCTCCTTTTATCAACTAGGAAGAACCTTACTGATGCTGCACTAAGAAGCACTGTGCAAACTTTTATTACAGAAGCTGGGGAGACAGCTTCTCTCCTGCTTAGAAACAGCTTCAGCCCATACTTCCAAGGCCTTTGCTCTCACTAGCAAGAAATCTCACTGCTGGGAGCCCTGCAGTGTTTCCTGAATGGCTGTTAAATTCAAACTCTAAAAATCCTTATCTGCAAAGCCATCTCAGACAGACAGTGTCAGCCGAGTCAGAGCTCAGCCCTGCTTTGATTCTCCAGGTACAGACACACCACCAAAATAACAGAGAACCAAATGTTATCCAAACCCCACACATCTCTGACAAGAACATTCCCAAACACTGACATTTAGTACTCTGCTCACTGGTAAATCACACATTGAACAGAACAAGCACAAAGTTAATACCAAAAAGCAAGAAATGCAGACCTGGACCCTATGAAGGAAAAGACAGGATATACATTTCAAGAATGAGAGCTGTAAGAGAAGTCTGAGAACCATTTCCAGCTCCACAGTGCCATGTTACCTGATGTTTGCCATTTCTGACAATAATGCCTGCAGTTAACACATTCCAGCTGGGAAGCAGTACTAGCATGTTAAAAAAACTCAGCCTTTGATGCCCTGATGAAACAAACCTTGGATTTTTTCCTAGATGTGCAAACCACCTTTGTAGAGCACTGCTAGGTACTGTAATCAGCCAGCCCTTCTGGCCATTCCCAGCTGGGACAGAATTACGTGGCCACAGAGTAACTCCCCTCCTTATGTCTGGAAATACAAAACCAATAAAGGTATAATCTATGGCTAAAAAAAAAAAAAAAAAAAAAAAAAAAAAAAAAAAAAAAGGGGTTTAAAAATACCTACTAATAGCTAGTGTTCTAGTTCAGCAGCTCTGGCATTAAATTATTTCATGGGGAGAAAAATAATTTACTTTTTAACACCCATATTAACTGCCTCGAAAATATTTAGAGGTCTTTTCTGCTGTAACTTGAAAGGCACATCTTAACTTGCTCCTCATATCCCTGAAACTGTGACAAAAGCCTGCAAAACCCCCATCAGCTGTTGACATGGTTTTGTTTTCTGTAAAGACCCACATAAAAATTGATAGCAAACCTCAGTGCTTCTCTCCCTTCCTGACATAACTTGACCAGAGAATTCAAAGGGGTCAGACCACACAAATGCATGAATCACATTTGATCCTGGTTTATAGAAGTCAATGGAGTCATACCACAGATGGCCTTTAAATCTCCTGTGACCTGAAGGACTGATCAAATGCACTGCTCAGAGCACACTGGGTGTTTTTTCCCCACTGTCACCACAATATTTTAATCTTGAACGTGCTTAGTTTCAAAGCACCCTTCTGAGGCCATGTTATCGCTTCTTGTATCAGGTGAACACAGCCGTGGTTTGCCCAAGGTTACACAGCCCGTGGTGGCAGAGCAGGGAAATTCTCTCCAGCTCCTAATTTCACATTTACAAATGTAACAGCAGCAGAGTATGGTACAATGGTTTCCTTACTCATAGTAGTCAACCCTTAATCATAAAAATTGCTCATGGGCATCACACAGAACCATCTAAAGATTGTGATCATGAGTCTGAAGGCACTCAAGAACATGGAATTCTTTATGTTCTTAACACAGGAGCCCCATAGGAACTTCTCACAGCTTTTATTTAATACAATCTTAGGAAGGACTGCTCCCAGCTCTGTAGTTTAAAATCTCACATGCTGATTTTGTGATACTCATCTTAGGACTGAGGAAATGTTAAGTCATTAATGAGGTAAAAATGTTACTCTACATCATAAAACTCAGCCAAAATGAGAATTAACCTAAGAAAGACCAGAAACTGATTGTCACAAATTCAAAGCCATGAACTCAGATCAGATGCTTTTATACCTTAAGGACAGTTCAAGCTGGAAATTTGTGACGAAACTCAAAACCAGGGAAAGCCCTCTGTGCTGTTGCCAACACAGTCAAGAGAAGAAAAAGCCACAGAAACTGTTGTGCATTTTCAATAGAAAGAATATTATGGTTCTAGAACTGTATCAGCATCCAGACTTTCAGAAAGGAAAGTTCATGTGAAAGCTGCTAAACAGAAGACAAAATAAAAACAAAAAAGAGGGGATGGGAGAATCTGAAAGTCTCATAGAAGGAGATAAACCCAATTACAGATCAAAATTATTTTGTCTTCCCCTTCCAGTTTTAGGCATGAAGGCAGGTCCACCAGCTTTCAGTGGGAACTGGGTGATTCTCTCTGCTAGTCCCTTTGGAAAATGCCACCCCCATCTTCTCTACAGACTCATCTACACCAAGGATTTTTCCTTCTTTTGTGTCTGCACTGAAGACAGTACATATTCCTGAACTGCGGACTCATCTACACCAAGGATTTTTCCTTCTTTCCTTCTGCACTGAAGACAGTACATATTCCTGAACTGCCTTCACCCCATCTTCTACTTCACTGAAAGTAGACAAAAAATAGCACTCAGTTTAGTTTTCCCTTTTTTTAAATCCACATCTTTGCTCCCTGCACTCAGCAATGGGAAACAGATTCAGCCAGCCTTAAAACACTATCTCAGCAACAAAGCATGCAATGTGCTCCATCTCATCTCTCCACTCCAACTGAGTTTACAGCAGTGGGTGGTTTTCAAACCTAACATTTGATCAAAATGAAAAACCGGGCATTCCTTTCACCCCATGACAGGCAGGCTGATATAAATCACAGCCTTCCCAGCAAGGGTTCTTCCACAGACAATGAGTTGTGGCAGTGCCTCAAAGCTCAGCCCCGGCCATTGTAAGAGAAAGTTTCAGGTTTTTAAAGCAGGCCTGGGCTTTTTACAACAGTACTAAAACCAAAGGAGGGAGAGAATTTATGGTATGGTTGTTTGAGGGGCAAAGAGGGTGTTTCCCCTTCAGAAGTTGTATTTGCAGTGCATTGCTCTGGGTAGGTTTCTGCCAGTGCCTGCTTTTAGTTTTTTGTATTTCAGTAGCATTGAAATCTCCAAGTTGGGGCAGCCTCACAGCATTCTACACTCACACACATTTACACATCCCACAAGTTCATTCATTGCTCCCTCATTGTTTTATCAGGGAAAAGAACCTCTTCCTCATCCACCAGGAGACAAGCTCTCGGATCTATCTGCTCAAGGAGAGGGCTGTACCAGACATCCTCTGGTTCTCATTTAGGAACACGAATGGTGTAGGTAAGCATTAAGCAGTAGCTGTTAAATTCATGTGTGTGTGTGTGTGCACAACACTGCAGAGTGTGATCAAAGCAAAGCTGATGCCGTACACGGCGCTGCTGCCTTTCCTCCCTAACCCAGTAACCTATTAGAAATGCCCTCCAGCCTCAACAATTTTAAGCCTTGACTTCAAAAGATCAGCTTATCCTGCAGGGCTAAGCTGACTGACAGGTGGGGGTCAGGAAGAAGCCCCGTCCCCTCCCTGCAGCCGGGGGTGTAGAGTTGCACAAGTGGCCGGGCACGCTGGGGGTCCTGCTGCATTCCTGGAGCCGTGCGGAATGGGCCACCTCGGGAGCTGGGACACCTCTGTGCCCCATGCAGCCCTCTGCTGCTGCTCCAGCCCGGCTCTGGGCAGCAAGAGCTGTGTTTAATGAAGGCTGTGCCACGGAGAGGCGAGGAATCGGGGCTTTTGTGGAAGTCAGCTATGTTAACGTGGGAGCTGCCTGACTTAGTCTGCCTTCAGAGAGCTGCTCACCTGCCAGGGTGCAGGGTGCCAGGGAGGGCTCAGCAGTGCTGGGCACACCAGCCGGTCCCACTTGAACAGATGCACTCTCAAACCCTCAGGGAGCACAGCAAGTGTTTAAAAGGCGCCTATCCCAAAAATCAGTGAGCGTTGCTAACAGCTAAGAGTACAATGAACACAGCAGATTAAAAGAGGAATGAAGAAAAGGCCGAGAGCTTAATGAGCACACTGAGGAAAGACAAGCTCCACATAGAGAGGTTTGAGAGGCATCCAGGTGGAGAGGGCACCCAAGGGTTTGCCCCTTGGGGTTTGTGTATCTGTGATCAAAAGGTCAAGAACCACTGCAAGAGACACCAGGGCACAAGGTCTGTCACACACAGCCCCGGAGCAGGGCCCGAGCCTTCCCTCCACAGCTGGGGAATGCACAGCACACAAGTCACACCTGGGCAGGTATTTCTCAGCACACAAATACCCACAAAGAGAATCGAACTGTACTTTTCCTCTACACTCTCTTCCTATAAAGAGGGAATATCTATACTTATATATATAAAATTATACTTTTTTCTTCCCCAAAAAATTGTATAACTGAACTTAAAACACTTCTCTAACTAAGCAGTGCAGGGTTATATTCCAGCAACACGTCAGTTGTTTCCCTCAGTTGTGAGCACACCCCCCTGCCTCACCAGGTTTGCTGATGGCATTACTGTTCAAGGAACACATTCTCATGCAGTGTAAAAATATGAGATACAACAGCCAGGCAAATAAGGGTATTAATTACCTAATGAATGTATAGTGGTGTTTCTCTGAGAGACTAGAACCTGCTGTACAATCACATTTTCTGCCTCAGAAATATAAAAATCTAGAGGGAAACAAGTAAAATTATTTACTCCAAGTCCAGATTACGGGGCGGGAGGAGCAATTCAAAATTACAGGGAAACCAGTTAGTCTGTCTTCAGAAAGAGGTGCACACAAAGCTGACTTTGAAAGCCTTTTCCTGTTTTCAGACATGAATTTGGATTTCTGTGGCACACTATCCAAACCAGGCCACTACTTTGACTTCAACAGTCAACTCAGCAGTACCAGAACTTTCCAGTCACTGAACTTCAGCTGTGTGTCAATTCTGTGACTGGTAAATAATGCAGGAATATAAGCACAAGTCTTGGAGCAGTGAGCTCAGTGTCCTGCAGCCGTGCTGGAGTCGCTCTAAGGGACCCCAGAACATCACTCATGTGTCACTGCACATCACCATACAAGTCTAAGAACCCATTTTTCAGATATGAGAATTCAGCATAATGAGCCAGAGGAGGAGAGAGGGGAAAATAATAACACAGGCATATGACAAAATCAGTGGGTAATTTAATGTGACTGTCAGCATTTCAAAACTTACAGAACAAATGCACCAGGCTCTCTGAAAAGTCATCATAATGAGGTAAGAAAAGAGACAATACTCTTCTGTACTCAGATTTAACTACACTCCAAAATAGTATCTCCTTTCTCCTATCAGCATCACGTCAATACAATCTGGAGTGGGAACTGATGCTCATACACAGCACCAGGCCTTCAGCTTATTTCCATTGCTAACTTTAAATAACAATGCATGAATGGACAAAATGCCTGGTTCATAGCATCCTCCCTTTCAGCCTCTCCCTTGTCTCAGTTCATTTCCCCGTGGCATGCTTTGTTCTTAAAGCGGTCTTAACCACTCATACATCAAAATATTTAATCAACATTTCTTAGTCAGGAAATAATCCTGCTTTAGACCGATTCAGTGGGACACTCCGCAGTGGATTCAACATAAAAAAGGGTCAGAATGCATTTCCGAGGGTGCTTTTGAAAAATCAATGCTGACATGTTTTTAATGAAAATCAATAGGCGACATTAGATAATGAAACAAACATCCCGCAGCACCGCAGCCGGGCCATTTAGGCAATCAGCTTCGGCAGCGAGCCGAGCGCTTGGGCGTGCAAGCAACGCGGCCTTAAATAAACTACTTTTTCTTTCCTTTTTAAACGAGAATTTCAAAATCTGCTTCCTGTGAACAATTTCCCCTTCTGCCTGTTCCCTCGGTCCCTCCAGCTCCAAGTAAATCAGCCTGAGGAAGCAGTGTCGTGGCTCCCCTGACAGTGTCCCTGCTTTGGGAGCCACCGACCCCGGCAGCCACTGACCCGTGCAGCCGCCGCGAATGCTTTGACAAGCTGCGCTGCAGCCCCAGCGGGGGACACAGATCCATTAAAGGCCGGAGTTGTGAAACTCTTTAGAAGAGGCCTGTCCCTTCTCAGAGTAATTAATTCTTTGACTGCCACACTGAGACGCAATGAATGAACACATACTCTGAGGAGTAACAACTATGCTAATGTGGAGAAGCTGTGCGGACAAAGAATACAAGTGCTCGCTTGAATTGGGTGAGACTCTCTATATGCAAACTTACCGTGCCATACACATGCCTGAAAATCAACAGAACTCGGGAGAAACCCACCTCACAGCCCTACAATTACACCAGACCTTAGTTCACACTTGCATATTCCTTGATAACCATCTTTGCACTGGTTTGGGACCTACAAAGCCCAGTCCCAAAGCTTTGGATGCAGGCACAGGCACGGTCTCTCCCGAGTACGAGGATGGGATCGCAGTGGGACCCCGGCACAGCCACCACCCCACCAAAAACGAGCTGGCTGGGGAGCACTGCTTGGGGGAGCCCTGCAGAACACAAGCGTTCTCACAGGCTCTTCCCGCAGGGAAGGAGGAATTCCACCCACTCGGGCTCTGTGCATTTGGTCAGGATTTGAGTAAGTCATCCTCCATGCCAAACAGCCCCTGAAGTCCGTCAGTGTCTTCCTGGGTCTGACTCTACCTGTGCCAAACCGTGTGTTCTGTTTGCAAGATTTCAAACCACAGCTCAAATGAAAAAAAACCCAAACAACGTTGCAGCAGAAAATCATCCGAGAAAAAGGAATAAAACAACTAACAACCCACATGCAAAAGTCACTGATAAGAATGGAGAAACAAGGGCTCATTATTAAATGACACTAATAAACTGATGGCTGCAAGAATAAAACTTTCCACCTCAAGACACAAGCAAAACCCTTATCTCCGTTCTGTGTGACTCACAGCTTAATAAAAACAGAAAACAAAACGGAAACAAACAGCTGAAACATAACTGGAATAGAAACAGTTCTAGTCAGTTCCACTGCTTTAAATCCCACTGTTCCGAAACTAACAAGGAAACAAACAAACAAACAATTCCCTCTGTGGTTTGAAACAGTCACGCTTTCCAGGAAAGCTGGCAGACTGAGCAAAGCCAAGCACAAGCGGAGGAAGCGTTGCAGGTTTCAATGAGACCTTGCAATATCTGAGGGCACATTTGGAACAAAAGCCTACCCATGGAGTCAACAAGACGACGGCAAGATTCATTACAAAGTCAGACATGGTGTTTTGGCTCCTGGCTGGACAGAAGGCTGTAACATTAACACATGGTTCATTACAGCAGAATTAGAGCCTGGTTATTCAGGGCTGCAGAAATTAGGGATGGTACACATCAAACGTATTTTCCCAGGAAAACACAGGGCCTCCAGTCCAGCCCTAGAAAATCACTAATTATGGTGCAGAACCTATTTACACTCACAGAATACAACTTCTGTTTGGCAGTTCTTTGTCTTGATTTTTTCCACTGCAAAGTATTTCAAAGTTATCTTCCTGACAAGAAACAACTGACTATTTTTTCATATTACAGCAGAAATCTGAACAGAATCAAGATATAAAACTACGGAGTAATAGGAATGAATTTAATATTTTCTCTTAGCAAGCATACAATGATGTTTTATTAGCAGGATAAATTACTTTACACCTCATAAGCAAGGGCTGCTACCTTGAATTACTGTTGCAATTCAGACAGTTCCACGTAATCAATCAAAGAAGATTTTAAGTCATTGCTATTTAATGGCTAATTCCTCAAAAAACAAAATAGCTGAGCTCGTGCAATTAGCCTCCTATAGAATGAAAGTAAAGAAGATGTCATAAAATAAGTAAATGAAAGTAAAGCAATCCAAAGATCTTGGGGGGGGCGAAAGGGAAGTTTCAAGTATTAATAGAATACTGTTAAAATACTTCTAACGAGTATAATATTCTATATTGATTTCTACTGAAACCCTTCTGGTAAAATATGCTTTTCAGTATAATGAAGCATGCTGCAATCTCATTTTGCAAGTTAGCATGCATTTGAAGAGTTTTTACTGAAAATAGGTTCAAGTCACCAGAACTGGAGAACATAACTCTGTCAATGTTTCCATTTTCTTAACCACTATCTATAGCAAATTACAATATTTAAATACCAGCACTGAAAAAAGGCTTCTTCCACTTAGAAATACATGTAAAATACCCAGCTTTAAAGCATCTTCCTTATTAACAATCTTTCTACAACATCACAATCTCAATTGGTATAAGTCAAAGGGCTTCTGCAATAGTAACAGAGATTCCATATTTCTTTGCTCCAGCTAAACTTTTGTGGCATTTTAATTATATCCAGATTTTAGAGAAGATACAGATAAGTGAGGCAGTGTCTCAATCTTTCGTTCTCCATTTCCTTCTGAAAAGAAATCAACCAGGTTTTTGATGCTGCTAAGAACCCAGTTTGCAATTCCTTTTCCAGTGAGCTCGTAAGCTCATTTCTGAACTTGCAAATTCCCACCCAGCTCCTCCTGCCTGTAAAGTGAGCTGGCCTGGCTGCTCACTGACAAAAGCAGGATAAAAAGTGTTAAGGGATACAAATCCAGGTGTTTCCATGAGTCACACGTGAAAGCAACACTTGTCTTTCGGCCCATGAGCCTTTAAAGGAGCTGAGAAGGGGACAATTGATGAGGGATGGTTGAAGTATAGAAAATGATATGGAAGAAAGCAATATGGGAAGAACTGGGAAGAAGTGGACTCAAAACCAACACAGCACTGTCTAAAATCTTCCAGAGCGAGCCACAGAGAGGTATGAACATGCACTGGGGACGAAGAAATACGCTGCCAGGTGTTTATAACGTGAAATGACATGCTCATGAAAAATACCGGTTATTACACTTGTTTCTCTTCTCCATGGGCTGCTTCAGCAGCCACTCGCTCAGCTCTCTTCTCTAAACTTGCTAAACTAATGTGATTAGCCCAATGAATCCCCAGAAGCAGCTAGCACATTTTCTAAGTGGCTGGCTGGCCACTGGCCAGGCTCTGCCTCAGCTGGATGGATGGCTGCCTCTCCCCAGAGGACAGCAATGAACGGCTTCAGAGCCCTCCTTCCTTCCCCTGGCAATCTGTCAGCGAGCTGAAAGCAGCCTTCCCATTCCTCATCCCCCCTGGTTATAGACCAGGGCATCAGTGAGCACAGAAACCCGAGGGAACCTCCCCGCCACCTCCCAGCACACAAACGTGTGCACACCAAGTGTGAGGCAGTTCAGCAAAATACTTTCACAAATATATTTACACACACACACACTTTTTTTTCCTTTGCAGGGAGGGAATAGTAAGGAACACAGTTTGAGTATTTTAAGCATAAAGAAGTGCCAAAGCAAACAGCTATATGAATGCACTGTTTCTCTGACATGCTGCATCTTGATTATTGTGGGGTAAAATGAAGCCTCATCCTCTTATAAAAAGAAAAGGATAATGCTTTCTATAGCCAAATTACCCACTCCAATGCCACACTGACAGAATGCTCAATTTTCAGCTTAGGTTTTACTTTATTTTCAAGTACCAGGTGGGGAACAGCCAGATTACAAAAAATCTTACTCCAAAGCATCCGCTCAATCTAGCTCCTCACCCACGGGCCCAAGTGTCATTCTGGCCCTGGGATCCAGGATTCCTGAGGTCAGACCCCCCCTTAGAGCTCACAGCCTTCCACTACCAACCCCAAAGCTCTACAGACTCCTCATCAGCTTCTCAAGCTTTACCACTTGCCACCTTGGTGACAAATTCCAAGTGACTTTACTAAGCAGCAGCAAATATTTCACTGCACAAGAATGATAAAAAAAAGAACTTGGGCAGGGGAGAGGGAGAAGTCTTTAAAGATTTTCCCTCTTCCCTCCTTCTCCTGAATAACAAGTCCATTTCATAAAAGATCAAGAGGGACCTTCTATGCCAATCTGTACTATCGAAAGCATAATGAAGAAGTCAGTCACTTCCTCAGTTACTGTGAGGGAACGTAAGTGAATTCCACAAAGGAACAACTGAAAGCAATCAGATTCACTTTCTGCACAGCTGGGAGAAAAGCAATGCTCTTACTTAAGTAAAAAAGGATTAAAAACCAACTTAAATTTGCTTTCTTCAGAACCATCAATCCGTTTGAATGAAGAGAGCTCACCTTTCAACTACAAATTGGCAGAAGTAGTGAATCACCACAGCAAATGCTGTGCCCTTCAAGGCTATAATAAAAAAGTCCTCGAGGCTTTTTTCCAGGGGTAGAACTCCCTCTACATCTTGAACAATCAACATCCTCCTTTATCCACTGTACACCAGTGCCCTTGTTTGCTTGCTGTGGCTGGCAGAGGTCACCACGAAGCACATGGCTAATGAGAGGCTCAGTTCATAACCTGTCTCAGGGCTACAGTTATTAGATTACTTTTCTTGCAAAGTGACATTTGAGATACTCCTCCCAGAGAACACAGCACACATCAGCTCCACAGCTGAATGGGTCTGAGCAGCCCATTCTGGGTGAAAGCACCTCCACACCGAGTATGCCCAACAAAGAGTCCTTCTAAACAATTCCAGGAGTGCTCCTGTAAGGGCTTTGCTGGACTCTGCAATTTGGAGAGAGCTGGAGAGTCAGTCTCTAGCTCACACGTCCAAACCTAGCGGGATACAAGGCCACAGCAGGAAAACACCCATCGGGAAAGGCTGCCGGGGTGGGGGGAAAAGGCAAAAGCTGCCCTGTTTGGCTACTGCTAATGCAATTAGCCTGAGGCAATTCACACAACTGCCTCAGCGCCCCGGGCACCCAGAGAAAGGGCCGGTAAGGAAAATACATGTACTGGTCAACTCAGCAACCCTCACTGGCAATGACTGATACCCTGTTTGGGCTGGCAGGATTTGCCAGCCGTGCCCACCAGTCCAGCCCTGCCAGCACGCTGGGGTACCCCACCACACAGTAATGGTGCTGCGAACCAAGGAATACACACTTCCCTTAGGACTGCATCACTGCACACTCCTTCAGGCTGAGAGGGGAGCTGAAGAGCAGCGGAATAACCAGAACCCACCTAGCAAAGAAAATCCACAGCTTAGCTACACTGTGAATGCCCTAATGAAATACTCCAAGGGAACAGAGTGGATCAAGTCAGTCCTCCCTCCCCGAATTCTGCCTTCACTAACACACAATACCGATGGGAGTGTAAAAAGTGAATCCCAGGCTGAGTGAGCTTCTCACCTTGATTGAATGAACAGTTCCTGGTTACAGCACTGTCACAGATGGCAAATGGGATCAGGAGGAGAACGGCGTTCAGCAGTCATTTCTAAAGACAGGGAATGATGTCCTGCACACCACTAGGATGCACTCCTCCCACGTGCACACTGCCTTCCCCCACTCCCATGTACCTGGCAGGATTCCATAGCTGCTCACCAACTGCTGGAAGAGAGAATACCAACTCTGTGCCATCTGAGTGGGGGAGAGGTGAAAAAGGCAAGGGAGATGCAGAATTACTTTTTCATTCAAATGTGAAAATCCAGAGATATGCATGGGTACAAGGAAGGGCAGAATAAAGCCTTAAATATTTAGTCTTTGAAGCTTTCACACTAATCGCTTAAGCCAACACAACATCTTAAAAATCTACGGAATTATCCAAAGCCTTTCTGTTAAGCCAGTTCTAAGGATACAATCAGTTCCTCTCCCGCCCTGACATCACACAAAGCGACTGAGGCAGCAGTTAATAAATCTAAGCCCCTGTGACAGATTTCATCTTCCACAGGGAAAAAAAAGCTGCAGAGGAAACCGAAAAATAAAAGAGGATCTGAGGAAAAAAATCTATTCATTGATCAGGAGAAGGAGAATGCTAAATTCACCTGGCAAACAGCAGCCTGGCAAAGGAGCCATCGAGACCACTTCCGAGTGTGCTGGCACAGCTTTGTCCTGGGTCGGATCAGCGAACCCCGGCAGAGGAGCTGCATGTTTTAAATGCGCCCATCCAGCCCTGCAGAAGTCAGAGCCAGTTTTTTGGTGCATTCAAAACAGCACTCTCCCTGCAAATCCAGGTTCACATCCCGAAATTCCTCAATGCCAAAAGTGTGTCAAATGACCAGCTCCTCTGGAATTGGCATTTTGTAGGGGAGAAATCCTCACCTGCCACAAATAGAGCCCGTCTCACAAAGGGAGAGGTGGTCACTTTCTTTTCACTGATCTCTGCAAAACAATTTACAGTAAACCCACATCTTAAAAAAAGAAAATACTTCAAAGCCATAAAATTAAAGCAGCCTTTCTCCTATGCTACAGAGGATTACACACAAACTCAAGCACAGACTTGCTGAGGGGTGGAAGGGGTTAAAATCTGTGGAGAATGAGAGAAAGAGGCTAAAAAGCAGTTAATGTTGAAAACACTAATTTCAGTCCATTTGTGCATTCAGAGGCATTCCGGTTTGAATTTCTTCAGTGAAACCAGATGTCTCCAGCAATCATCAGAATGCACAGACTACATCATGATCAGCTTGTCCTGGGCACAAGCTCCAGCACATCTAAAGAAACTGGGGACTCTCAGAGAGGAAGCAGCTAAATGCAATAACCTGGTGATTGCTCAGAAACACAGCTCTCGGCGCTGGAATTGGGAGGGGGATGGAAAAGGACAACAGCAGTGATGAATCCTGAGCAGTGTCTGAGTCTGAACACAACAGTGAAAAAAGGACATAATCAAGACACAAAAAGCTTCCCAGGGAATTAATGTATCTGGTTGCTCTGTCATTGCATATAATCAAATAGATGTTATAATAGTGAGACAGCCCGTTACAGAGACAGCTGTAATAATTAGAGCTTTAACAAGCTCCAACACAAAACTCTGCAACATGGCAGTGTCATGATCATCTTCACTCTCAAGCTGTCCAACTGAGAAGAGAGGTTGTGCTTTTATTAGCTTATATTAGCACACCACTTATCTAGTTTCTAAAAGCAGAATTAAAACCTTCTGCCATGTGCTGACACCTGGCTGCTGTCCAAGCTCGTACTTCATTTAGCATTATCACTGAAAAATGGGAGGCTTAGGCAAGACTGGAGGGAGCTGAGAAGACAGACGGCTGCCCATTACTGTCAGCTCGTTTCATGTGCTCACTTCTCCAGCCTTCAGGAGACAGGGATCTGCCAGAAATCACAGCGAGGAAAATTAAGTTTACTGAATTCACCAATTCAGGCTATTGGATCCCTCTTTTTGCCCCCAAGAGCTTGTCCCAGCATCAATTCAGAACAAACAGCTGGGATGGAGACGCAACCTCAGCGAGGAATTTTTCTGTGCCTGACACACAGTTTGTGTAAAACCACCATACTGGTGTATTCCCTGACTTCAGGAAACAAGATGAGCACTTTCTGGAAATGGGAGCCCAACACACCAGCTCTGCATACGGTTTCTAACACCATTTCCCACAGCTGACTCCTGCACCACTGCTCCAATGCTATTCCTAGCACAGAGAATTCTCCAGCTCAGTCCCAGGTCCATGCAGTGACACGATGGCCACTGCCCACTCCTGGCTGGGCTGAGTGCACTCCAATAGCCCTGGTTTTTTAACCACATCATATCTGCTCCATTATTAAATCCCCTTTTCCCTATATTCCCAAGAACATGGGGATATAGTGGTAGAACAAAGTTGTAGAAGAATTACCTTTTAACTACTTTGTGAGCCTCCAGCTGCTCTATTCTTCCATTCCAGAAGTTCCCTGAACCTTGCCAGGGCAGCAGTGTTTTACATACTAAGCCCAGGTAGATGACAAATATGAATATGGCGATTTGCTCATTGAGTTGAAGACATAATCGTTAGAAAAGTAATGAACGAAGAACACAGCAGGCCAGGAAAAAAAAGATTGAGCAGGCAGGGTTATGTATTTCAGTGAAGTTTCCTACCTGTTTATTAATTAATTGAGACAGCTTCTCAGAAACCTTATAGCAACAGGGGTTCCCATTTATTCCAGGTGAGCACAGTTTAACTGCTGAAGATCTCTACCTGGGAGGAAGTGGTTTTGATGTCAAGGGAAAAAAAAAAAAAAAGGAAATTTAAAGTTTGAAGGACGAAAAAAGTTAAGAAAAACAGCACCATCATCTGTTATAAACACATAATGGTCCTGCAGCAGGGGGAGGAAATCTCTCCCCTTCTCAGCTCTCAGTTATCTGAGCTGCTGGATAAAACTCCACAAAGCCATCACTGCAGTGACCATTCCCATACCCTCGGACACTCAGAGCAGGACCTACAGAGTACACCCACCCCGACACCTCTTTCCATCAGGAATGCACTTCATGGAGAAAGGAAGGATAATAATAGCCAGGACTTAGGGTTTATCATTCTTCTGACAGTCAGAAAGTAAGCCTGAAGTGAACTCCTTTCATCCCTTCCCACCCTTTCTCTCTGGCTCTGTCTGATGCATGGGGGTAATTAAAGTATTTTACTGCCTGACTGACAGCCCAGTGCCCCACGAGCCACAGGCTGGGAAAGGGCATGCATATTCCACAAGGAATGTAAACACAGCCATGGCAAAATAGTCAGCAGTCACCTACATCAGCATTCCTAAAAATCAAGGAACACTCTGCAGAACTTCCTTTCCCTCCCTCCATTGATTTTTATATTAAAAATCAGACCCAGTCTCAAGTGAACAAAGATAAGAGCATGAACGTTCTTATTTTGCTCCGAGCATTCAATTTGCTAACGCATTTTAGCTAAAATTCCTGCTTAGTCACGCCTGACACAATCTAGTCTTTTAGGCAAACATTCCCTCCATTCTGTGTGCTGTGGCTGCCAGCCAGCTTTCAGTTGATGCACCCAGGGTTTTTCTGCTGGTGTCCAAGCACAGCGAGATCTCTCGGACCTGCTCTCACACAGCACTGCCACCCCTGCATATGCTCTCCATTTATAAACAAAGCATATGCACATTTATGTATGGGCAGGTCCAAATAGTGCACATTCATTTTAGAGATATCAAACAGAAAAACTTCTGAGTCAGGTTATACACAGGAAATAACTGTATGTCCTGAAACGAATAAAGCTTTCTGCAAGCAGCCAAAGGACATTATTCTTCACCCTGGAATTAAAGCTTTGTTGTAGGTGGATTTAAATGAAAGGCTTTGTCTCTATGGAAAAATGTCAATAGAAAAAAAATCATAATTTGTTGAACAAAACACAAACCCAAACAACTTCCAAGGCTCCTACACAAGGAAAGTGAAAAAGGACAGACCCAAAGCTTCTGATTAGAAGTCAGGCTCTGAAATTCTGTCACTGAACACACTGTTCAGCTGCACTTCCTTCTCAGCTGACTTCCTTAAAGTCCAGTGAGTTTTGTTTAAGATCCCAGACAAGATTTTTACCAAACAAAAGGACAAAAGATGGCCAGTGTTTTGGCCAACTACCTGACCACCGTTCTCACTGCTGGGTCCTGCCTAACTCGGCTGCCCACAGCTTTGAAATTCAGGGCAGGAATCTGCTAAAGAAAAGTGCAGAAAGAAAGAAAAGAGGAAATGAAGTTTTTCCCTGTTACCTGCACTAGTGCTCTTTGGATGGTGGGTGGCAAAGCAGCTTCCAAACACTCTGCCATAGGGGCAGTGGGAGCTGGCACACAAAGGCAGAAAGGGAAACCAGCCCAACTCACAAGCAGCTCTTACCAATGCTGAGGTGAAACTCTTCTTCTCTGGCAGGGAGAAGGGAATTCCACTGGAGTCAATAAAGGCTGGGAAAGAAATTCTCTGCCCCTCAGGCCACCAGGAACCTCTGCTGCTGCTGGTACAACGCAGCCATGCCCTGTCCTTCCCAACACTTGGGAAAAGCATTAGATCTCCCTTCTCTTCCTGAGCTATTCTTAGGTTTCTTGTGCCTGAAGCTGAGAGCAGATCGAGTTTCCTCAAGTTGAAAGAGCACTCAGAATGTCTCTGAACATTCAAATTCTTCTTTTTCTCTTCTAATAGCAGCAAGTCTTCTCTTCAATTGTGCCTGCTCAAGGTTTTTCCAGAAATGCAGGAGAACAGAGCCTTCTCTGGAAACTGTTAACTGTCCCCCAAAATATCATTTCTGAGTGATTTTTTTAAGATAGTTGGTCTGTTGCCTCAGCTCTAATTACATTTCTCATGTCAATTAATTAAAACCATGCTAAATGAAATGCCAGTTTTTATTTAAAGTTTAGGGGGAAAAAAATCATGGGATACAATTAGATGTTACCAGACGTGATCTCAGCAGGTTTTCAATTATTCTATGTATAATACGTCCCTAATTCAATACAAAGCTGTAATTAAGAATGTAATTAACTTGTGGCATTCTACTGATGTCATACACCACAAGAACACATAATAGTGCAGAATCCTTAATGGATTGGTCTGTTTCATTGGGGATGAATTAGGCACATAAAAATAATTTATGATGGGAGCTTGGCCAACATAATGGCCACATGCAAAAAACAAAGCATAAAACCAACTCTGTCTTGTCAAGGACCATCTGGCCAGAACCCAAATCTGCACCTGCTACCTGTGGTGTGGAATTGGTGCTTTACCTTCAGAGCCAAGGGAGAGCTGCCTGGCTGTGTGTGCAGAGCTTGGAGAGAGAGCCCAGGGGCTGGTGAGGAGCACAGGGGCTCAGCCAGGTCCCTGCTGCAGCCTGGCCTGGGCAGCCTCTGCGAGCAGCAGCAGCAATGGGAGCTGCCTGGTGCTGTTTGGTGATGGACAGAGCTGTTCCCTGGGCACATCAGCTCCCAGACCTGAACGGAGCAGAGCTTCTGGGCTCGCTGGCTGCATTAAAAACCTCCATTTCCGTCTGGGTTTTATCCCACACTGCAGTGCATCCAATCAATCTCTGTGCTATCACACCACTTCAGCTCAGGAGAAACCCTCCAGGTCACTTCTGCTTATTAAAGGAAGGCTTCTGAAAGGCAGACTGCTCTGCTGTGCTGTCTAAATCAAAGATTTCTGTTCTCAGTTACAATTATTTGAACACCACTATTTCCTTAGGTTTTTTTAATATATGACATTTAAGGGAGGAAAAAGAGAGAATAAGGTACATTTCCTGAGGAAACCAAAACAGGTCCCAGAAGAAAGCCCTCAGAACTACACATAACTGATCTCTGTTCACACAGTAAAATAAAAGAACCTACAAAATATTTATTTTTCTTTCAAGTAAGCCCTCTTGCAAGAAGGATAGGAGGATAAAAGCTTGATTTATCAGCTAAAGAATCTCCTGCACTATAGTTCAGTGGTGATGTGTCAGTAAACAGATGAAAATATCATCAGGTAAGGCACTGATGGGCACTCTAGGAAGCATCAAGGAACTCCAGAGCCATTGAATAGACTTCCATAAGACTTTGAAAGAGGACACTCCTGTTTTTCTTTCTCTCTTAACATTTAGTATTTCCCTTTTTTAAAAATAAATTAATTAATGGAGTGTCTTGAGCCTATTTCTGCTACTTGCTGAAGGAAATTACCACTCTGACATTCAAATAAAGTTCCATTCCGTAAGGAACTTCATACAACAGACAAAGTAACTCTCAAAGTGTTAACCACTACATTCTGTAAGTAGATTTTCTCAGCCTCCCTGTCAATAGCTTAATTAGTAGGAATATTTATAAAGATCTTAAAGGAAGTCTGACTTTGGTTGTTGAAGCCTAGAAAAAAATTAAATTCAAACCTAAAAACTGCATCACATTAAAAACTGGGGGAGGTTCTTGGAATATTTTTATCAAATACACAGGTCAGAACCATTCTTGACCTTCACCATGCCCAGCCTTTTCTGCAATGTGTTGAATCCTCATTCCCTGACAGCTGCAAAGAGTTTTTAGTGGATTCTACAGCATCTGAAATCTGGTGGGGAAAAATATATTTCTTCTGCATGCAGTGTGCCACAAGGGAATTGCAGATCCTCTGCCACTGCTCAGAGCCCACACAGCAAGCCAAAGATGACCACTTGACTGATTTGTAGGAAAACGTTGCTTTGAGATTCTTTTTTTCGTGCCCCCTGTTCAGAGACCTGAAGAAGTCAAGAAGCCCCAGGTTTTCCTTCCCATGATCTGTATTGTTGGTAAATTTTCACGGCGTGCACAGTTCCAAGCAGTTTGCATTTGGGTCCACCACCACCTCCTGCAGGTCTGCCAGGTATCCCAACACCCTTCCACTGAACCCTCCACTGCCATTTCCTTTTGTCCCCTCACAACTTCACTCTCCTGTGCTGAACTGTCAGCCAGTGAAAGGGAAACACACATCAAAATGTCCTACACCAGGCACGCTAATCACCTGAACATCACCAATATAAAAATGTTCTTGAGCTCATCTTGCCACAGAGATTTTTCTCCTCTAAGCAGTTATCACGTATGCAGACACATTCAGAAATTACCAGACATAGCTCTTTCAGTTTTCTAAAAATCCCATTCCAATAAACCTGAACCAGATGTTGTCTTTATATATTTTGCTAATGCTATCAGTTTTTAATCAAAATGGAACTGAATTCATGGTCTTAGTTAACAGCAAAGCTCCTTTGAATCACAAGATGTCTCTTTCAGATCAAAGTGGCACAGAAAGAGTCTGAGTTCAAATTTATTCTCGTGTATCCAGGGTCTTTCTTTAGGATTCTTACCCTTTTTCCACAGCTCAAGATGTTGGCACTTCATGAATCAATCTAAGGTTCCTTCACAAAAAAAGAATGTTAAGTTTGCCAAGGAAAGCACTAAAAAAGTAATAAGGAAATCCAGACTTAAACTTAATTCATCCCCACATACATATGCATTAAGATACAGCCTTTAATGACAATTTATTTCTTCCAGAGTACTTCTGAGTGAGGCTGACAGAACAGACAGCTGCTCACCATTTCTTTATCATTGTGTTTAACTCCATGCAGTCATTCAAGACACAATATTCAGATGTTGTACTGAATTATGAACATTCTGATAAACTTTTTAGGCAGCTTATCATGATACTGTAGAGCACACTTCAGAAATATTAATACATTTACTTACACAGTCCTTTGCTTGAACAGAATTTTCCATGCTTTTAAAAGGCTGAACTGCAGCACAGCAAAATTAGCAGCTACACTCTCAGAAGCATCTGCTAATACAGATGCCTAATTTAGAAAACCTGTGGCCTGATTTTCTGAAGGATTCAGTATCAGTGCAAGTTCTGATCAAATCTCCTGCTTACATTAGGGACAGCTATAAAAAATATCAAAGCATAATAGAAATGTGCCCTTTTTTCCCCCAGCATAGTGCTGTGTAGCAGGAACATGAACAGAATGTAATTCCCCAGAGCGTTACTAAACTTCTGTTTATCCTTCTACAATCTTTGCTCCTTCCGTGAGACTCAAGTTAACCTGCAAACTTATCCAGCACATTTGGCTACAGCAAGGGAAGATAAAAGAAGGACTTAGAAAATGGAGTCCTGAGCACCAAGGGCAATTTCTGAGAGGAAATACAAGATGCCTAGAACCAGATATCCTCTGCCTATCTCCCTTCTGTGGCTTGCATTTGGTGCCTAAGAACAAGGTTGTGGTCTTTGAAGGGCTGCTAAAAACGTGTTCTAGGATGCTGCCACCAACACTGAGCATGAAAAATAGCATCAGCTACATCATTCACAAAAATGCCAGAGTTTCTGTCAGATCCCCCAGTTAAACCCACGCCGAGCCCGTTCCATCCACACACCTTCCAGCCTCTGCAACAAACGGAGCCGGAGCCCACAGCCAATACAATACCCTCCTTCAGTCCAAAAGCTGGGATTTTTTCCCAGGAAGCTATCCATCCTGTGTGCGAAATGAGACAGCAGGCCCGTGGAGAACCACCTGTTCCTTAACCCTTGGCGTGCCCCAGGGCGCTTCCTCCTCCTTGGCTGGAGGAGACAGCGCAGAGGAGGAGGCACCGAGAGGCTCTGCTGCTCTCTCCCTGCAAACTGGGCCCACCATGGCTCAGAAAGAGGAACAAACCCAGGACAATCCAGGTGCAGCTCTGCTATCCCAGAGGCAGCCTGCTTCCCAAAGACAAGACTCTCAGAATAATGCTGCTGCCACCATCGCAATTCTGCATTAAGAGTAGACTAAACTCAATTTTCAGACTCGAAAAGTCTGGCAACTTTGAATGGATTTTTCGTGGAATTAGACCAAAAGCTTCAAAATATTTTCATCCCCCTTTTTATGTGCCTTTTTGTAATGCAGGGACATGTTTGCAGGAGTTATCTGCAGTCATGAATCTTACTTAGTAAAAATGAATGCTAGCATTCATACATCATCATCACTTCAGAAAGAGAGATTAAGGAAAACACCATCTATCTTTGCCTCCAAAAATAAAAATCACAGGATTTAACCCAACTAGTGCTGCTCTTGGAAATGATTCTAGCTGGCTAGAACTCAGGATTCTCTAGCTGCCTTTGTTCTCAGAAACAACTGAACCACTTCACAGAGACTTTTCCAAAATCAGTCAGAAAACATGCAGCATGAAACACCTCAGTTAAAACTGCTACAAGCTTGACAAAGTCCCATTTTAAAAGTATTACAGTGCTAAGTGTTGAACAGTTACTCTAGCTGTGACTTTCTGATCATGGAGATCTGTCACTTTTTAGATAGAAAAATGTCATTAGACTCATTTTTAAACTACCAGTTCAGACCAAAGCCCCCTCAGTTTTACTGCACTTCCCTGACTTCTTTTTCAACATAACACCTATCCACTAGGAAATATCACATATGCAATGAATTAGACCACAGTCCTTTCATCTCCAACTGCTTTGAAATGTCACTTAGTAAACCCAGTAGAGTTTGTTTTCCCAATGAAAAGATTTCTCCACTAAACCTTCACATTGTGAATGTGCCATGTGGTTTACATTTTCTGTTCTTCAAAATAGTTTCCAAAAAGCTCACACTGTTTAATTTCATTTTCAGTTAAGAGGAGCTAAAACCTGAAATGTGGTGAGACAAATTAAAAATTATAAAGGGGAGTGGGGTGTGGGAGGGTGTATATTCACCCTGTACTTACGTAAAGTGCTATTTACACTTGTGAAATTTTAGTACAGAAAATGTCAATATAAATCCAAATGTATTTCTTCAATAACAAATGGAAATTTAACAAAACCAGAGGATGGCAACTCCCAACTGTCTTTCCAAGAAGGCGGAATGTTGGATAATCAAATGCACAAAACAGAGCACATGTAACAGAAAGGGCAGCTTTTCACCCACTTTTGATGCCCAGAAATACTAACTTACTTGCCCAACACTTTGCTGATGGAAGAAGAAAGATCCTTTTGGAGTCAAAACATTACATCAGCGTGAATTATCCTCTGGACACATTCCTTTCTCTTCTGTGATCACTGGAGCAGAGAGTCATTTGGGATCTTAACTTTAAGTAGAAGTCTGAGCAAATGGGATGAATTCCCAAAAAGTGCTGACCACTTAGCAGGAGCTACAGGCCCACGTGCTCCCTGAAAGGTAACTGGGTTGAATTAAGCTCACCTGTGATTACAATGCTCTCATTATCAACACCTGTGTAAAGGGAAATTGTTCCCACCACTGTCCAAGATACACAAAACACTTTCAGCTGCAGCCCAGAGAGTGAACCCCCTCCCTCTGAAGCAGGTATCTGCATTTGATAAGACAAATGACCCTCCTGAACAAAGGCCATTAACCTGATCACCAGTAACAATAACTGGAGCCGTTATATTGACATCCAAAATTGAGTATTAAGCCCTAATTACCAGTAAGAACCAAAACACCCAAACCCTATAGTCCACAATGAAAATACTTGTGCTTTCTTTCCACCCTCCCTGCGTATCACTCCTCTGTATCAGCTGGAAAGAACACTGACATTCATGAGTTCTCAGCAGTACATGAAGGCAGGAACCAGCACATGAACTATTATTTGAAAAAGTCATAGATGAAATGGGTAACTGCTGTGCTGATAAAACTCCAGACCAAAATTCCACCAAAACTGAGCTTCTCTCTGTGTCCAGAACTGTCAAGGCTACTGCATGACACAGGGCAGAGTAAGGAAATTTTTATTTCTTTAGAGGTGAAAACTAAATAGGTAATCAAGGATAAATACATTTAAAATGCCTCTACTTGTAACAGCCAAATAATTTGGATTAAATGTACTTTAATAAGCTGAACAAATGGACTCAAATGAATTGTTTCAAACATCCTCCCATGAAGGATACTGAAATAGTTCTCTTTGAACTGCACCTATCACTTATAAAGAGAGTAATTATCAGGAGAAATTTCCGAAATCACTTCAGCTCTAGCAGTGCCAAATTATACCTGGCATCCTGAACTAGCTCCCCTCTTCCAACAAAGGAATATATAAATGCTGGGGGGGGGGGAAAAACCCACAAAAAATAATTTCTGACACCATCAATGTCTGACACATCAAATCCACTCCTCTTCATTGGAAGGGAAACTGCATGGAAAACAAGGGGGGCTGAAGACACTTTAGCAAGCAGCCATGACTCGTTAGATAAATAAACTCTGTCAGCCAATAGCTTATGCCAGTGTCTTGGCAGTTCTTCAGGTACAGGTTCTAGCACTAAAATCTAATCTTGGATTTTAGAAGAGTACACAGTCCTAAAATAATGAACGAGGAAAAGTCAAGAGAAACTAATAAGCCCTGGTGACCCACAGCTTCAATCTGACACACCCTTATTAAAGCAGAAACAAAGGGAGGCAGTGCAAGAACCACAAAGCACAAAAAAGGTCAGAACACTCCCGAAGTCTAAATGGGTTTGAAGCACTGTTGATTTGCCCTAGAAAGCTGAGAGATGCATTTCAGGGTCTAGATCAGGATCCAGATTTTAGAGGTACTCAGAACTTGTAGATTCAACTCCAATTCACACATCCCAGCAACTGACAAAGGTGGATCCTCTTCCAGTTCTCAAAACAAAAACAAATCAGTGTAAGTACTGTTCAAAGAAACCATTTGCATTCTGTGACTTTCCTGAGCAATATTGCCTAAAGGCACGATTTCTTTACCTCAAACCAGTTCTGACACTACTGCACTACAGGATCATGTTTAAATGTCATCTGATGATTCCTATTAAAAGTGCTACAGTTTCATCACTACAGCTAATTTAATTCTAAATGAATTTTCAAAACCAAGACTAAAGTTCAATGGAAGCCTGAAGCTTTGAGGACCTGGGAAGCTTTGAGCCTGAAATACAGCAATATCCAACTTTAATCCGTGAAAGAGCCAAGGCTACACACGAATCTCTGGTTCTTTGAATAAGGGCATAATGCAATAAAGACCTTCCAGATGGACCTTGCACCATAGGTGTTTCCACATCTGTCTTTCAAGACCAGTCAGCACCATCCTTTTATCTCCAGACTGCTCATGACACTCCAAAGGAAAAATGAAAATATTCTAATTCCATTATGTCACATACAATTGGAAAAATTCCTCTTACCAGCCTGCTGACCTTCCAAAGCACAACACATCAGCTTATGGAATCAATATGAAAATGTAACTAATGGGCACCTGCAGTGAATTGTTGAGCACTATCATGTGATCCTGATCTTTTATCAGAGCAGGGTTATCCCTCAGCAAAAATGAAACAGCAATAATTCACAGTAGTCCCTGATCTGCTGCAGGTAATAATGTAAAAAGAACTTGCAATTTACCCCGAAGTAGAAAATATTTTTCCTACCCACATTATGGTAACAAAAAGGTAATTAAGTGCTATAGTCAGTCCCATTTTACAGATGAACAAATGAAATCTGACAGGTTACCTCAGCATTCACATCTGCACATACAGCTGGGGAGAGAAGTACAGAAAATAGGGAACACCACTTAGAATTCCTTGCTCTTTCCTTTTCTCACTGTGATGGAATGACAAGGGAGCATGTTCAACACATATACATGGGGAGAGAGTTCCCTATTTCTGAATTCCTTTAATAGATTCCTTTCTGAAATTTTCAAGGGTATAATTATGAAAAAGAGAAGCACAAAGGCATTTAATACAGTATGAGCTCAGTAACATCTGTCAAAAAAGACTCCTTCTGAGCACCTATAAAAGATGGAAAATATAGCAATTAGTCACTCTGCCAAATAAAACACAACTTATTATTTTTAATAGTAAAAATAATGCCATCTAAAAGACAAATATTTGAAGATATGTGATGAAGGCACAGCAGGAGAGACACGAGAGACCCAGTCAGGAACCACCACAAGCTCATGCAGGGTCACGTCAGCTTTTCCAGGAGGCAGAGGCTTTACACTCAGGTTAGGCACGTGCAGCTCCCCGTGGCTATTGGTGCCAAAGCCCATCACACACAAAGTCACCCAACAAGCACCTCACAGCACAGACACTGGCCAGAAAACATGGGGCCTTTTCTAGCTGTACCCACCCATACACTGTATGGGTGGAGTCTAAAGCCCTAATTACAGCTATGCACAAAGAGAAGCATCTTCTCCATCTAAACAGCTCAATACTGCCCACCCGGAGCCACGAAACACCATCAAATTTCACATCCCACCAGAAGAGCAAAGGAGATAAAGAAAGCCTAGATTAAACTCATCATTAAAAATGTGGGAATGCAAGGAATAACAACAGAATGTATACGAGGAAATATGACAAAACTGTAATACAAATTGATTGTCTACAAGATTTTACATAAATCTGCAGCAAAATTGAAACCCTCACAAGTTTTTAAGATGGTAATATTCCCAAGCAGGTATCCACCCTCATTAAGGGGCAGCCAAATTCAATCGCCCTCTTCCCCAATGTTCTGATCAGTGAAAATTACCAGGTATTGAGAAGTCAATACTGTATTACCTTCCCCACGGTAGTTATTTATTCTATTTGCTACTCTTTATTTCGTGCCAGCAGAGGTCATTTGATTCTGCAGTGCAAAGATCAAACGTTCTGGCTCTTTCCGCAGAGATATGAAATTAGAAAGTAAAAAAACACCCCTTCAAGTCGTGCAAAAATGAATCAGATGTAAAAGAATAAAGATGGATAAAGCATAATTACTGTGTCCACCAGCACACCCACAGCACCAACCCAACGACGGCTGGAAATGAGAGCATGGAACCAACACGCTCCAGCAGCACAGCAAATGCAGGCCACTGGTCAGGATTCAGTCTCCAAACAAGTCTGATGGCATGGTACAGAGACTGACAGGGTAATTCAGCTGCAGACAGCGGGAATTAAATTGGTAATGAAATCAGAAAGCTGTAGGGCCTGACTCCATGTCCACTGATGGCAAGAGGGAGGTTCCACCTGGTTACAGCGGGCACTGGAGCAGGGGACACCACAGAAGGTCTGTGCCCACCTGTCCAGCTCTGCTTCTCCTCCATCACTGCTCCAGGAGAGCATCCTGGAGGGACAGAGCATGGACAGCACAAGGATGGCCCCTGCCCACAGCTTTGCCCAGGTCAGACTCCTGCAGAGAACATCTGGAACTGCCAGGAGGGCAGAGCTCACCCTGGCATGGCACATGCCCAGTGCACAGCAATTTTCACAGGTCTCAGCTCTAAGGACACATCAACTCCTTCCCTGTCATAAGCAAAATTATCCTTTCAAATGTTGCTAACTTGACATCCCATCAAATCACCCATGGACTGTTCTCTCAGCAACCCCACAAGTCTCCTCCTGGCATGTTTCATCAGGGTATCAGTGCTTCTCAAACGAGAGGTCAGCAACTATTTTTAAACAAAGGAAAATCCAGAGTTTCTACCCCCTGCCCCCCTCCACAAGCTCTGTTCTTGTAAACCACTGAATTCTTGGCTGAAGTTCTGGAAAAGAAAAAAATTTATTCAATCTGAGGCAGATGCTTGGCACGAAATACTTTAGCTGAAACAGTTAATGGTTGGGGAATTTATAAGAAACTAAAACCAAACTCTCCTAATGACAACTCTAGTAAGAAGTAGTTCTACCAATCCTGTTTGTAACAATAGCACAAGAAACTCAGGGTTTGGGGCTTTTTTTTTTGTTTGTGGGGGTGGTGACGGTGTGTGTTTGGTTGGAGCTCAGTAAAATAATTTTATCTTAAGCATCAAAAAGCACATTCTACCTGCACTAGGAAATGGCAGTATATTTATGTACATTAATACTCACTTTTATTTGTTCAACACGATACAGAATCAGCAAAATGAGGGAAAAAACCCACCCAATAGAGAAATAAAAGCTGCATCATTTACTGAGTGCCTCTCATGTTCTCTAACCTCTCAGTGTTTAATATCCTGCAGTGGATATATGATGTAAGCACCTCCCAGAACAAACCCTTTTTTTACTGGAGTGTCCCAGGGACAAATTAAAGCCATACCACTGCAATTGCTGGGCTGCAGGACCCAGCTCAGCCCTGCTGTCCCTCCCCCCACCAGGCCCTGCCTTCTTGCTTGCTTATTCAAGCGGTAAGTTGATCCCAAGGTGATACAAACTCACCCTTTTAAAAAAAAAAAACAAACAAAAAAAACCAAACCAAACAACAAAAGTGTATTTTATGTGCTTTATCTCCCTGAAGCAGTTTCCAGAGGAATTAGAGGCACGCCAGGGTTGGCACAAAAAGAGGGTGGCTCAGTTTGGGAGAGGGCAGAAACCTGGCAGCATCAATTTACATTGGCTCAAGCTGGTAAGGAACAGCAGCCTCAGGCAATACAACTGGTTGGAAAATGGAATTTCACAAGGACAGAAAAGAACATTTTAAAAGTTAACTTTCACTCTTAATCAGAAGGAAAAATTAAATGGTTACATAAAGTTTCAGTGCTTTCCAAAAGTCGTTTGGAATGACAAATCTTTTCACAGCAGTTAAACAGTTCACTTTTGTACTACCAGTACAATATTACAGAAAAACATTAATAGAATATCTATGCTGTTATCAGTTTTAATCTGAATACATCTACTTGAAGTCAAATGTCCACCAAAAACGGAGCGTCATCTAAGTAAATCTAGGATGCAAGCCCAATTTAAAAAGGAAATTGTTTTGTAAACTATATCAGTTTCAAAAATTATTTTCAAATGAAGAATTGTCCAGTTGAAAAATGGTACCAAGCAAAAAAATGCAGCAGTTACCTAAGTAATACAGCATTAGACACAGTGGTGGGGATATTTCACCATCTGCACCCTGGGACTGCTTGCTGCAGTTAATGAGCAGAATCCAGTGGTCCAAGCCCTCTGCTGCATCAGCATCAGGGGGCATCAGCTTTCCTTTTATTTACTTAAGATTTCCTCTCTGGGCACAGAAAATCTGTTTTTTAAATGTGCTCAGGAAACAATTCAGTCTTTTTTTCCATCCAAAAGCAAAAACTTATTTCAAAGTTGGTTTTGTTTTGGTTTGGGTTTTTTTAATATAAATAAGCAACTTTCCCAAACTTTACCTTCTTAGTTACCTTCAAAGTTTTCATATAAATGTCAAATTCCTACCACTGTTTTGGGGCTCAGTGTTGGCTTCATGGTATTGGAAAGGGCAAGTCACTTACAGCAGGTGGGTGGCCTTAGAGAGAAATACACAACTAAAAGCACCACACAGAAATTTTGGCAACAGCCATCAATGTAATTACAATAAAAATATTTAAAATTTCCCACTGCACTTCTACAAAACTATAGAAACTTTCTAACAAGTGGAGAATATTAAAAATAGGATGTGAGAAGAAATGATTTAACAAAAACAAAGACGTTTGACCTTACCCATGACACTTGTAACACCAGTGGATGGCAAAATCAGGTTCAGTTCTTGCAGCAGTGTGTAATAGAAGCATCCACTTGAGGGGACTTGTCTGGCTGCTTGCATCTGTCAAGCTGCTAAAACTGCCCAGTTGTAAGAGAAGGCTCTGGATAATGACAGTGGCACTACAATTAGCATGATCTCTGTTATTCAAGCAAAAAAAGTGCCAGAAAAGGCTGTCTCCAAGCACAGAGTTACTGACCCAAGATTGTCAGTGCTGCAATAGTAAGACATTAGCACATTTCTTAAGTGTAGAGGCAAAGAACCACTTAGTCACAACATACTTCCCTAACGAAAAGTTCACTTAATTGACCAGTGCTGCAAAGCTGCCAGTAATTTTAGTGATGGGGATGACACTTTGTTTATGGAATTCAAGCTCAACAGATTAATATGCTTTAGACTAGCAAGGAAAATAGAAGAGTACACTCACTGGGTCATTTCACTGCATACAGTTGAAAAGAAAAATGGTGACCTGAGGCTGTGTATTGACCCAAAAGAATGTGAACAAATAGATAAAGAGAGAGTATTTCCATTTGCTAACTAAAACACAGGCACTGCTGGACTGAAATTATTTCCAAAGCAAGATGCATCCGCAGGCTTTTACCAGATACCTCTAAGTGAGGAGACTGCAGAAGCTATGAACTTTCAATGCACCATTTGTCCGTCCCTGTTTCAAAGGGGTCACATCTGTCACTAGAGCCTGAGCCAGTCCACAGAACACAAAACAGTACAACTGCTTGAAGAGCTGAACACTGTGAAACTGTTTTGCCAGGGTACTGAGTCTGTAAGGAAGGCTGAATAAAATATAAAGGACTCAGGCCTCTAAGAGCAAGTCAGGACAAGAGCTTGAACTAGACAAAAACAACTTTTCTGACCAGAAAGTTATTGCTAATGACTATGGAGGAGAGACAAGTCAAATTTCAGCCAAATACCTTAAGCTAACACCTTATAGCATCCCAAAATATTGCCTGCATTTGTATCACCGGATATTAAACAAATAAGGTCCCACTGGACAAGGTGGCCAAAGCAGGGTCAAGTGTTTCACCAAAGTGGTAATCACAGGGGATAAGAGACAAAGAAGGAAATGATTGACAAAAACAGCAAGGCAGTGGTAATCCTGACAGCAGGATTACCAGGTACAACTCCTGCTGACAGCCTTCCTTACATAAATCCACTTCCTCTTCGGAATCAGCTCTCCCTACTGAACAGTAAATGTCTCCTTCAAACTGATGGACAGGTATGATTGGAAGTCACCCACCACATGCATTTGCCTTCCCTAACATCCTCCGTTTACCTTTTTACATCCCTATTAGATGGTTTTCCATTACTGTCCTTACACACCCGTTCTCTCGACTTGGTGCCATTTTACATCTTTTATCATAATATGCTTTTTGTCTCGCTGGGAATGGCTGGGACACATCTAGTGGAGCCTGCCAGATATGAACCACTGCCAAAATCTCAGTGTGGCAGCACAAACTTGCATGCAGCTTATGAGTAAATTAAAGAGTTTACCAAAGCCCTGGAGAAAAGTGGGATTCAACACAAGAAATCTCTGACACCTCTTTAATGGCATGATCGTACCCTGAAGATTTCAGGTTTTAGTTTACTTATTCGTCACTTAACTGTCTTAAATAGATACAACCTTTACCACACTTAGGAACAAAAGCTCTGAGAGATTTACTGCAGGGGGGCATTACCTTGAAAACTCTAACCAGGAAAGTTTGTATTCCAACACTTTTGGCAAATTTGCCATTATTCACAGAGTTTCTGGCTATTACTTACAAGCCACCTTTTCAGTAGTGCTGAAGTTCTGCTTTGTCATTACAGTTTAAAAACACAGAACTAAATCCCAATTCACAGTAAAACCCCATCCCTTCATCCCAATGAACAGAATTTTTCAATACTTACTAATATTTGGCCATTTAAGGAAACCTAACATTGTGCTGTTTAGTACTTGATTTCACACAGATACTTAGTTCTGCATTTCAAGAGCCAGACACACATTTATGCATTAGAAAAGTGATTACAGGGATGATATTTTATATCACACACTCATGCACTTAAAAGCAGGTTCAAACAGCCATTTGTAGTACAACTGCTGGGTGTTTTACTAGGTAAGTACAGTGTCTAATAAACTTTGATCTACTACCAAATATGAAAACAAAGTAAAGTGGAATATTAATAGCACTATCTCCATTTTGAAAGGGTTATATCCAGATGAGAGATTAGCCACTTATAAAAACTCCATGCAGCTATAATTTAACATAATGCAAGTTCCTGCTGTGTTCTTGGCTAGCACTAACGTGATGAAATTGAGAAAAAGGAAATTTAGGAAGTTTTCCATAACAGTAGGGTATGCCATGCTACTGAACTTTCAAAATAAGACATAAAACCCCCTCACTGCTTGATTAATTTAAAATCACAATGAAACAATATTCAAAATAAAGAGCCTCAATCAGTGTCCACTGCAGCGTAACTAAAGCAAGGACGTACTGCAGGATTGTGGGATGAAGAAGAGCAGAGCCTGGCAGTGCTGTACCAACCTATGGATGCACAGCTGTGGTTGCATTTGTCTTCAAACATTTCTTCTGCACCTAAAATCTTGGTAACTCCATGTACCATTAACATCTTCTCCTGTTCAACACTTTCTTGCACTTACAGATGCTTGTGTAAACAAATCAGTTCTCTAGCTGTGCATCCTTAAATGCTTTTTTAGGGCTCACTGTACTTGGCAGTTTCTATGAGCCTTGTTCTAGTTCACTGCTAGTAAGAAACTGAAGATTCCCACTTATCTGTACATTGCAAAATGAAGCCAATCTTACATTTGTGTTCACATTTACGCTCTGCCTCAGAAAAGCTACGAAAATAAATAAATAATCTTACTTCAAGCTCATGAATACCTCCTATAGGCTGTAAAGGGGCTTAAGCACATGCATTAGCACTTTGCTGAGAAGAGGTCATTTCCTGAAAGGAATATATATACACTTGGGATTTACTTATGTAAATACAATTTCACACACATCCTTTCCACCTAAGGAACAGCTATCCAGTAATGGGTATGTAAAACATGTGCTTGCACCTAAATGCAAGAGCACTTTTGCACACTGACTTTTATACATCCTGGTCTGACTAGAGGCATGGCTTAAATAAAATGCCAAGCTTCTTTCTTGAGATTGAATGAATTAACATTATTGGCCAGATAATAACCCTAGCATAATGGCACACTGAGGCCTAAGGCAACATTTCAGGAGAAGTTTCTTAGAAATTCAAGCCTGATAGGAGATGCTAATGAGTTTAGAGAAGTAAATATAGCTCTTTAAATAGCAAACGACAACTTGTCTATAACAGTAAGTTTCGCAGCACATTTACAAACGTTTTTGCTTGTGAGCTATAAAGTGACTTTCATTTAGTTGGACTTTAGCTCTCAAGAACAATCACTATCCTCACACACCAACAAAGAGAGTGCAAATACACGAGGGGAGCGCAAATGAAATGCTCATTAAGGCTCCACTAGGAAACTATACAAACACCTTATTAAATAAGTTTAATTAAGTGGCTCTTTTCTAAACCATACAGTGCCCAACAATGCTGAGAGGCCAATTCCCCGCTCAGAACCTCTGCTTTTCTTCCCTGAAGGGAAGTAATATTTTGTCCTTTATTCTGGCAGAGCACAGCCCCGGAGCCCCCAGCAGCAGCTGCTGGCAGTGCCTGCCTGGGGCACCACTCCCGACTTCTCTCCTGCATGGCTGAGTCAACGCTGAGCCAGGTTCCAGCAGGGAGAAATGGCTTAAGGAGCTGGGGTGTTTATAAACTCTCACTGTAGCACTTTCTCCCACCTCTGAGGAGAGCCCTAGCCTCCTGTTTCTGTTCTATAAATACTTTCAGAGAGAAAGTGCCCATATATTGGTGCCTAACTCAGCATATTAAGCCTAATGCAAAAGCTCATTGGAGAGGATGCGTTTGTGACTGTAAAAGCAGCCCCAGAAAACGCCAGACACTCTTTACAAACCTTAACCCCGTGCAGTCTCTGAAGGTGAGCACGAGGTTGATATAATTCTCACCTCCAGGCTACAGCAATCAGAAGAGAAACCCGCGTTTTAGACTCTTCACATCGGCACTTCCAGAGCGTGTCAAGGCACTGGGACTTCACGTCCATTAATTTTAATGCACGGTGAAATGACCGGCATTAAGAGGCCATGCAATTTTCTGCCAAGTACTTTGTTTTCCCTGCCGACTGGGGTGGGAAAAGTCCCTTTATGAATTGCTACTGATTCCGCTCTTGCTTCACCCTTGAGATACTTCCGTATCTCTCACGGCAGCCTCCACAATCAACTGCCCTGGGAGAGAGGTTGGCAGGACTGGACCGAACTAAACAATGAAGAGTCTTTTAGGAGTAATCTTCTTACAACAGTCAAAGAGCACCACTAATACCAACAGGATAAAAGGCAATTTTTTTTTTTTATTCCTAGGAATGGCAACGACTGCAGCCATTGCAGATAGCTTAGCAAGTTTCCACAGCCTCCCACCGCCCACCCCGAGGGGGAGGGGGGCATGTTTTAATAAAGCATCCACAACCATCATGTTTCGTCTGAGCAAGAAAACAAGAAGTGTTGAGACATGGCAGTCACCTACTATTCTGCACACAAATCCCCCTTGGGATCATGCACTGTCTGCATCCCTGAATCACTTCAGAGAAGATTTGCCTTTGTCAAAGGAACTCTCTCATCACAGAGGTTCAGCGATGAGAAAAACCAGCAGATCATTCAAATGACCTCTCTGCTAAGCCAAACTTGTTCCTCAGCTGTCCCTTTAATCAAGATAACAAGCATCTTGTCCAACCCAGGTGACAGCGCTTCCATCCAGGCTCCGGAGCTAACACCGCACAATTCCAGTATAATTTAAAGGACACCATTCCTAAACACTGTCACCCTGCTGCTCTTGGAGCTTTCACCGCTGCCCAAATTCCGCCCCAAGCTGGCACTAGGACACCCCCTCTCCAGAGGGGCTCCTTTAACACGAGGCAATAATTACGATTTGTAAAATGATCATCGTTGATGACGAGAGAAAGTAAACTTTGCCCGTTTCTCATCTCAGACAAACGCAAGCTCGCAAGGTTTCCCACCATTCACATAAACAAGGCAGAGAGAGAGCAGCAGAGAAAGACAGAGGCAGGATTTAAAGGAAAAGGCAGGGGGAAGAGGAGGAAGGGGCAGTTTAGTTCACACGGCGGACAGGAGGGCTCTCGGCTCGGGAAGGGGTTGC
>NW_008238337.1:1335098-1357489 GCF_000691975.1 Corvus brachyrhynchos
CCCCGGCCTCACCGCGCCGCTCCGGCGCTCCCGCTGCCTCCGGTCCTGCTGGGAAGCAGCGCACGGTAAAAACAGAAAACCGAAAGAAAAGAGCCCTGTCAAAACACGAGACTGCCCAGTGCACGTTCCCCTCCAGGCAGAGGGAAACCCACCGCCAGCCACCTCGGCCCACCCGTGCTTTCCTCACCTGGGCCCACTCGTGTTTCCCCCACCTGGGCCCTGCCACCGCCTCCTCACCCTCTTGTTCTGCCCTTTGTACACGTTTTCAGTTCCATCTTCTAAACATAATTCACAGGCAGCCGTTTCATCCCTATTCCTTTAATTTTCACGCTTTCCCCTGAGTATCCTGGATAGCTGGCATCTCTTCCTCCTTCTTGTGGCAAAAAGAATGTAAATACAGCAAACGCACTTCTAATAATATTTATTACAGCTGTGGCACATGGCAAGCAAGGGGCAGGTTAGGAAGAAGTAGTGAGTATTTGAAATATTTCAGTCTTAAGAGGTATTGAGGGCAGAAATCACCTAAGCAGGGAAACAACCCCTCCACACTCACTATGACAAAGCAACACCTTAAAATGGTGTCTTATTCCACAATCTGCTGGTTTTATCCTGAGAAATCAGGCTCTGGTCCTTCAGGCAAATACAGGCAGTCCTCTGTAGCTGGCTAATCAACCAAAATCAGTGAGGTTCTATCTGTAGTCAGTTCCTGGAAAAGGTGTCAAAGTTTATTATTAGCTATTACCCTAAACAAAATGAGTAAAGCATATTTTGGCAGATTCTAAAAAGCCCATTGTTCATGCAAGACACTATCCCTAGCTCGATAAGCCAAGTCAGGAAAGAGTACCTTAGCACAGAGATTTTCAGGGAGGAACTGCAGAGAACTTTGTCAGGAGTATGCTTTGTACTGTCATGGTTTACATGATTTTATTGTCAGTAGCAGCTAATTCAAATGTGGAAAAAGCAGAAAGAGGATATCATATGGATGCAATTTCAACATAATTTTTCCCACAAGAATGTGAAGAAGCATTTCTCATTGAAAAACTCATTCAAAAATGTGTAACAGCCTTAATCTCTTCTGCTTGATTGTAGATTTTGCTAGACGCTACAAATACTTGTTGGATGAGTTTAAATATAAGAATCCAGCAGCTGACAGTAAAACACAGCAGCTATCAAACATTTATGTCCTGCACTTGAATTTGTAGATAATGTTGACAATTCATCTCATTTATAAGAAAAAGCAGACATGGTGACAAGAAATGCTATTTCTTTCCAAGGCAACTTTCACTAGAGGACCAAAACCCAATCCTATCATAATTCATAAACTACCAACATCTGTATTCTTCGAATTGTGAAAAACAATTCTGTCTGATGTAAATTAGATGGAACATGAGATTATTCAGGAGACCTGACAGGTAGTAGAGATCCTATTTATCAAGTCTGAACTGGAGTCTATGCATTGCTTCCATAAGAGAACCAAGTTTTGGAAGTTGCACATTGAGTC
The DNA here is from genome assembly GCF_000691975.1 of Corvus brachyrhynchos. Lineage (NCBI taxonomy): Eukaryota > Metazoa > Chordata > Aves > Passeriformes > Corvidae > Corvus > Corvus brachyrhynchos. The sequence goes on from NW_008238337.1 coordinate 1,336,600, forward strand.
CATTGGCAGAGGCTGTCATGGATAAGAGGCAGAAGTCAAATAACACGGTGATAAAAATGGTAAAGAAGGCTGGACAGAATAGCTTTCACTACAGCTGTTCTTGCTCCTGTGAAATGTGATTTCTTGTCTTTCTAGGTACAATAATTCAGTACCAGAATTTTCAGTACAAGCTCTGCCTAAGATGATTTGCTTAGGCTTCCACTTTCAAAGAGAAGCGAAGGAGTTAAGTACACAAATCACACTCAGATTCAAAGAACCCAGACTAATTTCTTAATGCATTTATAATGAAAATATGGGTTGCTGTGAACAATTTATGACAACAGTTCAATTAGCACCAAGCACAAAAACAGAGCAGTGTGTCTGAAGGCAGGGAAGAACATATAAGAAATCCTGGAAAAGGAAACTGTAACACTTGAGACTAAATTATACAGAAAATGTCATTACCTACCTTTGATACAGTCCAAATTATATCTCTAACATTAATCAAAGCCATTTAAATTGTTTTTAATCCTGAATATGTTTGGATTTTTGTGATGCTTGATTGCTCCAGAGTAGGTTTGTACACATAAAGTTAGATTCTGACATTTTATTAATGGTGATTACTGTGCTGCTCCTCAGATTATCCAGTTGAAGGTTAGTTTGCAGAATCAATAGAACATCAGAATCTCAGGAGTTTCATTTTGAAGTCTTTATGGGCTCTCATGAGTGTCGACAGGCAAAACCAAAATTTTCAGTCTTACATGAAGCATATTCCCTGCAATAACTGTGAGGAAATAAGGAACATGCTCAGAAGCAAGGAGAGTGACAGTGCACCAGAGTTGTCTTCTTAAAGTCAGTCAGCCTCTAAAAATGTTCAAATGTGCCATATAATGTACTTTAGGCTGAAAATGCAGCCTTTGAGGTCTCTCAGCTCCCTCTCTGTATTTTGCCAGCCACAGTGTTAAAATCATGTGCCAATTCACTGACCCAATGCTAAAAAATGAAAGCAGAAAGAAAAACCCATCAAATTGAAGCTCCGATTTCTGTGTGCGGGTAGCAATTGCCAGAGGAACTCTCCAACCCCTGTGCAGGCGCTGGGGTGTTTTGTACAATTTGTGTTTTGTCACTGCACCTATCGCATCCATGCAGAAGTTCTGTGCATCAAATACATCTCACCAACATTTCTCAGGTGAAAACATGATCATATACTCAGAGAAGTAGCATTTTGTGTAGGTGATTGAGCATTACAACAGGTACTACAGCTATCCAAATTGCTATTTTTTTGTTAGGGAATGCAAAAGCTATAAAGTTGTCTTGTTCTCTGCATGGGATGGATAATGTTCATCAAAAAATGGAAAACAGTTGAAGTATAAGATTGTACACATTTTTCTGAACATGAAAATGTGGGGGTTTTAAGGCAAAAAAATACTAATATTTGTGCTAAGTACACTTCCAATATTAAAAGAAAATCAGAAACCTGTCAACCCTAAGACTGGACTGGCAGCAGAATTGTATCAGAAGGAATAACCTGATAGAACTTTGGAAAGCAGGCGTTGGGATTGTGGTGTTCCCAGCAGTTTAGCACTCCTGACGTACCTGAGTGTAACAGACATTGCAGTCTGTCATCTTGAATTTAATAACACTGTAGTGTAAAGTAATCTTTGCTCACTACTCTGTCATTTAGGCAGAGCTGTAGAGTGCCCCGGATCCTTGTGAGTGGGTTTGGATGTGATTCCTTAGCACTGGCTGCCTGCTCCTCCAAGGCCCATTGAACTGCTGCTCCGTTTGAGGCATGCATTGTTCTCCTGGCTCTGCATCATCCCAGTGACTCTGGCTTTTTGGTGTGACCTTAAACAAGGTCCCTCAGTGTCCCTATATGTAAAATGTGCCAATGACACCACGTGGTTTGTGTATGGATGCAGAGAGGAACAAGCTACACATACATTCTGCTATTCTTTAAATGGGTAGGACTAGGTGGGTGTCCGTTTAATGTGTCTCTCTGCTCTCTCATGTAATTAGTCATAATTATAATTTTCATAACTAGTTCTCTTTAAATATAGAATTTTAAATGCTTGGCATGTGATTGTGGCCAGTTCAGTGCAAGTGTCCATACAGAAACCACATTCTGTGTTGTCCCATCTAGACAGGATTCCAAAAGAAAGAACAGGAGAGGGATGCACCCCAAATTCTGCCAGAGATCTGAAGTCACATAAAGGAATAGAGTGAACAAATAGTTAACGTTCAGGTTTATGCCATCCCTGTACCTGGGTGCATTATCATCTCTCTTCTGCCTTCTGTGCTTTGTCTGCAGTTAGGAGTATTGCCATTTAAAGTGATTTTATTTTACTCCAGTGTCAGCATCTATCCTTGTAATGGAGATATAACTTGTATCTCTCGCAGTTACTCACTCGTGCTGCACGCTGACAGCGTGGCCTGGCTTTGTATTCAGTACATCTGAAATGGGGTTTTCTACCACAGGGCCTGGCATTGTCATCTCTTTGGCTGACAAATGTTTTTAGCAAGGACTCGGGATCACAAGGTACCGATATTCCCAAAGGAATCAGCTCACCTGGTCACTGTGCTCTTTCCTAGTACACAATCGGTATCTACTGCATGGATCAAAAATTTGGGGTGCCACAGGTGGATACCCTTCAGCTTTAGATCTGAAGAGGTGGCTTTTTGGACCAGAAGACCACTCCTCAAAATGCAAATGAGCATACAAAAACCCAGTAGATATTGAAATCACTGATATCAAAGGGATGACATATATGGCCTTCCATCCTACCATCGACACTGCTGCCAAAATGAAGTACATTTTGGTAAAAATGGAGACAAAATGCCATGTGGTTAACATGGGTTTAGGTATTGATTGTCTAATTCTGTTCACAGTTAGTTGAGTAAAATAAGGGAAGTATCTTCCCTCTAACTCCACCACTTGGCAAATTTATCAGTGAGGGGCTTCTTGGGAACAGGTGCAGGAAAGCAGTGACAAGGTAAAGAGCATATCCCTTAAAGTGGGTCATTTGATACAAAAGAAATCAGGATCAGTGAATCTTTTCAACACTTGAATTTCTGGTTGCAAAGGCTTCACCTCACACATCAGCTTTAGAAAAGTTATGCCATTAACCTAGATGCAAATTTAGTTTCTGCATTTGTATTAAAAAACTATGTGCATGCAAAAACTCTACCAAAATTTTCAATATCTGAAGTTTTTGAGGAATCTGATCTTTTCCTTCAATGTACCAAGAGCCTCTACACTACTACGAACTGCACTGGGTCAGACCAAGCGGTCCCATGGCTGCTTTTGTGGCATTGTCAAAACTGGGTGTTTTGGGAAGGGTACAGGAGAGCAAATACGCAGTGAAGGTGCTTTTCCAGGCTCTGAAGATTTGAAGTTCAGAGAATTCCCAAGCCAACAATTGTATCAATATCTTTGGTATATTTCTCTCCCTTGAATTTTTCCAATTATTTTTTAACCCATCTACATTCCTGAGCATCCACAAATCTGGTACCTATTCTAAGGCCAAATACCAGTGGTTTTATACATGGTTAATGGTGTCATCTTCCTTAATTGTTTTAATTCCCAAACTATAATAACTGTATTATAATGATCAGATTTCAAGACACTCATGCTTATAGTAAATACTCAATTACCAGTAACGTTTGGGACGATGACCTTCCAGAGACGTAAAACACAAACATAATTTCATCATTTGAGGACAGCAAATGCAACAGAATTTGAACAGAGCCAAGAATGAGTATTTATTTTTATATAGCAAATACTTACTGAAATCCCTGGCAGTATTTTTTTTTTTAATCTGTAATGATTCTTCTCTTTGTTTCTTTGTGTTATCCAAGTGTTATAACCTGGATCTACACACTCGTGGGAAGGACCATGCTGGAATAACTAGGAGCTCTAGATTCTATTGCAATGGAATTCTGTAACCCGCTAAGTCTGTGCCTTACACGGCATTTTTCATGTGTGTATTTTGTAGTATTTATATATATGAATAACCTTTGGAACGATTCACTCACAAGTGTTTCTGATCCCTCTTACTCCTTCCCTTCTTGTTTGCATAAAGTAAAATAAATGAAGATCTCTTGGTAAGTTTTAAGTATGAATACTATGAAGCACTCTAGGATGTTTTCTGCAATGTGAATTAGTGTCCTGGTTTCAGCTTTAAGACAATTATTTGTCTTCATATGTACGTACTAACTTAAAACCAAAAAATCTGTCAGATACAGTATTTGCAAAGGTGTTTGTCACCTCCCTGCTGCACGTTTGGATTTGCCCGCAAAACTTTGGAATACTCAAGTCCCACGTGTTGCAGGCTGCGCTCTGAAAAAGGAGAGCCACGTCAAAGTGCTGTGCCCAGGATAAATTGCTAATCCGGCTGAGCCCCTGACACCGAGCTGGAGTTCAACCGGTGCTTCCAACACGTGCTAACAGTTACTGCTCCCTGGAGCTGCACCCAGGGATGCAGGGAATGGATCTGGGATCTGGGAATGGTCATGTCAGTGCTGGATCCTCGGACAGGATAACCGAGGCACAGCCGCCGGCCAGGAGCGAGGAGAAACCTCCTTTAAGGCGGATTTAAGCGCCGGGCTGCTCTGAGGCTGAGGATGCGGGAGATTCCCGGGTTGGGTCGCGGGATGGATTCCGGGGATGCGTTCCCAGAATGGATGCGGCTCCCGGGCTGGATTCTGGGGATGTGTTCCGGGGATGGATTCTGGGATGCATTCCCGGGATGGATTCGATCCCCGGGATGGATTCTGGGGATGCATTCCCTGTATGGATGCGGTTCCCGGGATGGATTCTGGGGATGTGTTCCCGGCTGGATTCTGTGGTTGCGTTCCCTGTATGGATGCGGTTCCCGGGCTGGATTCTGGGGATGTGTTCCCGGTATGGATTCTGGGGTTGCGTTCCCGGGATGGATGCAGCTCCCGGGCTGGATTCCGGGGTTGCGTTCCCGGCTGGATTCCGGGGCTGCGTTCCCGGTACGGATGCGGCTCCCGGGCTGGATTCTGGGATTGCGTTCCCTGTAGGGATGTGTTCCCGGGCTGGATTCTGGGATTGCGTTCCCTGTAGGGATGTGTTCCCGGGCTGGATTCGCAGCGCTCGCAGCTCCCCCTGGCGCCGCAGGAGCGTCCCGGCCGGGCGGCCCCGCCGCCCCGCTCCGCAGCCCGCGCGGATCCCGAGCCGTTCTCTGCTCACAACAAGCGCATTATCCCCCCCCAATGACTGGAACATGCCGCTTCTGCCGAGGCATTGTCGGTCTTTGATGCAGCACAATTAGAAGAGGTTCTCATTTAATTACCCAGCATAATAGGACCTGAAATGCTGAAATTCAATCTTTCACGTAACTGCTGCTTTTCAGCAGCCCTCTGGGCTGATGAGGATAATGTTACAAACTAATGCATATTATTTGTAAAGAAAACGTTGCAAAACAAATACAGTCTTACAAGAGTATAATGCTTCAAATTGCTTTAATTGCTGTTTGATTACTGTGGCCAATAACTGTTGTAAATCGGTGAAGATGCAATTAAATAGTCCTAGTTAGAAATTAATAATAGTCTAGCAAGGAGTAAGAACTTTTAGATGTCACTTCTGCCTGTTTTTTTTATTTTTTCCCCAATCAAATGAAGGAAATTTGCAACAAACAGATTTTAAATGGCACTTTAGATACAGCTGGCTTTTAATAATAAGAATGCTGACTCTCGCCTGTCTTAGGGCAGATTAAAAAATCCCAAAACAACAAAAAAACCACACAAACAACCAGAACTAGAGAAGTATTAAGAAAACACTTTAGGCATCTAATGGTTTAGGGTAGTCATCTAAACAGGTTTTGAGAAACATATGCATGTGCTGCAGAAACTGTTTTGTTGCAATCCCTTGGCTGTTCTGAAGGTCCCAAAGACTTTCTTGAATATTCAGATTTACATATTTACTTTCAAAAACTTCCTCCTAGTGCCTAAGTCATATCATAAAATGAAGCATTTGCAGAACTAAGCCATACCTAATGACTGTCTCCAGAGAATAACAAATTTGAAACTTCAGTTCAGTACGCAGTGTTTAGTGCTCAGGCATTTTGTTATACATTAATTCATTAGTAGGCCTGAAACAGGCTACGAAGTTCTTCTACCAGGGCATTCCACTTCTCAGCAGAAATGCTGGAATCACACCAAGATGAAGGACTTGTTTTAGATAGCCTCCAGAGGCCTCTTTCAATCTAAAATACTCTGCAGTTCTATTCTTTATGTGAGCCTGAAAATCACTAAATTACATTATGAGGAGGGGAGGAAGGAAAAAAAGAAAAGAGTTATAACTGTCCACGCTGAGCTCTCCATAAATATGTCTCCAGACTAATTGACATGAAATTACCAGGGCACAAACAGAAGTAGCCTGGATGTATTTTGATTTACAAGTGCCACCAATCCTACAGAAATCGCTGGCAGTGAGGGTAGGATGTTAAAGTGAGGGTAGGATGTTAAAGTGGGGGACAAACTCAAGGCGAGAAGCTTTAGAGAAGCAGGTTGTTGGATCAATGGATAACTGTCAGCCCTGAACATTCCTTGCAGAAACCACCATCACTGCTACCATAATGAGAATTTTAATTAGAAATGAAAGGCAATATGACTGTACAGATGAGCCACAGACTATTTCTTATGTTCCCATTAAATATTTGTGGTCTGAAGACCGCAGTTTGGCATGCACAGTGATGATGTAAACTTTATAACCTCTCCAGGGACCAACAGGAACTCCTGAGGGGGTGTGTAAGTCTGCCTGCTCTTCCCTCCTCAGTAACATACACCAGGTTTTGTGGTTACAGAAAGCAGCTCAGTTTCCTGAAGTGATGTGTTTTATTTAGATTGAGCAGATCAAGGCTGAAAGCTCTCCACAGAACTGTTCTGTCAGTGCTTGCTGCTTTTTTGAATGTCTTTGCCAACAGAAGTTGGTAGAAGAGGAACTTCAAGATGCCCAAAAAAGAAATAGACTGAACCTGGAGCTCTGTGGATAATCTTTGATGCTCTGGGCTCCGCTGTGTGCTGGCAGCCCAGGAAGCCAACTTTGCTCCAAAAACAGTGTGGGAAAAGATCCAGGGAGGGGATTCTGCCCCTGTGCCCCATTCAGGTGAAACCCCACCTGCAGAGCTGCCCCAGCTCTGGGGCCCAGCACAGGGAGGACCTGGAGCTGCTGGAGAGACTCCAGAGGAGGCTCCAGATGGTCAGAGGGATGGAGCAGCTCTGCTGGGACAGTTGGGATTGTTCAGCCTGGAGAGGAGGACTTGGGATGACCTAACTGCAGCCTTCCAGTAGCTGAAGGAGCTACAAGAAACATGGAGAGGGACTTTACAAGAGCCTGGAGTGACAGGACAAGAGGGAATAGATTGAAACTGAAAGAGGGCAGATTTAGATTAGACATTAGGAAAAAATTCCTCCCTGTGAGGGTGGGCAGGCCCTGGCACAGGGTGCCCAGAGCAGCTGGGGCTGCCCCTGGATCCCTGGCAGTGTCCAAGGCCAGGCTGGACATTGGGGCTGGGAGCAGCCTGGGACAGTGGGAGGTGTCCCTGCCCATGGCAGGCGATGACACCAGACAGGCTTTAAGGTCCCTTCCAACCCAAGCCATTCTATGCCTCATTCCACAAATTTTAAGGCTTCTAATCAATAGTTTAATAGAGCCCATATGTAAAGCAGACAGACTTGTTTAACTCTTGACTGTCAAAGATAAATCACACTATCAGAGCAGGAGGACTTTTGTCTGCAGTACCAAGATGGAAACTTGGCATTTTAGGCTGAGAGTTATCTTCCTATTGAATGATGGCTCACACATTTAGTGCCAGGAATAGATTGTACATGAAGTCATTTTTGTCTGCTAACACAAAAAACAGCTTTAGAAAGACTCATGGATGAGCTTTTTCGAGTTTCCTTGATTTTACTGTGCTTACAAATTTAGACTTAAGGCTAACATCATGATTTTTATAATATCAGGAGTGCTGTTCCTCCCTTGCCCTGCCAAATTGAAAGGTAGAAAGGGAGGGATTGTCCAAATTTCCACAACTGCATTCAAACATGGACTAACTTAAAGCAAAACTGCTCCATGAAACAACCTTGCATTTTGCCTACATTGCCATAAGGACAGGGTAAGAACAGTTAACAGTGAAATTATTGCTCTCAGTAGAGATGACTAAATGGCATAAATAATGAACAATAATGGAAAGGTAAATCAAGAATTTCATTAATTTTTAAATTAATGTAAGGCCAAAGAGATATTCAATATAATTGTGATACAGCAATTTTTAAATTGCCCTTATGAATAGATGCAATGTCTGTGGAACTCCTTACCACAGACACCAGCAGTGGAAGTGATCAGTAGTGTTAAAAAAGTACGGGAAATTTATATTGACAACGTCTGACATTACAACAGTAGCATTTTCAGAAAATTTAAAAGCCCTCATTCATCAGAGTATTAACCACCTTTTAACCAAATAAATTAAGGAACTCTATTTCAGGGGAAATTATCTTGTAACAATACACTGCATTAATCTGAATCCCTTACTGCAGCTGCTTCTAAGAGGGTTGAACATGAGAGCTTCTGCTGCTCAATTCTAATTTTATTATGAGGCTTCATTTAAAGCTACATGTGACAGCATGCAAGAATACTTTGATTTTAGTGTCAATACAATAGAAACATTTTTATTAAGAATGTATTTTGATTGTCATTTTTATTCTCTGGAGTACTTATAATGATATTTATTATAAGTTATATAGTTATACTTTATTTTAGTAGTCTTTTATTGTTAAATCATTGACTTGCATTTGCACCTCCAGGTTGATGTGCCGTGTTTGTCCAAGGCTGGGTACCAACTGTCTCTGATAAGTCTGGATACAAAAGCTTGCAATCAGCAGTGTAGGGATTGGACTTCTCTGTAATTTTCTTCTAAGAAGGCTTGTGCTGTTCTTTCAAAACAATCATTGTTCTGATTTCAAATATAAACTGCATTTTCTTCTCCAAAACACAATGACTTTAATCCAGAGGAAGCAAATAACTGCATCCTCACAACCTGTCTATAAATAACATGCCCATGTCTTTTGTGCAGGACTTTCTTTCTCTGTTCTGTGGGATGGTTTTCCTTGCCAGAACAGCCAGTAGATGTTTTTCATACCCCTTTCTTTCTCTCAGAAACATTCTTGTTCTCAAAAACATCTATAAAATCCACCTCCTGACTTGCAGGAACAGTCTGAAGTGTTCACCATCTTCTAGCATGTCAGCCTGCAGACATTTGTCATTTATTTCACAAAAGCTTACCCTGGTTTTTCCTTCTGATGGATGACAATGATTTAAACATCACGTTCAGCTGAACGTCCTGTGCTCACTTCTTGGACGGGCAAACTAAACCAGATGTTGATCTTGCTGGTTTATTGCTTTGCCCACCGTTCTTACCTACCCAATTTCTGTAAATTTGGAAGGTTTGATAAAAAGAAAGCCTCAAAATACATTTCAGCGCCTCAGTTCCATTTGGGTACCAAATTAAAAGAACTTGAAGTTCCTCTGTGAAACAGTTCTCTACATCACAGGAAGCAGCTTTTCCTTGTCCTGTCAGGTACTGCAGGGATTCGTGAAGCTTGTAGGTACTACAGCAGTTAGGGCAAGTTCTGAATTCCAGAGAAAGGAAGAGTAGAAGAGACCATGATTACCTTTATTCTTCCAGTTTCATTTCTCAGCCTTAGCAATTGTCAAGACTAGAGAGAGTCATTTCAAAATTCTGCACGTGTTGTTCCAAGACCACAGTTCAGTCATGGCATGAAGAGTTTTGTTTAATGCAGATTGAATCTGAAGTGCCAGGAGTATCAGAACTGTATTTCAGTGAGTAAATGAATGTATTTGGCATTAACAGATGAGGAAAAAAATCCCCTACTTAAGCTATCGGTATGTAGTCTGAGCATTAGATAGCTGCTTAATATAAATAACAGCAATCCCATAAAACAGCCATATGAGAGAGAGGAGATTTTGTTTGGTTTAACTGATGGTAGTGAAAAGCCTGTGCCTTTTAAGGCTGAGGTAAGTATTACCTGCAGTGCCTTATTAACAAGCTTAATGGCAATTCCAAGTGAGAAGCCATGCAGGCTCAGTGGTAGGTAAGGACTTTCTAGGTCACATTTTTAATTGGCTCTAATTGGGGGAAAATAGGGTGGAAGAAAGAGGAACAGTTTTGGTGCATTGACTCAGGGACCACACAGAGCAATATTTTAAAGTGGGAAAGGAAAATCCCAGATTTCCCCTGGACAAGGAACTGTCTTGAGCAACAGATTGCTGGGGGTGCAGCAAAAGACCCCAGCCTTGCCACCTGCTTTGGTTGTGTCATCGGTGGCTGTGGCCGGAGGAAAGCTCGGGCTGGCTGAGAGGTGGAAAAGGGAGCAGAGGGAAAGGGAAAGGAAAAGGGAAAGGAAAAGGGAAAGGGAAAGGGAAAGACTCCTCCTGGCAGCTGCAGCAGTTGCCATCTCTTCTCTCTTGCAGAACAGCAAGACTCACATCCGACATCTCCACCGTATTTCTGTACCAGCTCCACTGCTTCTCTTTACCTCCTCCCTGCGTGTCTCTCCTGATTCTCTTCCACTGAGGCTCCCCACCAAAATTATTCAGCTCACATGAGCAATTGGAAAAAAGCTGATAAAGAAAATGCAAATATTCTTCTGCTTGTCTGACAAATCAGTTCAGTGAAGAGTCCAAAAAAGCACCATAGCCAGTGCAGGGGAGACAGCTGTGAGCAGAGGAGAGGGCAGAAGCAGAGGGGAAGGGGAGGAGAGGCAGGTCTGTCCCTTCCAGGGACCGCAGGTTGTTGCGCTGCCTCAGCAGCGCTGGGGGACTGCACCCCGAGGAGCCAGGAGAAGTCACCAGCCCTGTCTCCAGCTGTCCTACTGGACTGATACAGCTGTTGGCAGCAGTGGATCAGCAGTTCACAGATACAGGAGAGCAAATTAGTTCAGATATTAATTGTCCTTTTTTTTTTCCCCTATGGTTCCTGTTCTTTTTCTAATTTCAGAGTTAAGTGACAGACATGTTTTCATCTGTCCTAATTGGACTCAGAACAGTAGCTGAAACAAGAGAAGTTTCCTCTTAAGGGGGATCTCTTTACTGTGCATACCAGGTGCCTGTTCATTTCTCTTTTGATCATGTGAATGTTTTACTTCAACTTTCATACACGAACATTTGCCTTCGATAGGGTAAAGGAGCCTTGGAGTATCATGAGAGCACATTCCAGCACTACAGACACCGTGAATGGCCACATTTACAAGGTCAAGAGACATATACTCTTCAAACACAGCAACAAAGGCTGAAGGGGCTCAGGCCATTGAAAAGGCCATTGTCTCTCTGTCAAGGGGCTGGGGAGTTGAGTTTATGAAACAGAAATCAGGTCAGCCCGAGCTCAGCCAGATGGCTTTGCCACCTGACAAGGTTAGGAGATGTGTCTGACCTCGTTAGGAGCCAGGGCTGAGTGGCAAATAATGCCCGCTTGCTCCGAAAGAAGTTTTTAAAGCGCAGCAGGACCCAAACACATGGGCCGCGCAGCTCGCAGGGCTGCGAGCAGGGTTTTACTGCCCGGCTGTGTCTGTGCCATTCCTAGCAGCACTCGCACGGCAGAGGGCCCTGTCACACAGCTCCAGACAGAGAACGGCATTTGAGAAAGCACCATTCATTTTCTGCGGCTCCGAGAGTTATTTTAAGCAACTCGAGGCTTGCTTGTATTTGTCAATATGCAGTTGTTTTCTGTCATGTTGGAAGCACCAGCCATTAGCAAAATGATGAGCAAATGTAGGTTTATTGTACTAAAATTCATTACTTTGTTGAACAATTAGTATTTTCTGACTGAGGGTATTCAAACAAGCTTCTGTAATAATTCATGTCATCTTTTACACCCGTGCAGAATACGCAGTGCATTACAAAATCAGAATGTGATATTGTTCCATCTTACCCCTCCTGAAAAAAGATACAAAACGATCAGGGTTTTTGAAGTAACACAGTCACAAATAAAACTGGGCTGGAACAGCTACCAAAACGCTTTTACAAAAAGCTGTGCAAACATATGCAGAAATCACACGGTATCCAAAGAGTTCTTGCCCCCAGAGCAATTCAAACAATCTGAAAATACTGGTGCTGGTGTTCTGCTACTATGGGACAAAGTAAAAATGAAGTTTCCTTTGGAATTTTAAATATCTTTTTGACATGGTGAGCGTTAGATTTCCTTAAAAAATGGAGTGATTCATTACAGTCTTTGGCTACTGAGGAAAAGACAAAAACAATTCCATCACTGCATTGAGAAATTATTTAAAATCACTGTATTGATACTTTTCCTCTCCTAAAGAAGCTGGTTTGGGATCTAAGAAAATGAGATTATTAATAGGTTAAGATCTATCCTGTATGAGTGGGTATGGTGAAAATACTATTAAATTCTACTAACATGTCTTTTTTTTTTTGTTATATTGTGATTAATGGTCCTGATCAGACTGAGGTTCCACTTCAGCTGGCAGTTTCCAACTCGAGAATACAGCCTAGTTAAAAATGTAAGAAGTAAAGGAGAAGCAGGGAAGCACCTTCCACAGACACCCTAGTTCGTCAGTGGAATCGTCCTGGTTCTGAGTGCCAGGATGCAGCCAAAGGCCTGGCTTGCCTCCTTGGAGCTGAGTGGAGGTCTAAAAATACATTGTGTTGTTCTTGGGGAATGTGAGGTTGTGACATAGTTTGGGATTGGAAATGCCTTCTCATCATACTGGGGAACAGATTGTTTGCTCAGACCTTTGGAGAAGGAGCGATTGCTGGAGAAAAGTCTTCAAATAATGACATGTGGAATTTTGTTTGCTAAGGACTGACTGAAAACTCCTGGAATGTCAGGACAGGGTTCTCTTAATGGATGGAAGCCTTTGCATTGCCTTTCAAACAGAGTGTATCAGGTCTGGAACTGAGGCATCAAAACTCATCCCTCCAATAAACCAAACGTGTGTCCAAGTTGCTGAGCATCTGGATTCTAATACACTTTTCATTATGCAAATTTGAATAGCAAGATATATAAATTTGCAGATGGAAATAAATAGATTCCAGGCTATTATTTGTTAAACCTTTGCTCATAACATTTCAGCTTAGCTTCTTTTATACAGAACTACAGCTGCAGGGAGGCCAGAAGAATTCAGCAATCAGATAACATAAGAACAGTGATTTCCAAAACATCCCTCTAGATGCCCATTTTCCTCATTTTCTTCCCTTGCATCTTCCACTAACGAGAGCAGCAGTAGGCTTGGATTGGATTCCTTTCACAATCTGTGGAGAAAGAGAGACCAGTAAAACCAGTATGAGCATCCTTTTCCCATTTCTCTAAAGCTAAAGCTTTTATTGCTTTCTGAGAACAAATACCCATAAACAGCCCTTTGCTTGGCCAGGCCATTGCTGTTCCCATTCTTCTCCAGCTTCAGTCCTGGATATGGGAAGGATCCAAAGGATCTCTTCCACATGAGGCAAACAAATACACTCTTCCCTCAGTCCTTCCTTTTTAAGCCTGGTCCATTTCTTGCCGGTTCCTAAGTGGGGTTTTTCTGATCTGGACGCTCTTTCTAGGTCAGCAGTGTTTGCCCAAAGTTCATCGTAATCAAAAATTTTCTTGTATTGCATGGATCTTGAATCAGTTTCTTGGAAAACTGATATTTCCAGATAATTCCACGTTGACAGAAAATGTTGCTGGCCTCTGTATTATCTCTGGAAGTGCTTTTGCACTTAGAAATGCTTTAGAGATATCGCAGGTTTGGTATTACACAAAGTTTCTAGTCACTCTAGGAAAGACATTTAATTTTCTAATAGAGAAATTACCTTTAAAAAAAGTCATTTATTGCCAGAGACGTGGGTAATGTCTGAGATGTCAGACAGAGCACAGAGTTATTTGGTTCCCACACTGAGAGCTCACAAGCCAACAGCTCAGGCAATCACTGACAGTACAAGTTTAAAGACCCCCCTTGCCTTCTCCAATCCTACAGCTGTCTGCAGATGGGAGCCCTGGTAAATCATTGTGTGCAGAGCACAGTGACATTGGTGGGATGTGAACAAGAAAAGAAACACTTAAAAATGGTGCACTGGCTTGAAAAATATATCTTAGCCATCAGGAAAGAGGCTTGTGATCCTTTGTACTTCAAAGGCATGATGATAAATCTCACTTCTTAGGGATTACACATAAGTATCTTACGGATACCAGGGACAATAGGTCAGGGAATTGCAAAAAAAGCAAAAAAAAAAAAGCAGCAAAATAAGGAATTACTGTTATGAGTCATTAAACAAAATTCTAGTTATGTTTTATGTACTGTTGAATAAAGAGCTCATTGTTATTTATTGAAGTATCATCATTACCTGATAAACCATGTTAGAAGAGGATGGATTTATTATTGTTCCCACACAACTAAAAGGTTAACACCCTTCTGACTGCAAAATAATACACTTTCAGCTGATGGAAACGTTTAACAGAGCTGCCAAAAAATGTCCTTGATATTTATTAATAGACCAGTGCCATTTTCTAGGCCCAGCTCCTCAAATCTTCAGGCATGTGCATGAGATTTAAAGCTTTTCTCAATTAGTTTATCTTGAAATTAGTTTAGCTACTTGCAAATATGAATATGTTAAAAGGTCAAACAAAAACTGTGGGCTCCTACTGTTTCAAAATTTCCTTTAATGCAATTCTAAACAACAGGTCGAATTGAAAAATTCACTCTGTTCCTACATCTTCTACTCCTGCTGCAGGTGTAATGCAGCAAAGTCAGTGAATGGAGTATGGAACTGAGTTTTATCACAAGCAAGAGAAATAAATTCTGTGATAGCAACTGTAAAAGGGAATATTGGTGACACAGCTGCTTTATTTGCATCCTTCGGATAAGAACCCCGAGACAGCCAGACCTGTCCAGGGCAGTGAAACCTCCTGCTCCCATGCATTCAGTAGCAGTAGATGAACCTCCTGTGGTGCTGAAGTCCCCAGCCTAAAGTCATTCACCCTTGCAGCAGCAGTCAGTTATTAGTGCCCACTGTCACCTTGTTGCACCGTCTTGGTCAGTCAGAGTTCTCCACGGCAGTCTGGGAGGTGCTTCAAGAAAGGTCTCAACATTTCTGATTCTTTCCTTGTGTAAAACATTTGCCAGATTTCCTGCACAGGTAATGGATGTAATTAGCTCTGTGTTTTCCACAAAGATGAGTTTGTGTGCAGAACCCTGGACATACAATTCCATGTCTGAACTGCTTGGCTATCAACAGTTCCCAGATCAGCGTTTATTTCATTTGTTGGGGATTTTTTGTTAGGGAAATCAGCTAAATATTGTCTGTGTCTTTTAGCTAATAGACCACATTTTGAGGGAGTACAGACATCTTCTGGTAGGTGTGAAAGAGTTTAAGAGGAAAGTGTGATGAAATATGCATGTTCTTTCTCTAGAAGAAAGAAAGAAGGGAAAGAAGCTTTCTCTGGAAGGATTCAGATGTCTGTCCTCCAAGTTAAAGAGAAGTACATTGCTTGAGCCTTTTCTCCCACAGCCCTCTTTAGAGACTTAGAAGATAAAAGTAGGATCTCTTTGAACATGAAAACCTTCAAGTTAAACACGATTATTTGGTATTTAGTAAAAGAAGTTAATGAACTCTGGCTACTATATTCCTCGTACATCTTCATTTGAAGCACTTGCAATATACCCGAATATATCCAGAGAAAGTACTACAGGTGTTCAAAGGAAACTGCTTTCCACTTTGTACTTTTGTATGTAAATTAAATTGCCCGAGCCATTAGCACGTTGAGAAATTGGAGATTTCATTGGAGATGATCACTGCAAGTTGCAAATATTATTTTATTCCCATTGGCATTTCACTGAAGCCTTTTAGACATTTAAAACTGGGAGTTTGGATACTATGTTTGAAACTCTATCATGAATTATGAAAATCGGTGTTTCCCAGGGACTCTACATTCTCCGATTACTGCAGCAGTGCTATCTATCCATAATTAAAACACGTAGATATTTGCTGGAGGCAGAGCTAGAGGTAGAACATCTGATAGAGACCCTGCATTAAGCATGACGTGATCTGGTACCCGTTTGGAGGGAGCTAATTAAATGTGGGAGAACTGTAACTGAAGTGAGGAGGTGAGAAAACCCTACCAACTAAACAGAAGCTGCTATTTAAATGTTTGCACTTTAGAAATGCTTGTATGTCTTGTGTTCTATTTTCTTTCCTGCAGGGCCTTATATAACCACCACCATGACAACAGTTAAGTAAATTCTTACAGTGTTTCAAGCAAAATAACTGAATGTCACATTTCAGATATTCTAGCTCTCTTCCTTTCCAGTCACGGACCACAGAAATCCATGAAAAAAATGTTGGTTTGTATCAGCTGCTGGACCCAGGAATGTATTTACATACCAATGATGTAAAGTTATCTGTAGATATTACCTGATAATGGAAATTAGTCCTGTAAACGAAGTCCACACTTGTCCCAAAACAAGGGGAGAATACTGCAGAAGTTATTTAGGGGCCTGGTGAAATGAGACATTTTGGCTGCATACTCTCAGGAAGTTTGCCCTGTGATTTGCCCTGTGCAATCCCTCATGGATTTCTGATCGAACCCCAGAACAAAGATATTACATTAGATGGAAGCCCAGCTGAGGAGAGTTATCAGTTGGGTATAGGGAGAACACCAACAAGCCTAAAAAAGATATTTTGGAGAAGATAGAACCTTGCAGAGTAGTCATCTTGTTTTGGAGGGACATGGTACCCAGGACAGGTGAAGAGTATTTTATACACTTGAGGTAGATCTCTGCTTAAAATCCCAGTGATTTCCTTTTCCTTAGCCAGTAAAATACATTACTTTTTTTTTCCTGAGGCCATCCCTGTAAGAAAGACGTTCTGCTGGAGTTACTCCCTGTGGCAAGTCCATGTTCTGTCATCTTTACCCAGCCCCAGAGGGTCCTGAGTGCTGAGCCCAGGCACTGTGGAAGTTGCAGACAGTTGTTGCATAACTAATGTGCTCAATCCATAGAGGGCAGAAAACATGTCAGACCTGAGATGCTTTGATAAACCAAAACTGTAGTGAAAAGTAAATTAGTGAGATCAGAAAGCCTTTTCCTTCCTGGCTAACCTCCATGGGGATGACAGGAATTTGTCATTCCCTCAGCCTCCTGTCCCAGTTTGATGGACAGGGAAGGACACATTTATCAAAGGAGGAACATGTTTAATCAGTTCATGCCATGTTCCACACTTGATGGAGTGCTTTAACATCGTGGTGCAACACAGTCACACCCACTTGGATAATAATTAGTGAATAATTAATTCTCCTCTGTGGTAGCCACAAAAAAAATCAATGAGCCTCGATGCACAATAAAATTGAGGCATAAAAGGATATATAAAACTTGCAGAAAGGGGGCTGATCCTGGATTTGTTGAAGGCACCGGCAAAAAAATTTCGAAGACTTAATAAAATCCCGACTCACACAACCAAAAACCCCACAGCAACTTGTAAAAGGCAAACCTAATGGGAATATCAGAAACACTTCAATCTCTTTAACTGAAATACACTGAGTAGATCTCACAAGAAAATCTGAAAATGGGCAATTGCTAAAGATAACTGCATACCCTTTTTCATTTATATTTTATCGTTTGAGTAATAACTTTATCTCAAGGCAGGAGAGCTTTAGCTCTTTTGTACTTTTCCCCAAACCCCAAGTGAATTTCGCCTGTGGGAGAATGAATGATTGACCCTTTGTGAAATGATTCTTCATGAGCACCTCATTACAAAACTTCCACAGTCTCCTGTCTCAAACTCCATTAGATAGGAACACAGCCTACCCGTGACTTTTGCATTTTATTACACCAATAACCTACACTTTCAAAATATTTACAAACCATCTGGCTCATTTTTAATTTCAATCAGGCCAAATCTGTGGAAATAACTTATGTTTCTTGTAATTAAATTATCTAGAAAAACAACAGTGACAAAATAGCTTATTTTGTTAGAGATACACCCATGCCTTCTTCACATCTGAAGGTAACTGCACATTATTGTAGTTGCTTAGAGATTGTGGTTGGTGTTTTCAGAATGCCTGAACATTTTCTTTAACTTTCTTCCATGGAGTTGTTGAGTGAATACAGTTGATTTTAAGGAGGCAGAGAAGGCAGGTGATGCTCAGATCTTTAAAACCCGGCCATTATCTTTGTTCTTTCTGAACGGGTGTTCTCTGGGGCTGTTTGGCTGTCCCGCTGGAGCTGTCAGAGTGAGAAGATTGCCTGGGGAAGGACTGCACACCATCTTCTCAACTTAATGCAAGAAAGGGATTCAGTAAATCCCTGATCCTGATTTAACAACTGTTGGGATACTTGGAGGAAATTTACTCCTTGATTATTTGTATATGATTATGGCTTTATAAGAATCTTTCAACGGCTCAAGTGAAAGAATCTTTCAAGATCCTTATAAGAGTATTTCAGGAGGTACTACAGAGTTTGACCATACATCTTTGTACGCAGAGAAAAGAAAACAAAAGGTCTTATTCTGGCCTTTCAGCTCCTCTGCACACATCTGTGTTAGATCAGACCTAATGGGAATCATTAAGGACTCCCTCTTACCTCGCGGATTTCATAATAACAGAGGGAAGATGAAACAGGTGTTGGAAAAAAGAAAACACGTTTTTCTCATCAGGACTACATTTCTCGTTCCCGTTATAAGTGTTTCCATATCCAATTCAGTATCGCTTCCTGCCGGCATGGAGAGAGTTAAATCAAAGCAGCCTATCAAGTTGTTAAAGGAGCGAAGAGGAAATGTAAGACAATGACACAGATAAGAATAACTTCAGATAGGTGGCTTCAAAGTGGTTGGGGTGATAGCGGCTGGGTCATCACTTGGAGGAAAGCTAATGAGCTGGCTCCATCCAGGCTGCAACGGGGACTCTTCCCAGGGCTAAGTGGGGGATCAAAGAAGCCTAAAACCTCAAAGAACTGGAAAAGGAAGGGAGCTCGGGGTGAGCCAAGAGAGGCTTCCCAGAATGTGTCAGTTAGAGCTGACAGGCTGAGAAAACTCACAGACAGAAAGAATGTGCCGCAAGCGCTGGAGCTCTTCCTACTGGGAGAGCCTAATCTGGGTTTATGTAAATTCCGGACTGTGGAAGTTTAGACTGTGAACACGCTTATAAAAGAAAACCATTATTTTTTGTATTAACACCTGGGCCTGCAATCTTTGTTTCTTTGAATTACTGAACAAACAATGTTTTGCTATTAAGTAAGTGCGATTTGAAACTTTTTAATGAGCCTTTTAGCAGAACTCCTCCAGTAACTAAAGCCCAGCTGAACATATTGAAGTGATGCCGGTGGTTACCCGGGAGCTGTTACCCAGCTACGCCAGGGAGCGCTGCCAAATTCCTGCTCAGAAACGAAGCACCCTGGGCTTGACACCGCTGTAAGGACACAACCTTGGGAAGAGACAACATCCAATAACTTTGGGAGGCTTTCTAATACTAATGGAGCAAGCAGGGCTGTGCATTTTAAAGTAGATCTTCTCTGAGTAAGAAAGAGTTCCCCAGTAAGGGCTGGTGGTAGCTCAGCACTGATGGAGGGTGTGGATTGTTGGGCACATGAATTTATTCTGTCCGAGATACCTCACGTTTTTCATGGGGATTTTTCTCTCACGTTCAGCACGTATTTTAAAGTAACTAAGACTTGGGTGAAAATAAAAGATTAGTGTGAGCACCTCCCCAAAAGTTAGATGATGGCCATGGAAGGGTCAGTGAATATAGCAAGGATGTGGATGTTCAGTTGGCCATTTCGGCAAAGCGTTTGTATTTATTTTATTATTATATATTCACAAATACCTTCAGCTAGAAAGAGGCAAATAGTGTTATTTGAAGAGAAAGAAATCTCTCTGGAGCGTTGTTTATTTTATCAGACTACAAAGATGAACTGTGGCGCTTTGAAGCAATCTGTGTGGTGAAACCCTCTCACTTTGTGCTGCCATCCCACCTCACAGGGGATCACCAGAGTCCTTTCCAGTGTAGCCCTGCCAGCAGCACACACAGAACTGCAGCTTCTGGTGCTGCCACACGACAATGCCCCGCAATGCCAGGTGAAAAATGCAGCTGCTCTCTCCATGTTCTCCTGCCGAGAATCCAGCACAGTCTGCTGATGCCAGGGAGCACTTGGATGGAGATTTGCCAACATAGCACATGGCACAAGTGAAAGAAAAGAGCATGAAAGGACATCCAAATGCAGAAAATTACTTTTTCGACTTGTTATTACTTTCATACTTTTAGGCTTTGCTCATATGTGTGCTCGTATTTAGAGAATCCCAAGCATGGCTATTATAATTATATGGCCAATCTGAGATCAGATAAAACAATCACCAGTGATTCAGTCATTATTGCATGGGGTTTTTTTAAAAAAAGCTGTTGTCTAATATACTGAATTATGCCATTAGAGATGCAGCTGTTTTATTTGATACCAGACCTTCCTCCTATAGATCTTTCTCTCACTGGAGCGGCAGTGACTGAATTAATGCATCGTTTTTCCAAGTGGGTTCTTCTCTATCATGGAATTGTTTTAGTATTGTTATTATAAGCTTCCATAGAGATAACATTTTTAATAGCCTGTTCTATTTTAGCTCCATAGCCCATGCCTCAATTCTATTAGAAAATGGTCTGCAGAGTCACCAGGGTATAAGAATCTGATTAGAAAACTTGGTGCACTGTCTTTTTAGAAAGGATCTTTGTGTTATCCATAGCAGAGGAATATGAGCTGTGCAGTGAAGTTACAATACACAAGACTAATTCAAAATCTCAATGACTACTCACTTATTCAAACAGCCATCCCTAGAGAGAATAATTGAGCAAAGTGGTTATAGGTAGTCTTATGATAACATCTGTGCATTCCT
>NW_008238337.1:1357641-1446062 GCF_000691975.1 Corvus brachyrhynchos
CATTCCTGCAATGCCTTTCTTGCCAAGATATTTTACAAGTAGATACAACCCAGGGGCTGTAGAAGTAAAAATTACTTTAGCCCAAATAACACTGCTTTCAGTGGTATAAGCCAGGATTTAATTTTCCATTCTGATTTTTTTTTTGCCGACTTTATCCTAGACTTGACATTGTTTTTCCTAAAGTCCCATTTCTGATTGACTGACAGCTATGGCTATAAGGAGACACAAATTGCATTAAATCAATTCTTCACTCTGGGAAATAATGCCCATTGTCTTAGATTCTGACCTTCTACGCTAATTTCTGGGAGAAGTGAAATAAAAGGTTTAAAATTCCACATGCTAATCACACCTCATACATTCTTACGAAGATCTAATTATAGTGGAATTACCATTGATTTACTGAAAAAAGCCCCAGTCTGGTGCAATATCGTACTGTCCAAAAAGTATTAAAAAGTTGGGCACTGTATTACAACACTTTTAAGTGCTGGCATGTTGGCCTTCATCATTACATGCACAAGCTATTGCCTAAGTGAGCCCGTGACTGAATAATAACTTGTTTAATAATCCTTTGTCAATTGTAGTATCTCATCTGGAGGGTTATCATAATAAAGACAGTAATTGTTTCTTCAAAGTAGCCATTAGAGAATTCTGTAACCACTACCATTCCAATTAGAGCATTCAAGATTAATTTCAAGAATAGCATTCCCTGAGAGTTCAGTCACAGGAGGCACTCATTTAGAGAGAGATAAAGTTGTTGTCCATATATATATATATACATATATATAGAGGCTGATCCTCATTAGATGGGATACTACACACACTTAATAAAGCAGATACTGTAGCAGGTAGAGAGGAATAAAGTACTGAACTCACTTTTCCAAGGTCATTGGCCTGCCTGGGAACTGAAGAATGATCTCCTTGGCATTGTCTGATGCCCAGTTCACCGAGGTCTGCATTTCAGATATGCATCCTTGGAGGAAAATACTTCAGGTGCACCTGTGGAAATAGCCAAGAGTGACAGTGGGTGACAGGGAGCTTCTCCAGAAGTACTTGGTATAGACTGATCAAAAACCTCCTTAACTTATTGAGGCTGATTTGCACAGGCAGTTTCACATTTTCCTGATTGTCCTCATGCAGCCCAAGTTTGATTGCAGGCAAAAATATAAATCACCCTCCTTTTAAAAGCAAAGCAAACCCTAAATTCATTGGATGTGGTCAACTGTGGGATCACAGGAAAAGAGACAAATGGCATCATTTGTTCATTGTGAGTTGGGACAGGGCAGTGGAAGTGCCAGGACACGAGTGTTTCATGCTGTGTTCATTTCTGTGTGCTAATTTCTTTATCTGCAGCGCTTATCAGAGTGATAAAACCACTGAGAGACACCAGATGCTGCTGGTGGAGATGCTCGTGCTGCTCTTGGTGCCCTGCTGAGGTGGCAGTTTGCTTCTGGAGGACTGCTCACAGTCAGCTGTGATGAATTCCATTTTGGAAGCTAAATAAACAATAGGCTGCTCTGTACTGCTCAGGGACAGAGCTCTCCTTAACTGGAGTGATGGCCTAGGAGCCCAAATTAAATTCCTGATTTAATTCCTTCGGATTCCAGTGAATTTAAGGGAAGCTGGGGTCTATGTTTGGACCTGAAGCTGACTGAAAGAGATATTTCTGCTTAGCCAGAATCACCTGGTGTGATCCAGGATAATGTAATGTGTCCAGAAACCAAAGTGAGCGCCAAAAGCTGCAAAACTTGTTGCCTTCTGTAGCTGAGCAAGGAGTCCAAAAGCTTTTCTGTAAAGACACTGTGTAAACCCCATCCCCTGAGAAAGAAGCAGTGTTATAGCAGCAGGTGTACAAGCTAAATACACAGGGATCCCCTTTGGAGTGCTGGCAAATTGTGCTTTCTCATGCATGAAGGTGTTCACATTGCTGCTCACCATCCAGCACATTTGAAACAACCTTATTCTTCTCGGTAGCTCTTGATTTTCATTTGAAATGCAGAAGACATGCACACTAGAGCTACATTAAATTTTCTACATGTGCTGTGCTGATATGCTGTCAGGTCCCATTGCCTGAATAATAATCCCTTTTTGATGTGCGAAATTTTACATTTCAATCAGAGGGTCTTATTTTTCATTGCCAAATTCCTCTATGACCAAAGCTCTCACAGTGTTCTTTTTATGTTTTATATAAACTTATACTTTACCAGTTTCTTCCTAACTCTCCCACACCCCTGCAAGCAGCTACGATTCCAATACATTCAGTGAGACAATTTATCAGCTGAAGAGGACACTGGCAAAAGTATTGTACCTCTCTAGAACTGTTATCTTGGGGTAGGCGAGCCACTTCAGCCAACTCACTATCAACAGGAAAGGAAGGATGTCCATAACATTTTTATTTCAACTTCTTCCTAGTCTGGAAATGGAAATATCCTCTCTCAGGGAACTCTTTTTTTTTTTTTAACCATTAAATGAGCCATAGATCAGAAAAAAATCTAAAATTTCAGAGGGGCTGAAAAACAATACAATCACAGCGTTGTGTAACTTCTTTCCACTATCTGATCTCACAGGATAGCAGGAAATAGGAAATATAGTTGAAGATGATTCATCACATGCCTGAAACAGATGTTCCTCAATTTGAAACATATCATCTTAGCCAGGGAAATGGAACTGTGGTGGATGTCAAGGCAGTTACATTTACCTGACAGATACTCCACGCTTTGGAATAACATTACTGCTAATGAGAGTCTACTGCTGATGTGCAGTTCTTTGTTTTGCTGTTGATGTAGAGCAGTCAGGTCTGCTTGGTGCATCCATTAGCAATAAAGCCCTGTGTGTGTGGTATTTCTAAATTGAATTATAATGCAAAACACAGGCGCCATCCTCACTTCATTTTTCAAGCCTTGCCTGTGCAGTCTCAAAACCAACAGTTAATAAAGTGAGTTCCTCTCCTCCATAGAGTGAAAGTACCTGATTTATGTCCCTTGAGGAGAACAACTTCCTGTGGCTGACCTTTGAGCAGAGCCTGAGTTACAGCCCCGTGCAACAGCCCAGCCTTTGTGTGTGGCTGTGTCCCAGTCTGATGTCTCGTGCCAGTATGGACTGTGCTGGGGCCAGCAGCCACTGGCATCTCCCAGAGTTCTGAAGATGTCCTGCTGAGGATACCGAATGATAAAATGCCAATCTTCATGTGCTCTTTGATAAAATGCTGGAGTGGCTTTCCATGGTTCCTCAACAGGCTTTTACTTCTGCTCTAAAAGAAAAAGCCTTTATGATGAAGGAAAGGTGCCTATTTGCACAGCAGACAGGATGTAAAAGCCTGGCTGCTGGACAGCTGCAGAGATGCTGAGATTCACCAGGACAGCTGCCCAAAACCAGGGGGAGTTTAAACCCAAGACTGAAGATTTCTACTGAAAAATGCTTAATAGGGGTTTTATGAGGATAAAAGACAGGGAGCACAGAGGAGCTTGTCCTTGCTTGCTTGATGGGCAAGGTTTGGTGAACACTTCGTTTTCCTGTTTACTATTAAATTCTCAGGCTGAGAATTGTGTGAAAGCACTGATAGAGTTCTCTATTCCTTATTGACAGAGTTATGGATCAAAATTGCCATTTACCAATTTGTTGTAGATCTCCACGTTAATAAATTATGTAGGAGTACACGTAGCTGAAGTTAGACAAGTGGCAAACTAAGAAATTTTGACGTTATTTAGGATTATTTACCTTTCAAGGCATTATTAATAGGTTTGGAGGTTTTGTTTTGTTTTTGGTTTTGTTTACTTTTGTTTGTTTTTTCTGTAGTGGCTCTCTATGGGAATACTTGCAAATCTTCCCGGGAGACGCCTTTAAAGAATTTCTGCTGGTTGCTGTGGGAGTCAAAGGGTGGGAAAGCAATTAAAAAAAAAAATTGTTCCGTTTTTTAAGAACATCAGATGTTGAACATTGTCAGAAGTCAGTCATTCACCATTGAAAACACAGATTTATTCTGGCTAGCAAGATCGACTTTTATTGTGAATGAGCAGTTTGTAGAACATAAAGGGGCCTGACAGCCACAGAAAATTCAAAGGACACATTAAATTGCCAAAGTTCTTCCTTTAGCAACAGATAAATGCGCCGAGAGTAGCCTGGAGGCACGGGCTGGCTTGTTTTGCTCCGGCAGAGCAATTTGCTGTCTTACAGGGATGGGGCTGTAATCACTTGTAAGCGCAAATAGGCTGCTTTGCTGAACGCGCTGCTCCGAGCGCCGAGGTGCGCGCTGAGGGGCCGGCAGCTGCCGCATGGGCGCTGCACGGAGGGAAGAGCCCCTTGCAGCTGCACCCTCTGTGCTGGGGCACACCCCCGTGTGCCTCCCACTGCAGGGGATAGAGCAGGACAGAGGCTCAAGCAGCGCCCAGCTTCTCCTGGGGACACCTGTACATCCGTAACATCTGCAATGGAAATCGCTCCGTGCTCCTGGAGACTTAAAAGCCTCAAGGAAGACTTCAAATAGGGTTAAAACGAAGCCGAGGGGGGAAAAAAGGAGAAATCCTTCTTTGTTTTTCTTACCGTAAAAGGAACTTCGACACATCAAGGAGTAAAATTTGAAAACGGCTGCTTGACAGCTTAACATAAACAATTCCAGTGATGAAAGCACAATATGGGGATAATTATCTGTTCAAATAAATCTGATTGATGCTAATGAGCATTTGAACAATTCATTAAGCAGCCAGGGCTTTTTCTGTCCAATTTTCTTTGGTAAGCAGAAATGACACATCCAAACCTTCTATTAAGTATACCATCTCCCTCTGTATCTTCCCATCTTCTACAGAGATCCCTTTTCCAAGAAGGTGCTGCATCTCCAGCAGGAAGGACACTGAACTTATCCCCGCATAACATTCCCAGTATTCCCCCTTGACACAGTGACAGCTGCTGGAGCTAAAATTCAGGCCAGAAATGCCCCAGTGCTTCACTCTGGTGCTGCAGTTTGCAGATGTGATGGGGAGAGACTGCAGAGCCCCTCTGGGGGGTTTATTCTGTTGAGTGGAGCAGCCCCTGTGCCTGTGCAGTAATTTAAGGAGCTGGGAGGAATCTCACAACCAATGGCCTCTGTCCCGTCTTTCACCCAGTCCTGCTCTGCTCTGTGGTCAGTGAATTCTTTCTCAGAAAGTGTCCACAGCCACAATAGCAAAAGCTGGATTTGCCCTCAAATCCAGTAAGTATTGACCAGTTCAACCACTGATTCTGAAACATGAGGGGGAGTGCTGAGAAGAAAATATTTTTTCATGGAAGTGTACTCCCAATATCTGTTATTTAAGTACAGCAACCAAAAGAAAATCCAGAATGCAATGGATGTCGATCACATTTAAATTGTGTTTAGCTGCCTATTGCAAATATCAGACTCTTTCATTCAACTTGCCCATCTCCTAATAAATTGTCTTTGAAACTCTCAGTTCCAGCGCTCATGGCAATTGATTGCTCAGGAGTTTGTGCCCAATGTTGTTTTCCCCTTCTTCTCTTTTAGTCAGCCAAACCAGAAATTTTAACTAAGCAGTCCAAGACAGAGAAGCAATAGCACATTATTCAAGGGACAATTTGCATAGGGATATGATAGAAAGTGTGGCAAGAATTCACAGAATATCCAAACCCCCAATAAAGTGCTGTGAATATCAAGCGCACAGTAATTAGGACTGGACTGCACATGATTTCTTAGCCAGGAGAGGGCTGAATTCATGGTTGTGCCTTACCAGCGTCAATGTGTGTCATTGCATCCTCACCCAGGACAGGGACTGCCTTGTCCCTGCATCCCAGGCAGTGTCCCCTTGCTTCCCTGCAAAACTCTGCTTCCTGCTTTGAAGGGGATGAGTATTTCTCTGTCCTTCACAGCACATTTGTGTCTTATTTTTTTGTTCTAAGATACCTAATATTCTCAAAAATGCTTAGAAGAGAATGCCTCCAGCATGCATGTGTCTTCCTGAATACTAAAGAATTTTCTGACATGTGTTCTTCATGCTAAAGAGCAATTTTAGTCGTTGGTAAACACTATTAACTTGAGGAAGTAAAAAAAAAATTCTTTCTGGAAAATTATTCAATTAAGCCATGTGTCCAGCTCAGCTTGTTGGTCTGTAGTGAATAAACAGGGATGTTTTATTTGAATGAGTGTTTGTAACTGCTGGCAGTGTAAATCCATTTATCTCCCAGTACTTGGACATCCACTTGAGCACCATATATTTAGACTGCGGGAAGCTTTGGTTGTTTTTTTTTAAAATGTGCTCTTTCAGGAAGCAACACCATTCCACATTCCCTGAATAGTACCTGGCATCTTCCAAGTGAATTCACATGAGATTGTGGCAGCAAAGCCCCCCTTTGATGCTCAAGAGGTGCAGAGAGGGGGGTCAGCTCTGGCCTGGAGCTGAGGAGGGACATTTCCTCCCCGTGTAACCAGCGCAGGGAGTGGAGCCAAACAGCCACAGCTTGGGTGAGGTCCCTCAATTGAGGAATGTGCCTTGGCTGCTTGGGATCCAGGGGGCAGAACTCCTGTGTGTCTGTGGAGATGGATAGAGATGTCTTTTCACTCTGTTTTGAAAGTTCTCAGGGGACACAAACCCCGAGTCCTGTCAGAGGGGTGGATTTCCCTGTGCACAGCTTTGGGGTTTGTTAGCTGCTGCAAAAGGATCCATTAAGAACCTTGGAAGTATATCCAGCTTCATCCCATTCCCAAAGAGAGAGAGTTAAAAGCTCTCATGGCTCAGCAGATGAGACTTTCCCCTCTGTCTGGTTAAGCCAGGACAAGGCTCCAGTGGTCTAATGTATTTAGAATTGGATATAGATTTTTAGGAATTGGATATAGATTTTTAAAAGAAGCTCAGACAATTTAATTCTTGCCATCTACTTGGTCATAAGGAGCTATTTATTACAAAAGAAAGATGAAAGATTTTTAATTGAACTCTGAATTAATTTCAAAATACTTTCTTTTCTTTACATGAGAAGCAATTTTTTGTGTTTCCATGTTTCACACATACGTTCCAGAAAACTGGCTTTCATGGAGACTGAGGCACTGAAACTGCCTGTGCTGTAATGATTTTTGGTTACACGGAAACCTCACTTGCTATAACCAATAATGAAAGCATATAATGGAAAAATGGTTTAAAGCCATTTCTTAAAAAGCCAGCAAAAGCTTAGCAACAAATTAAAATCTGTTAAGGTAAGTTCTTGAGATTTGGAAGTGCTTGCTGTAAACAATTTTTCTCAGTATCTTGCCCTGGAGATCCAATTTGTTATTATTAAACATCCTGAGGTATTCTTGTTAAAAATAGGACTAAAAATAACTTCTCAGCTTGTATTGCACTGGTATTTTTAGGTCTAAGGATTTATTCCTCCTATCAATTGGTGCTTTGTACTAATTAATTTTCAGTGGCAACTTCATTTTCTATTTTGTGGCTCGATTCCAAAGAAATTTTGTTTTGACAGATCTCGGGTGTTCTGTTTTCAATCATTATAGTACGGGAAAAAAAGCTCTGCTGTAAAAAGAGCAATGTATTTGTTAATCAGCTGTTCCTCATTTGTCAGAAAAAAAATCCAAAGAACTGAGGTAAAGCTTTTATGAGGAAGATAGACATGCTCCAAGCACAGACAAGCACTTTTATTGTCTTTTTATGGCAGAATAAATGACCAGGTGAGAGTCAACGTGATCACGGCATTGTAAAGCCCAGTTTTATTTGGACTGTGTCTGCATGGTTAAAAGCTAATAATAACATGGACTTGATCGTTGGGTTCTTTAATGAATACACGTTCATAATTCCTGAAAAGGCCCGTTTGAAGGGAAAAATTGTGGATTCTTTGGTAGGACCCTGAGCATTAACACACCAAACAACCTGGGAGTCCATCCAGCCTGAATTCCCACAGGCAGCCAGAGTGCTGATGGGAGAAGGGGAAAACGCTCAATTCCTTTACAAGAGGACAGAGCCAAACCTGCTGTTTGCACAAACTGCAGCTGGTACTGACCCCTCACTGCAGCATCCAAGAGTCATCTAAATATGACCGAGGAGAGAAGCAGCGTGACCAGGAGCTGTAGGAGGAGGTGTTGTGGTATCAAATTGCAGGTGTTGAAAGGCGTGTAAGGATATTTTGTATTGTAGCCTAACTAAAACCTCCTCCCATTCACAGTCATTGATCAGCTTAGTCCTGAAATGTGTAGGTTTGTGTTGCCATCTCACCACAGCTGATTTAAGCTCAAATTTTATTTGTAGTTATGTTTTAATGCCCTCATACCTCTATCATTTGCAGTTGCAGCATTCAAGTGCTGGGCAATATAATTATGAGAAAATTGAATAGGTAATCAGTACTTTTTAAATTGCACTGCAGTGCACTGGGGGCCCAGTAAATGGCCAAATATCCGTGGTGGTCAGGTAAGAGTTGCTCAAATAGAGCAAAAAACCTGTCATTATTCCTAAAGATTTCATGTTAAGGTTGATTTTCAGTATCAGAAATATTGTTAATCCATGAAAACATAGCCATTACTGAAAAACTGGTGCCATTCCCTGTGATACTCGTTGGTTTGTTTGTGACATTCTGAGTGCTACTGGGCTGTATGGAGTAAGGATAGGATTGATGGGATTGACTGGTCCAGATGGGATTGACTGGTCCAGATGGGATTTACTGCTTCTGCCTTCCCCTGGGCTGCATTTGAGGTGTCCCTCTCATGGCCGAGCATCTGCCTCAGAGTGAACCTGTCTGAGTCCCCAGAGTGTGCTGAAAGCAGAGCATTTTACACGAGCCCTGGAGGGAGTGGGGAGTTATCCTGAGGATACCAGCTGGCCATGGGTCCTTTCCTGGTGTCCATGGAACTCATGGGAAGCTTTTCAGGAGAGAGGTTGGAAACCACAGGCTAGCATGTTCTTTCCATGAAGGAGAGCAGTATAACAGCGAATCATGGTGCAGTCCAGGGCTGGGGAAGATCCTGCAGGTGTTTGCTTTGAAGTGTTGACAGCTCTGTGCAGTAATAAAGGACTAGACTGAAATGTGTCACAGTCTTCCGCCTCCCACCACCGGCGTGTGGGAGGCTGGAGCACGTCAGGATTTGGTGGCCTATTTTCTGTGCTCCTCCAATGGCTGGGAGGAAGAGCCCTGTTTTGCTGTTGCCTTTGTCAAGCTCTCCGTGGACCTAACAGCAGCTGCTAACAGGGACAGCTCCACAGAATGTCTTAGGGGCAGGGGGTGAAGTTATTTCTCACACTTGGGGTTGTAGAGCCACCCTTCAGTCCCCTTCTGCCAAGCCCCAGAAGCTCTAACCCTCAGTTTTGAACAGATGGCTCCTGAGAAGCTGTCAGTACTTCTGTCAGTCAGGGGAGGTCAGGGAGGGTGCAGGAGGGACAGAGAAGCACTGGTGACAGTACGTATGTACTCTTACTCTAGGGCTTGTACTGAGTAAATAAGTCTTCTTCATTCTTCTTATTTTATTTTTAAATATTCCTCCCTGCAGGGAGCTTTATTCCCCAGTCTGGCAGTCTGGGAACAAGAGAAAGAATTTAATAGCTCCTGGCTTCTAATCTCAGGGCAGACAGAAAACTGCATTGTGACCTTGAGCAAATTATTTAAACTCTTAACATCAAATTCACCTCTATTCATGCTCTCCACAACCTCAATGTCATTATATTGAGAACTCAAATTTGTTCTACATTCCTTCATATGTAATCCCAAGATCAGTGTTTGTCTTTTTCATAAGCATTTTGCAAGGAAAGATTCCTTTTCTGGTTTTGCTACAAGTCTGTATTTCAAAGTATTAAAAGTACTGTGGATTGTGTCCATCCTAAGGTTTTGGTCTTCAGTATTTCGGGTGGGATCATGGATGAAAATATAGACACAATTATAGACTTACAGGGCAAGAGGTTCCCTATATGCTGCATGTCCCCTATGGGAAGGAAAAGGCCTGCTACCTCAGCACAGGCATTCTGCTCGCATTTAATTCCTGCTCTCATGAGTTTCTTCATTTTGCAGGCTCCAGGTGCCTTCTGGAATCTGCCATTCTCCTGGACAAGGACAGTGGTGACAGATCCCATCTCTGGCAGCAGAGGGGGAGCAAGGAGAGGCAGCCTCCTCTTGGTGAGTTGCAAGGCTGCTTTCTCTCCTTTGTTTTTAAGCATTCAATTCCAAAGGTGAAGGATCTGCCCCTGGGATGGAGAGGGACACTTTTGATCTCCTGTGACACGTCCTGTTGTCACAGCTCAGCAGCTCCACAGCATCATGAGGGGAACAAACAGATCCTCTAGGGCTCCCTGTGCTCCCTGTGTTTTCAGCTCCTGCCTTTTTTAAGTTTCCAGTTCTGATGAGTTGTGAGAAGCTTACAGACCAAGGACAGCGGATATAGAGCCCTTGCCTTTAACACGTGCGCTACAAAATCATATCATGCTTGGAAAAATACAAACTGGGCTTCCAGGCACAATTACTTGCCCCTAAGATAAAGGATGTAAGTGCTTTAGGCCTTAAAAGGTGCAAGAAATACATTTTTTTGTTGGTTTTGACATTGGATGTTCATGGATAAACTGATGCTTGGGTCTTGGAAGAGCAAGTTTCCAGTTTGTGGTTGTCTGGTCAGAGTGCTGCAAACAAGGGCACCTGTGCGTTTAGACGACACAATCTTGTGTCTATCCAGGCCTGACTGTTTAAAAAGAGTCAAGATCAGCCAACCTGAACAACAGCAAACAGATTCTCCTTAGGATTGTGCTTAAAATGGTGAGATCAAAACACTGGAGTGGGTAAATAGAAGCTGGTTGTGCTGATGGTTTTGCTAAGTTGTATTTCTCCTGAATAAATTGACAGCAACTTGAGAAATTCTGCTGGGACTCCACTTGATTTCTGAAGTGTCACCTAAGCAGTAGCTCAGGCTTGCTTTATTTTATGCTTTTCCCAGAAGAAATATGGCAGTATCTAAGGCCAGGTTTTTTTGGTGAAGTATCATTTTCTCTCTCTTTCATTGCATGCAGCTGTTTAAATCTCCCCCCCCAGTGTTTCTTTTGTAGAGGAATTTAGGACTAACACTTGCTCCCTCAAGGAGAGCTTCTCACAACCCAGGGTATTATAAGGGGTACAGGGGCATTTAAGGAGACAAGCAGGAGAGGTGGAGGGCAGAGGGAGAGAATGTATTGGAGTACTTTTATTATTCAAATATCTTTTAAAAAGGGGAAAAAAGGAGAAGATTGAGGGAACTCAGTTCAGCAAGGTGAGAGCCCAGGGTGCTATTTCAGTGCTGACACTGGAGATCAGGAGCAGAACAATTGCCTTTATGTGTTGGACGTTCTTTGCTCTGCCAAGCAGGAAACAGAACCCTCAGGGCATTTATCCCCAGGGGAAGAGAGGAATAAAAAACCAACTGTGGCTGGCTCTGCTTCCTTTAGCATTTTGTTTCAGACTCCTTGCTGCACCAGCAAGTGTCACTATGGGCTTTGCTATACAGCACCAGGGAAGAGAATGTGAGTTTTACACAGGGAAGGGGGGAAAACCCTAATCCTGATCAGGAGTGTGGTTTGCCACACCTCTGTCTCGAGTCAGTGACCCTGAACTGCACTCTGCCTGTGTTTTCACTGGCAAGGGGACCTGAAATGATTCGTTAAACCTTTCACTCCAGAGACATTTTAATTTAGACAAAATCTGGTTGTTTTTTTTCCTTGTGGGAATGATTCCTGCTTGTAATAATCATTTCATTTTCAAGACAGTCTACTTGGTAAGCCACGCTTTTAAGTTCAGCTTGTCAGATTGTCAGATTTTCAAATTTGGATTTGGGAGTGGAAGTTCATTGGGGTACATCGCTACTTCTTCAGATAAGAAAATGAAATATTTATTAATTTAGAAAAAGGAGTGAAATGAAATCTGTGACTGTAATTTTATTTCTCTTCTGCTTTTTCAATGTTGTTGAATATTTTTGGCAGCATTTTCAATGCATTTAATATTAGATGGGGAAGTGTGAAAATGGAAATGCATTGGGGAAATGGAAAAACACCAACATTCCTGTTACTGAAACAAAACTAAATTATTATGACAAATATTGTCATGAATATGGAAAGGAAGCAAGATTGTGTTTTCTTCTCCAACTGCCTAGCCACAATTTCATGTTGCACAGAAAGAAAATTCAGTCACATGCTTGTGAAACTGAAATGTTAAGCTCTTAAACAAATTTTATCTGCAGGAGACATAAAACTCATTAAAGATACTAATAATAAACATTTCTTCCTTCCCTAAGTAAATACTGATTTTTAACCCTGCATACCTAGCTGATTTAGAACATCACAAAATCCCAGAAATTTTATGTAGTTTTATTCATCTATGTGCAGAATTGATGTTTTGGGTGAAATTCTCACTATGCCGGAGTGAACCCCCATGGATTCTCACCAAGCTGGGATCCCACACTTTATTTCAAAGTCATGTGCCCTGTACCTTTTCCCAAATCTCCAGGAGTGTTGTAGGAAGTACGGGAGGGTTGGCACAGAGGGAGAGAGGGAAGTCAGCAGTGACAACGTGGTGTGCAGTGGCTGTGCAAGAGGAACAAACAGCTCAGAGCAGTCACTCACTCACTCCCCAGTGAGGTTTGGGGTGTAGAAACCACAAAACCGAGCTCCTTCGCACAGCTGGAATCTCCTTTGTCGAGAGGAGTCTGGATGTGAGGGTACGAGGCCTGGCTTTCACACTGGTAGCGTTTCAGGGAAATGGAAAAGCACGAATGCATCCATTCCTCTGTTGAATTCATTCCTGCGGCAGCCCTGAACTGATGCACTCCTGCCTTGGCTAAGCACACTACAGGGGAACATCGACAACAGGAAGAATGACTAACTTCAGGGAGGAGAATTAGAATTGTTTGACCTTTCATAGTCTCTTTTCATCAGCTCTACAGAAAAGAATATCGTAGCTCAAAGCTCTTGTTCCCTTAGGTTTCTTTCACTTTAATAACATTCCTGCATGGATGTAATAAAAGTCTCTTTTTTCATGGGCTCATTTTTCTCCCTTTATTTCTGCTTGCCGTTCTTGACTTCACAGATCATGACCAGGACAATAGTAAAAATCTCAGACAATGCTGGAGGAGGCAGCATTTTTGTCTTAGCCACCAAGTTTCTCATGTCCATTGTATTCACGACAATGTGCCTCATAAAACATTTGATATTATAGATTCAGGAGGTCAGCTGGTGAGGTAGCTTTGGAGGAACACCTGGAGTAATCCTCAATAATCAAACCCTGCTTGTTACTACCCTAAGCTTACAAGCTTTGCTAAGCCATGGAGCCCTTTTAATCAGCTGGCTGCTCTTCTTCTGGAACAAAATATTGTTACAAAGAGCTGTTCGTTTGGAACAAGCATAAAGAAACATGAATGTGTTGACTTTTTGATCAGCTTATGGAACTCATTTATTCCAGAGGTCAACAAATTTTGTCTGCTTGTACTACTAGAGAAAAAAACTTGGTTAAAGAGAACTTCTCCAAATACACATTCTTTTAGTCCTTCCCCCCTCCACCATAGGCAGCTATTTACTCTCTGCCCCCTGAAGTCTCCTTCAGTACTGTCTGTGCTCATGCTTTGAAAGTGAGAGATAACATCATTAGGCTCTGTCTAACCCCAGAAACTGCAGTGATTTTAACCTGGTTTCTCCTAGGGTAATTCTAACCTGAGGTGAGCTGTGCTGAAGGACCTGATCTTTTGGGCTGGTGAAACTTAATGCGTCTAAAAAGCAGCTTCAGGCCACACTGGCACTTTTCCCTCAGGAAGGAGACACAGTGTTGGTACAAATATGTGTAGTGTGACTTCTGCATCACGTGGCTTATGTGGTTACCCTGCTCCTGATACAGCATCTTTTTCTGTTCAAGCCTTGCTGTCCACGCTGGGTTGCAGGTCAGGGGAGTGTCAGGGCATTTCTGATTTCTTACCATCATATTTCCATACTGCATAGCGTGTGACCTTTAAAAAGCTGCAGAAAGTGAAGCTGTGTTCTTGCCCTGTGCTCCTTGAGTCACTGCTCCAGACTTGCCCGCCCCTCCTGTCCCCGAGGCTCCCTGGCAGCCGTGGTGGGTGTGAAGGGAGTGCTTCCATCACCCCACACTCCCATGCAGAAGGTTTAAGGTGAAGAAGGCAAAGAGGGAGGAGGGAGATTGGTGATCCTTTCTTTGAAGTGCACCAAGATTGGTTCAAAACATCTGGTTATCTGGCAAGGACAAACTGGGATGTGCTGCCTCAGGCATGGCCAGCTGCATGTGTGGCACCTGCTGAGCCCTGTGCCGTGCAGGAGAGCTGCCACTGGCACTGCCCACGTAGCCCACTGTCACCTGGGCCACCCCCAAAGTTAGGAAACTTCTCTCTAGTCACAGAGTTTCCTTTATTGGAGGACTTTTTTGCTTTGATCGTGGTATTTTTCTTTCTTCTCAGAAGCCTCACTTTACAGCACCGAGAGCCAACTATTTCTGGGACTATTTAGAAATCTTTAGATGTTTCAGAGCATAATGGAACAGATTCTTAAAACCTTGCTTCATGTATCTGGAGGAGGGGGACAGTTTTGACACATGTGTCTTGCACAGGATAACACACAGGCACCAACCAGCACTTGGAAAAGCAAAGATATTAATGCAGCTAACACTTCCCTCGACTCAGTGAGCAAATGCTGCTCAACAGACAGAATATGTGAAACCCAATCTCACAGGAGCCTGTAGTGCTTAAATCCCAAATATAAAAATAAACTGCGGTCATAAAGAAACATTGTACTAAAATTAAACAAATATTCTTAAAATATACAGGCATTATGGCATGTCCTCTGGAGTGTAATAGCACATGTGGTTTCATAGCTGGAACCCTTTTTACTTACAAATTGATACTTCACAAGATGTTTTAATCATCTTTCATATCTAAAGCAACATTCTGCCATTTGGTTCTTAGGAATCTCTGTAATAAACACATGAGCAGCTCATTAAGTCTCACTAAACACTTCTGTGTTAGATAAGAGTTGTTTCATATTTTAAGTAGATAAATGGGCCCAGCATGCCTAAATGACTTGTATAAGATAATCCATCATGTCAGCTGCTTGGTGTAAATACTCAGGGTGGCGAGTCCTCTCCTTGCAGAACCTGATGGGTTTTCAGAACAGGAACAAGTTCTTTTTTTTAACCCCAAGCCCAAGGAGCATCGAGTAAATCTCCTGTTTAGCTGTGCTGGTTCCCTTTGCCCAGTGCTCAGGGGACTATGGCACATATAGTAAATTACTGCAAGAAGAAATCTCCACCAAGGTAACAGGTGCCAAATAAAATATATTAGTCAATAAAAAAACTATTAGAAAGCGAGTGCTTTTAATGTGATTTACAAGAGGCTGAAGTTACAAAGCAGCAAATGGAAGGAAAGAAAATTACACCGTGAGTGGTAAAGAGGACCACAGTTTTTGTGGTAGATATTGGAAAATAAAGGAAAAACTCTAAGTAGGCATTGGCCATGGCCTGCTAACATTCATTCCCAAAGGAAATAGTCCAGAATTTGAAAGGGAGATGGCAGGGAGATTTATTTATTGTGGTCAAAGGCTCAAGTACAGAGGCCATGCTCTGATCACCTTCCCCTGCTTTCCACTGCACTGTGTGATCAGAGGGGGTTTTGTGGAAGAAGTTGTTGTTTGATGTGGACAAGAACATGGGGATTAAGGAGAGGAAATGATCAATTAATAGCAAATCCTGACAGGACAAATTAACAATACCTTAGAGCTGACTGCTGCTGGGAAGCTGCTGCTGGTACTGGGAGACCTCAACTCAACACAGCAAGGTCTCTTGCTGGAACTCAAGGCCACTGCTGAGAGAAGAGGGGTTCTGTTCAGAGAAGAGGGGTTCTGTTGAGAAAAGAGGGATTCTGTTGAGGAAACAGGGATTCTGTTGAGGAAACAGGGGTTCTATTGAGGAAAGAGGGGCTCTGTTGAGAAAAGAGGGGTTCTGTTCTCACTGGGCTGAGGGGTGGCTGGGAAATCCCTTTGCTGTAATGAGAATCAGCGAAAGGAGTTATGTAATGGGTTGGTGTTTTTAAAGGACGAAAACATGATCATTATTTTCAGGATCTGTAATAAATCCAAACACAGAATGCTAATGTTGACAAAAGAGATTTCTGCTGCTATGAACCAAAGGCTGTTTGCACAATAGCTCAGAAGCAGGAAATCTCCCGGAGGTGATGCTGAATAAAGCATGTGCATAAGTAGTGTGTTAGATTAGCTCCTGGTCTGTGGTGGATCTGAGTGCCCTCATAAACTCACACCAGCAAAAAAAAAAAAGAAGAAAAGAAAAAAAGAAATGGGAAGGCTGCTTTGAAAAAATGTGTCTAAACAATGTTATATGATTATGTGTGGAGTCTGGGGGGTGGCAGGAGAAAACGAAGGCAAAAACCTTGTCAGATTTAAACAGCCCACTCTGTACTCTGGGAAGGCCAATTCCATTCCTGCATTTTGAATTAGTGCCCTGCTACTCGAAGCAGCAATAGCATGGTTTGCTGCAAAGGCAGGCAGCACAAAATCAGTAATCTGTGTACTGAACTGCTTCTCTATATTACATGCTATGTCATTTTGTAGTGTGGCACAATACTGCCAGAGCTACAGCTTTTGTAATTAAGTGATTGTTTTACACACATCTGCATTACAGAGTCATGTTATATATTGCTACATGACTGATATTCTGATGGCTTGGATTTATTTTAGAGCCAGGTTGGTGTTAGGATATTACAGGTTTAAAGATAAAAATTATTGTTGTGCATGTTTCCCTTAAAATCTCCTAAAGCTAATCAGTTTATCTTTGAGGAGAGAAACACCTGGCACAGTGACACAAACAAAGCAAAAAGAAAAGAGGGAAGATATTTCTACTGAAATGTATGGATAATGGAACAATGCCTCCTCTGTGGTTTGATGTGTTCTCTCCTGGCTGCTGCCTTAGCTGAGTTCCAGTTTTCTTCAGGAGCCAGTGGGGCTTAGAAGGGACATGGAAGAGTTGCTTCAACTGCTGAACAGAGAGGAGGCTCTGAGAGCCAAAATCTGCTGCCAAGATGAAGTCAAACAGTTCTAGGGTGATAAAGTGCCAGGTCCTGTGGGACTGCCTGCATGGGATGCATGACTCCATGAAAATGAGCTTATCCATGAAAATGCATTAATGGGTCTCAGCTCACCAAAGGAAAAGTCAGTTCTCTGTAGTGAAATCTGCAGTGTAGTGAAATCAGCCTGTAGTGAAATCTGCAGACTGCTTCTATCCTTCTGTGTTCTCTCCTTCAGGAGATGTGTCCAAGGATGTGAAAGACAGGCTGCACCTGGATTGGACGAGGTTGTGCCCATTAGGATGGTTTTGCTGTGAGACTCAATGGTGAATTTAAAAGCCTGACAAGAAGAGTACAATAACTGAAGTATTTTAAGACCAAAGTGTCTTGGGAAAACAGTTTTGAAAAGTGGAATAATCTGCCTCCTAGAAAGTTCAATTAAAGTCATAACATTTAGCATCATCAACTACTTCTCTATAGTTCAAATTTCATATATTGCACCAGTTTGCAGAGTTCTGCCTCCTATACAGTGGGAAAACAATATGCAAAATATTTTCTGATTGTGAAGGAGGCTTGAGATGATGCTAAAATAACATGTAAATGGGGTGAAAGATTTTTGCCAGAGATTTTTTTAGCTGGTCACAATTCCCAGTAGAGGAGGCAGAACTGAATACCAAAATACCATTTAATTTCATGCAAGCATTTGCTTCAACTTGCCTCAATTTTCTTGGAAGGATTTCTTAGTGCTGTACCCATTCAGTGATCCCAAAGGAGTGGAGGGTTAGTTTTGTGAATAAATCTGCAAGCCCAATTTGAGAAATGGGGAATTGATACTAGTTCTTCTTAAATTTCAGTTTTCTTGCCCAGAATAGACATGCAGAATTGAGATGTGTAATAGTGTAGCTGGGAAAGAACTTTTGGAAAACCCAGGAGAGCCATAGGCAGGGATTCAACAGCGAGTGGGTCTGTGTGTCTGTACACAATTTGGCTGTCTAGAGTGCAAAGTCACTGTGAATCTCTTTAAGTCAGAAAAAAACCACAGGAGCATGGGAAATAATTGGAGAAATTTGAGATTCTGAAGAGTAGATAAGGAATGAAATAAAATAAATCAGGGGCAGGGCAACTGCTTTGATTTTGTCATTGGTGGAATAAAGCATTTGCAAATCCAGTAAATCAAATGTATTTCACCAAGCATGGACTGGCAAAGTCACTGTCCCAGCCAGGTATTGATGGGAAATTACACTTTGATAGAGGGGCAGTAGTTTCCATGTGTCTGAGGAAGCAAATGAATCTAGAGAGGGCATTTGGGCACGAAAGAATGCTAAAACTGTGGGACTGCCGGGACAATTTGGAGTCCAGTCTGGCTCTTCTCAAAAACACTCTGAAGATTGGGGGCCAGATGTTCATCTGCTTGAAAGTGAATCAAGGAGGGTCTGCAAATGGATTATCACAAAGCACCTGCCTTGCCTCTGCTGCTCCTCTGACCTGCAGCCAGAGAGTGATTGTACAAACATAGCAACCAATGTCAGATTTGCAAATAACCCTCGGGAGTTCTGAGCTGGTAATGTCGGCGATTTATTGACTGCTGCTATAAGGAAAACCAGTCAACTACCCTCACCTCCAGCTTTGATATTCTCCTTTCATCTTCAGACAGAAGAAAGTGTGATATAGCAAGTGTTTATACACTGCTGGCATTTGCCATTAGAAATGATAAAAGGAGGATGGAAAAATACCGTGGTGTCTTGTTGGAGCTGCTGTCAGTGTGCAGCCAGATGAGAAATCAGGCAGGAACTCTGCATGGCAAGGAGGAATCAAACTCCTTTGGACTATTGCTGTCAGAGGGGGTCCAGTCCAAGCATTTCCATTCATTTGGTCTGTGCTGCATTAGTTCTGAGGTCTGTGCTCTGTCACCCCAGTGTGTGGGTTATTCTTGGTTCTCACCCTGAGGAGAGTTGTCTTTACGAGGTCTTGCACTGTATAAATAGCCTGGTTACCTCAGCCTTCTCCTTGCCAAGCCTGGCAGAAACCCTGTGCATGTCACTGCCAGCAGTTCAGCATTAGGCAGTTTGCACCTGAAAGTACAGCAGGACCCCAGAAAATATAAAAGTGCAACTGGCGTGTGATGCTTTGAGCAATAATCCAAATGATGTATTGATATACAGGTGTGAGAGAGAACTGGGAGGGAGTAGAAATCCATGGCAAAAATTGGTCTTTATCTGCCCTGTGCTGTGCTATGAAAAATCCAGCCTTGCAGCCAAATTGGATCCAGTTCAGGGATTGTTTAAATGAGCCAGCTCTCTGTTGGTGCTGGCTGAGAAAACTGTTGAGGTATTATCTGTGTCGGCTGTACAGCAAGAACAAAGACAAATAAAAATTGCATTTGCAAGCTCTGATAGCCTCAGTGGTGTGGGACAACATTGCCTGACAGCAATAACCCATAAAAACACACGGGAATTGGATCGCCCTAGAATGATTAACTTCCAAAATAGAGGAGGATCCTTGTGAGAATGCCAAAGTACATTTTCCTGAGGGAACTGAGGGGATCGATACGGCCCCTTTGGAAACCTTTTCATTGCATGCGGAAGAAAAATTAATTCTAGATGGTTTTGAGTTATTGATGGGTTTGAGTTCACCATGGCTGAGGCTGAAGGTGGGTGGAGTCTCACAGCTGCATTCCCAATTCTGGAAGGACAGAAATGGTTCTAAGCAAGCTCTTGCTGTACTAGAGGTGCCCAGCTGGGATGACTGGGATCTGGGAGCTGAAAACATCCAGGCTGTAGATACATTCTGTGATTTCTGCTGATTCCCAGGTTTGCTTGCCATTCCCAAGATATTTCTGTTGAAAGAGAAAAGCCTTCTGCACTGCCTTGTGAGGACATTATGAACTTAAATAGCATTCATGAACATGTTGTGAGGATTATCTGTGTTTGAAAATTCCAACAGAGAAAAAATCGACATGTGAATTGCTAAGTAATATAAATCCGTTTAACTAAATTTTAGACTAAAGTGATGTATTTAATATTTATAGTGATCCTCAATGGGAAAATACATAAAATATTTGTAAGATATTTACTTTCAGGTCCCATTTGTTTAAGAAACATTTGGTACACTGTATTTTGATTTCTGATTGAGATGTATGATTCTGAAAGGAATTAAAATTTTCAGGCAAGTGTTTCAGACCTGTGGGAATTCCTAATGTAAATTCATGAATTAAGATGACAAGGAATTAAACAGGTTATCCAGATTAGGTTTGTAATACAAAGCCATTTCATTAATATAAAAGCTTCTTCCAACCCTGAAATGATTTACTAACCTGTTCCATGGCAAGCTGCTGGTTCTTTCTCGGTGGGTCTGTTTCAGCAATGTCATCACTTGTTTAAAAGCCTGGGTGAGTGGCAGGTCAGTGACACTCAGGCTGGCTAACAGGTAGGAGCATCAGTAATTTAACTCTTGCAGTATTACACATAAAACTGGAACATTTTATGGTGTTGTCTCTCCCTTTCCACTGACCTGAGCACTGGAGACACTTCCAGGCTTCCCATCAGGATGGAGCTCACATCTGGCTGGAGAGAGAGGGCATTTGAGTCCCATCTGGATTGTTGCTGTAAGGGCACCACTGGATGGGGATTTCCCATTTCTAGAGGACACAGGACACATGTCCCCTCCAGGAGGGCAGAGAGCACAGGCATCCTCCTGCAGTTCCCATTCACAGAGCAGACTATGTGCTTTAGAGTCTGGACAGCACAGTGAGGCTGTGGTAAGAAAATGAATGTTTGTTGCTGATTTTCTGTTGTTTGGCTTCTAAGTCGTTTCATTCTGCAGCAACATTGCATTATGTCCCACAAAACAGTGCAAAATAAACTTGCAATCCAAGCATGAGATCAGTTTCCAAACCAGCTGGAACCTGGGTAAGCAGTTCTGACCCAGTGACCCGTGTGTTACAGGCAGGTTATTTTGTCAATCCCTTGCACCTCCCCACTTCTGTCCCAAAAACAGCCTCAAGGCACAGTGAGTCTCTCCCGTTCTTATTTTGTAGCAGCCTCTCTGGCCTTGCTGGA
This sequence comes from Corvus brachyrhynchos, assembly GCF_000691975.1. Lineage (NCBI taxonomy): Eukaryota > Metazoa > Chordata > Aves > Passeriformes > Corvidae > Corvus > Corvus brachyrhynchos. The sequence continues at coordinate 1,378,681 of NW_008238337.1, forward strand.
GGGTTCTTAACCAAACTGCTCCAGAGGTGAAAGTGTTCTCCAGTGGCATTTATAGAAGCCTTCAGAAATTACCATGTGCTGCATCTACAGCACACAGCAACTGCAGGAAGTTCTGACAGCCTCTTAGCAGGGATCGTACAGAACTACAGAAACCAGCTCCCATCGCCATCTGTTCACTGCACAAAGGGAGCTGAGATCACTGAAGTGAACTCTACGGCTTGGAACTCGGCACAGTTTATTGGGTTCCCTTAACTGGTATCTGAGAAGTGCTCCAGAGCTGTCAGGAGCTGGTTCTGCAAAAAATGGTAAATGTTGTCACTCTTCCACGCTGCCTTTGTGGCAGACTGGATCCCAGCATTAATAAAACATGGTGTCTCGGTGCAAGGATTAATTCAGTGCAAGAGCTATTTGAAGATGGCAATTAGTCACACTTATCTTCAGCTGAAACATTCAACTCAATTTCCTATTGATAGAGTGCTGCTAGGAATGCCAAATCAATAATGTAAGGCATTATGGGGTTATGGCAGAAGGCACAGTGCTTAATCAACACAAGCATCATTGTGGAGTTTGTTTTACTCCCTCTCTGTGGACGTGGCCTTCTGAGATGAAGATGACATTGTGGTTATGCACAACCAGAGGCAGAATGGCCCCATCAGTGATGGTTGTTTTCAGATTGCTCAGTTGTGTTTTAACAGGGGCCTATAAGGATAATTATGCTAAAATTGGAAATGCAAGTATGCCTGGACAGATAACTGTAATTTTCTACCACAGCTTTGGTGGCTGGAAGGTTTTACAGTCCCCAAAAGATTTGGTACAGACAGCACCCCAGCCACAGGTCTGCAGGGAGAACAAGTCCTTAGGAAGGGTGGCAAAAGTTCTGAAATTATATATATAATTTGGGCAAAATTTGAGCTATGATTCCTCTTGGCTTTGTATCTCTGGATTAAAGTTTCTTTGCAGTGTCTATTTGAAAACTCTATTTTGCCCCGGATGTCAGGCCTCGGAGTGCACCAACATAGGTCCTAAAGGCCCTGTCCAGCCTCACCTGGAACCTTTCCTAGCATGCTGCAATAAACCAGCTGTTATCTAATGTGACATCAGGGGTGTTACAAGGTGCTGAGTGATGTCTGTGCATGTGATGTATGTGCATAACTCCATTAGCACTAATGGCAGCTAATGGGCATGGCCTACTAGAAGAGAAGAGGCTATTTCTCTAAGTGTCAGACACTAATAAAAATGACATTTCGATTTGGATGTCCAACCTTCAATTTAGGCAGCAAGTGCTTCAGATGAATTTTTGACAGCTACAGTGCCATAATTAACTTGAGGCTCAAATGGAATTGTTTATGCTATTTCAATTGCTTATTCACATGACTGAGGGCCTCCCTTCCCTTCTGTGACTTTAGGGGGAGCACATTCACTTGCATTTAGAAGTTTTGTTTTGTTGATCTGCTGTACTACAGAGGCATTTATATCAACTCAAAGGCTTGACTCTGTTAATGTGCATAAATACCAACATATATCCAACGTAGAATGGGTTGGAAGGGACCTTAAAGGTCATTTTGTTCCTACCCCCTGCCCTGGGCAGGGACACCTTCCACCATCCCAGGCTGCTGCAAGCCCCATCCAACCTGGCCTTGGGCACTTCCAGGGATCCAGGGGCAGCCACAGCTGCTCTGGGCACCCTGTGCCAGGGCCTGCCCACCCTCACAGGGAAGGATTTCTCCCTAATATCCCATCTAACCCTGCCCTCCTTCAGCTTAAAGTCGTTATGCCACTCTGGGGCATGCTGAAGTCTTGGGGCCCCATGAATGTATCATGCCTGTGTCCTTAGTGCAAGGCAAGGTGCTCTGGATATACCCTGCATCCTGGTTCCAGAGTCACTGGAACCTGCATGGAACACAGCACGGCCTCCTCTGCCTGCATGCCTGGCTCACCTGGCACCGGAGCCCCGTGCAGGGAGGAGGGCAGGGCACATCTGGAACTCAGGGTGCTGTGGAATCCATCTGATTTAGTGCATGAGATCTTTACACTGAAATATTTGTCTGGTAATTTATCTTTCTTTTTAATTTCCTGAAAAGTTCTCTTAAAGGATATTGCCTCATAAGAAAAGAAAAACGAAGATTTATTAACAACCAAAGAGGGTTGTACGTATCCTGTTTAATTTGCCTGGATGCTTCTCTGACCTTTTCTGATTTTGTTCACCTAAGACAGTTGTGTGGGATGCCAGCTCTTCCATGTCACAGCGCTTGTATCAGCCTTTCATCTTATGGAGGCGTTTGGGGTGTGATTGTATTGAACCACAGCTGCCACTCAGACCGCAGAAATATCATCTGACAAACTTGACATGTGGCCTGGAGTAGCTACTAAATTTTGTGGTGCTCTTTATGGATTTGATTGTTTCAGCATTCATGACAGCAATTTTCAGTCACTTTGATTATGATTATTGGAGCACTCACAGCACTAATTTTTCAGAGCATCCTCAGCAAAGCAGGGCAGGGTTTCTAGGGTTCTAAATGCGGCTGTTCCCATAAGAGAGCACTGCTCCTGGGTCATCAGTTCTGCCTTTGCATTGCCCTCAGGGCTCGGACAGCCTGGGGACAGATAGAGGGTTATCTTGGGGTTATCTGAGGGGTATTGTTGAGAAGTTTGTTGTTTGTGTTCAGTTCCTGTCCTGCTCCCACGAGCAGTGCTGTGATGCTGGGGTGGTTCCGAGGAGGCCTGCGGGGAGTTAATCCATCAGCATTGCCCTGTACCTGGGAACAGCCCTCATTACACACTGCCCTCTCTATCAGACATTTCTGTTCCAGTTTGCCTGTTTTTTAAATGCAGAGTGCTCTCGCTTGAGAAGGCAAGTGAGAGTGCCTGGAGCTGTTCCTCTGCTGGAGACACTGACAGGGGTAAATGTTCGGCTCTGAGGTGCTGGTCATGAGTTTGAGAGTTAAATATGGATACTTGTGCTCAGTTAGCTTTTACATCCCCACTGGGGATGTTTCAGGCTGGGGTTATATATGAAGATTTTAATCTGTGTCATAAATTCACCATCATGATGCAGCTGCTGGAATAACTGCAGGAGAGAAGGCAGGGCCGAAATGAGAGAGAACAGGCTGGAGAGTTGCCTGTGTGCTGCTTCAGTTCCTGCTGTTGTTCCATCCAATGTCCATCTCAATGACTGTGTTAGGGGATGAAGTAGTTCTCAGAGTGAATTTAGTGGATATAATCTAATCCTTAATTTTTTTTTATGTCTGATGCATTTGAAGAAAGATTTTCAATTATGATACCAGATGTCTAGGGCTAGAGCAGTGGTTGATGTAAATCAGTGTAGCTCTGTTAATTACGGACTGAATGGAATTTCGTTTTACGTTAGCACCACCCTTTGTACCAGGGAGTGAATCCAGCTGTGAGATAAGTCACATTCAATCAGTAGGGATGCTCTTTCTCCAGTCAAAGTAAAAAATAAAAATTAAAAAAAAAAAAAAGAGTAACTATTCAGCTGTAGCTGAACACAATGGCATGGATTATGAAGACATTGTGCCTTTCATTATTGTGTTAATATGTATGCAGAAATCAATCAACTTAAACATGATTTACTGTTGTTTTTAGAAAAAGCAGTTAAAGGTCTCCTTTCTTCTGGTAAGTAATGTAAATGAGCAGAATATTAAATCCTGCACTATATCCATTAGGAAATCAAGCAGTTAAACAAGTATGAGTGGATTAATTCTCAGAGCAGTTTAAAAGCTTTTCCATTAAGTTATTAACTACACATTAGCAAAGAATAATGCTTAATGAAAAACGCCTTCAATATCCCAAAATACACAAATCAGCGGAACGTAGAAATGTTGGCATGGCTTCCAAATATTATTGAGCAATAGCTGCACTGCACAATTTATATAGGACCTCATTAACGAGACAGTCAAAAGCTATGAGATCTTTTATGTATGACATGAGCTCAGCAAGGTAGAAGGAACAGCTAATTATGGTCTATTAATGCCAGAGAACTTCAGGAATGCAGTGTGTGGGGGTGTGGTGTGGTGGGTGAGGGGGTTTTTTGTTGTTTTGGGGGGTTTTGTTTGTGGTTTTCAGGTGGCTTGGTTTGGTTTTTTCTGACAGTCTCGTTTTGAGAAGTTATTATTGTTTAGATTTTGTGCTCATACAAGTGACAGAGCTGTCACCAAGGAGCTGATTTTCACCTCATTCATCAATCTTAATCTTCCATTGCATATCCTCCATCCACTTCTCCCCTCCACCCACTTCCCACTCCAAGAGCTGACAAGAGAAACTAGTCTGTCATATTAAAAATGTGTAGAAATGTTGAATGTACTCCTGGACATGCTTTTTTTTTCCCCTGCAGAACCAGGGCATGAAAAAGGATAATGAATGTTAAGCAAAGTTAAAAACAGATTTAGAGAGAATTAAAAGACAAAAATGTAAGATTAGGTTGAACTCACACTTAGAGGGATTAAGAGACTTTTATTTGTCCTTTGATCTCATTTCTGTTGCTGTAAAGATCTTTAGGGTCAATGCCATGGAGGATTATCACTGTTCTAAATTATTGCTGGGCTTTGCAGTAATGGATTACATGCAGGAAAAATGGTCTCCCATGGAAATTGCACAGACACCTCACTCATTTCAGCCTCCTGTTTTAAACTGAGGATACAAATCCTAGCAAATGCTCTCCTCTCAATTACCCAGAGAGAGAGAGCTACCCCCTGTGTGAGCAGAGGGGATTGTTTCTGCTTGGCTTTACCTGCTGGGGGAAGCCATGGGAAATTACCTGGGCTTACTGCTCGTGGACACAGGGTAATCCAAGGGTTAGAGTGGAGCAGGAAAGTTCCTGGATAAATGCAACCAGAGCATCTGTTTCCCTTTCATGACCTTTGTCCTGGCGAATTTCACCCATGAGTGGCAGAACTTCAACCTTTCCATGTGGTCCAGCTTTGCTGGCCACAGGCTGCTCTAGAGATGTTCCATTTTTTATAGAAGTGACTTCTAGACACACAGGACAACTGAGGACAGAAAGAAGTATTCTCTTCCAGTCTTCTACCTCTATGCTGATTTCCTTCCCCTTCTTATTTTTTCAAAGATATTCTGCAGGCATTTGCCTCATCTTTTCACTCAAATGCCTGTATATGCAATACAAAATACTAATTATGCAGCCTTTACCTCCTTTTTATGCTTGTATTCCCAGCTCCTCTATTTTCTTTTTCGATACTAGCTCAGAAAACCACGTGGCATTACTTAGCCACTGAGCAGGCTTATTTAATGCCATACATTTCACATTTTGAGGCCATGAAGCCATACATTTAAATCCCTGGCAGGACCAACTTACTCTTCATCTTTGAGAGGTAGAGAAATTGAATTCCATACAGTTTAGTGTGCAGGTCATTTGGATGAGACCTTATTAAGCCAAGGGCCTGCTGGTTTTGTGTAGATATTACAGTCCATAACACTTTCCATCCAGGTGGGGGTGTGCTTTGGAGCCCTCAGCCAAATATTCACTCCTTGTCACCCAGAGTGCCATGCCAAATGGCTGCTCTCCCTTCCCCCTAAAAGTGTGCAATTTATAATGCCTGAAGAATGATGTGGGTTCCTTTTGGAGGAAAGCTCCTATAACCCTGTCATCCCTGCTAAGCTTTGGTGACCTGCTGAATTTTATACACTGCCAACACTCCCAAAGTGAGTTGTGTCACCAGTATCTGGATGAGAAATTCATGTTCTGAAATGTCTGAAACACTGCAAAGAATTAAAGTTGGGAGCAGCTGTGGCTGCAGCATCCATCCATAACTAAATTGCAGTGGAACGCAGGAATGTGCCCCCACTGAAGGAAAACTGTAGGGGAGCATTTCCTGTTATCCATTATACACATGGAAGAGTAAAATGGATTGAGGACAAGTTTAATGGTGTTTAGTCTTTATAAACAGGAGTCTCAGGCTGTCAAAGTTAAGGAGAAAACGCCTCATGGTAGCATCACATGGTGGTTGCATTGCAGGGCAGAACGGGACGAGCTCTCTCTGATCCTACCAGCGTCACACAAACTCCATTGCATTTCCCTTTTGGGTTTCCAGACCAGCCTTTCATAACAAACCAAACCAGGAGAGTTGTGTTTGCTCAGGGGCTTCTTCAATTAACTTTGCAATTACCAGATGTTGATTTGCTGCTGGTTTTAAGTCAGTTTTTGGGGATGAGTTGGAATCTCAGCCTCAAAATACATAATTTATCATCTTCTGTTTGTTTAGAAAAAAACCCAACTTGTCACCACACCCGTACCACAAAATAAACACATCAGGCTTTTCAAAAGGTCATTAAGCTTTTCCTGCCCTTTAAAGGCTTTAATGTTTTAAGTGTTTGCCTCTCTCCTTGCCTGGTGCTGGGCGAGGTGCTGAGCCCAATGAAGATATTTCTGAAGCTTCTCCAGTTGTCCCCTCCAGGCTCCTGACAAATCACCTGCTCCACCTTCAGCAACAGGGAGGCTGCAAAAACCCAAACATGCTAAGGTAACATTGCAGAACTGAAAGAAAATGGTGAAGATTTTATTAATAGTGACAGTTTTATCTGACAGGCTGGGGATTTGGACAGTCTCCTGCCAAATACCTTTTTGTTTTCTCCTCCCGTTGTCCTGTGATAAAGTGGCTGCTTATGAGTTATTTTTTCCCCAATTAAACCACAAAATCACTGGAGATCTTATCATGTACTTAATGCCTCAAATATGATGGATCTCCAACAGAGAGCCTCTTAATTCCACCCTAATACAAATAGCAATTGTTCAGGATCTATCCAAGAAAACATTACCAGCAAATTTATCCTGATAGGTTTGTAGAGCAACCTTCCAGGAACCTAATCTTTACTTACATCTAGTGCTTGCAGCATGGATATAATTGTAATGAAATGCATTTTCTCAGAAGGCAGGGGAAAATAAATATTTTCCTAATGAGGATCTTGTATTTCAGAAACTGCTTCTTCTCAGGAATGAGCAGACTGAGCAGTTTCCTTAACACAGGGAGACAGAGATGTCTTTCAAAAAAGAGGGTTTGCTGACTTCAAGATACTGAACAGAAAGTGACGTTAGAAAGAGCCCCACACTTGTTTCTCCCAACTGAAATGTTATATACTAATCCCAAAACCAGACAAAAAGGAGGCACTCTAACACATTTTTATTGTAGTATCTTTAGATGCTGTAAAGGCAATGGAACTGGGTAGGAGCAGAGAAGCAGACAGTGCTCACACGGATCCGTTCTCCATGGTCCATCTGTCCTTTATTCTGGAAACAAAAAATGCTTCCCACATAATCTGTTGTTTGCAGTGACCATGGGCTCTCATACCCTCCCTCTGTTCATGCCCAGAAATGTGTATTTGCTCCTTCTTACCACTGTTTATGAAAAACAACTTATAAAAGAACAGTTCCACTCACAAGACCTGTAAGCTGCAGTCATAATTCAAACTCTCCCTGCTAGGGAAGATGAAGTGCTTTACTTTTTCATAAAAATTTTCTACTATTTTTTGCTTTTTTGTCAAGAGTCTCCTTTGTCATGAAATACCTGTAATTGCTTCTTACTCTTGTTGCTGGATTGTTTTTCTTTCCTGATAGAAACAGTGGAAGCTTTAATTGGTTTCACCTTGTGGAGGAAGTGACAGGTCTCTCCCTCCTTTAAGAGATGCATTTGTCAATTAAATAATTTTGAATATTTATTTGGGAAGCAGCTCCCAGCTGCTGTTTATTGTGCAAATGCAGCATGTTCTCTCAGGCATTGGAGTGTCAAGTTATCCCCTTTTTAAATTTTTATTCTATTTTCAAAGAAACTCAGAGCTGTGTGGAAACTCTAAATCTGCCCATGTGAAAATAGGTTGGGTATTCCCTGGGAAGATTTCTGAAGGGTCAGATCATCAAATTCCAAGTAAGTTTTCATCAAGAAACAGAAAGGAATAAGAAACCTTGGCTGTGTGTTTTGCCTGGGTCAGGTTGTAGATGTTTGCTCACAGATGCAAATGGAATTCTTCTCTTCTCTTCTCTTCTCTTCTCTTCTCTTCTCTTCTCTTCTCTTCTCTCTCAAACAGCCAAAGCAAGGACAGCAGGAAGAATTCAGCTCTCCCCGCTCACAGGTGATTTGCCCTCCTCAGTGGGAAGTGGTTCCAAGTTGTTTTTCTGGTTCCTTTAACTGGAGCTCTTCTGTTGTTGATAAAAAGAAATATGAACCAACTCCTCCATTTAGCCTTTGTTTCCACTTTGCTATAGAGACCTTCCTCTGTTCATAAACATGGATGTCCTTGACTTTATGATCACTCAACGTGCTAAAATTTGGGCTATACACTTCAGAATACTCCAAAAGAGAATCTCAGAGAAGCCAATGGCCTGGAAAATCAAATAAAAATGCCTCCAATTAATAAGCCAAACAGTCCTGGTTTTATGATTTACCTGCAGTTTATCATGGGAATGCCTCTTGTTCAGCAATTTGTTTAGCTCCATTAATAACACTGTCTGCTACAAGTTAATGTTGCCTCTTGGTTCCAGATTATTCATCTTTGTTTTGATCAAAAGCATGGAATATTGGATCCTATTGTGTTTCAGCTCTTCCATTTCTCATGTTCCTTGTTTCCTTTTCCTCTTACAAGTTGTGCACATCCATCTGAAAGTGAAATTGTTTCATACCAAAAATAAAATTATAAGTCCCTGAGGGTTTCAGCTTCTGCTGCAGTCGCAATTGTTCACCCTTTCCAGTTTGTGAGCAATCATCATTTAACACAGAGCTCAAGTCAGATTTCCTAAAGAGAGAAAAAAGGAAAAAGTGAAAGAAGCTTGATGACAGAATGTGTTTTCCTGTAAATCACGCAGATGGAGCACAGCACAGCGATTGTAATGCAGGGCTGACACTCCTTTACACGGTACAGTCATCTAATATTGGTTGCCATAAACACTATAAATCAGTGCACACTGTAACTGTGCACTGCCCTCCCAAACACCACACTGAACCTGATGCAAGCTGCCAGCCATAAAACGTTTCCCTCTCCCTCAGTCACTTGTTTACAGCTTGTTTGCTGGCTTTCTAAACTTTCTAATGGCTCACACTTGACATCAATTGCTATGGCAAAGGGAGCATAAATGAGTGAAACAGACTTCCAGCCATTGAACTTCAGCAAATCACTTCTGGCAGGCCATGACTGAAGCAAATTGGTTTTGCTTCTTAAGGCAATTTCAATATAATTTTTTTTTTCCTTTGCTTCCTCGAAATAATTTTGCGAGAGTTCATGTTTGGATGACCAGCATTAGAAATTCCTGTGACTTAAAGCTGGGATCACAGCCTGCTCCCAGCTCCTAATGTTTCTGGGACACTTTTCCTGGGAGCTGGGTATGTGTCTCTGCAATGCCTGGGAGCAAATGGGTGCCTTTGATGGGTTTTACTGGGTTCAGGGTAACATTTAGGAGATTTGATATTCATAACAAATTTTACCTGGGCCACCCACTTCCCAGCAGTGTTTGGCTTGAGAGAACTGTTTGCAGTGTGTGAATCCTCTCACTGGGACTCAGGCGCCTGGATTTGGCTGTGCCCCATTCCAGCTCTGGATGGATTCAGTAGGTGAGATCAGCAAACTGCTAATTACAGACAACACAGCAGCCAAGAAAACAGCAGCTCAGGCACCTGAGGCACAACAGCCTCCTTTTAAAAACTTCTTTCTCTTCTTATTATCTCTCATCACAGACTAGCAGCCACTGCTAAGCAGTGGGTTTTTTGTGGGCTGCTGTTGTGATTTGTCAGCAGTTATTGTTCAAGTGTTCTTTAACAAAAAAAGAGATGATTTTCTGTTTTCCAAGTCTATTTTTTTTCCCCTAAAGCTGGGCAAAGTTCTTTTCAAGTGCTTTGTGGCTCCTTAGATTCCAACTGTGAGACACTGTCAGAGGAGACTCTTCCAGGATAAAAATAGGAGCTTTCCATGGGGGTCTGTCTTTGAAACATTTACAGTTGTTGCCAGGAAAATGCATTTCACTGCAACTACTTTACCTTTCTCTTTAGTATTAAAATCTCTTTCTTCTCCTGTCCTCACTTGTAAGCAGAGAGAGGTAGGGAAGCTGTGAGAGCTAAAGACAAACAAACTTAGCTGTAAATACAGCAGCTATTACTGACACATTCTAGAATTATGACAGCAAAATAAAGCTGCTCAGAGTCCACTATTTATCAGCTCCTGGAAACCTCCCTGTGACGTGATCTAATAGGGACGGTATTGGCTTATTAAACATCTCAGCTAGAGCAGGGGAGAGGTGAAGACTTGTATTTTCTTATATCACACTTTTATTTGAATTCTTGGTGTGGGATGAAAATAAGGCATTTCAGCATCAATAATTTACAGAGCTATTTTAGCTTTCACTGTAATTAGAAGCTGAATTATAAAGACAAATTAGCATTTGTGGAATTCTCTTAAAGCTGTGGCAAAAATCCTTCCTGGCCCCCAGATGTAGTAAGGACTCAGATCTGTAGTTCAGGATTCCTGCCATGCCTGGCATTCATCACTAGCATGAATTATTGTGGTGAAAATTGTTGCTGTAACTTGTCTGTTTTGCCTAAATTCAATTTAAACAAGTGAAACACTGCTATTTCTTTTAAAAGAGGGTTGAAACAGAAGTTATATGATGTGACATTCTTGAGCCTTGCAAATGAATGCTTTGGTTTGCCTTAAGTATAATATAAAAACTAACTTAGGAGAAAATCCTAAGTAAATTAACTGTAGCATGATTTATTGCTCCTAAATTCAGGAAAGTTGATTCGAATAGCTGAATATTTTTGGTGCCAGGTGGAAGGGATGGGAAGCAGCGTGTCCTGGCTCTCCAAATGACTGTCTTTTGGGCTGGGTGTCTATTTTAGGTGCTGTTATTCAAGGTTTTTGCTCATCACTGTAAGTAAAATGAGAAATTCCCAAAGACCTTCTGTGGGACAACTTAAATTCACAAGTTCCTTTTCATTGATGAGTTAAAAACTACTGCATTTCTCACAACTTATTGTCCAGTTTGATGTGTGTTTAACTCTTCCATAGGACTCAGGGTCCACAGCTATCAAAGATCTTTAGGAAGAGCAGCAAGTGACACTGGGTTCTGGTATTGAGATGTGCTGAGGTGAATGAAGAGCCCCAGCAGCCTTGACTTCCAGTGGAATGTGGATTCCTAAAGTCACCAGATGCTTCTGAGAGATAAACCCCTTTTGCTGCTGTGGAAGCCAAGGAACCAGTCAAGTGTCTTGCAGAAGGTTAAGCAAGAGAAACGGAGCCACATCCCCGTTGTCTTGACTCCGAGCCCAGGATTCCAGCACGATGCTAACAGTGCCTGCCTGCTGGAAAATGAAATCATGGCAGGCATGGCTGTAACTTCGTTTTAGGCAGCTGGGCTCTCTGCTGTAGAGCAGTCATGGAAAAGAAAATCCAATTTCTCCCATTAAAGCCTGGTTGTATGAGATTCCGAGCACTTCATCTCAGAATCAGTGGGAGTTCTGTCCTACCCCATTTCCTTTGGGAACTGGAATGTTGGTGGAGGCTTGTTAGGGATCCTGTTGGTGCTCACCTTGAATCAGGCCTTACAATAACTAGGACTATTGAAGAAGTAGAAATTAAAGATTTTTCAAGTTGACCATGACAGCCACAGAACATCTTCCCCACAGCACACGTTACTGACTCTGCAGAACAGAAGGTATGGTGGAAAGAACTAAGATTAATTGGATTCTGCTGAGCCAAATGGCATTTGACACACATTATACAATATCTGCATATGTTATTAAGACTATGAGTAAATAAATGCCATTTCTCATTTCCATTTGCAGCATGGACCATTTTGAGGCCCAGTAATTGCATAGATGTGACATCTGTGGGTTTTTTTCAAAATGCCAAGGGATGCATATTTTTATTTACTTGTGTTGAATCACTCCTTGTCCAGCCTGTTGGTTCCATGCCCTTGTGACTGAAGGAGCAGTGTTAAAAGAGGTTTGCATGCAAATTTGCATACAAAATGATCAAACTGGTTTCCTTTCCCATTTTCCTTATATTTGTCTGACACATCTGTCAGTTCAAAACAGGCACTAAATTGTGACCAGTTGCCTTTCTCTCTTGCAGTCTCCTGGCCTATTCTCTCTCTTCATTTTTATTTGCTGGTATGCGCCTGATTTTGGCATAACTTTGGATCCAAAAGCACTAAAATGTGCTAACCAGCCAAGTACTTTGAAAAATATATTAAAGTGCCTGCCAGAAAATAGTATTTTCCTCTTCTGGAGAACATGTTAACATTGATACCACACTCTCAATGAAACTCCTCTGGCCAGAGAGAGAACTTCCATTTCACCTCAGGGAATGGTGGATCACTGTTTGCTGTGCTCAACCACTTGGAGCAAAAGCAAATTCCACTTTTTAAGAACTACCCTGTATTTCTTCTCCAGCATTGTTCAGCTTAAAATCAACACTTCTCTGCTCTTAATGCATGGTGCTTACAGAACCTCCCAAAATGGCAAAGTGCCTTCAGTCTCTGATTTAACCTCTGAGATTTCCTAGGTTTGCTTTTACTCTTCAGCTTCCAGTTCTTTTTACTTGAATGTGCACAAAAGCCACGTATTTGTACTGTGCTCGCCAGGTGTGAGGGTGAAGTCCCAAATTCAAGGCATCCTCGTAGAGAATCCAGCTTTCTCTGAAACCCCACTGAGGGAGCTCCATGTCAAAGCCCATGGGATCTGTGTTTCTTATTTAAGAATTTCAGGGTTTGCCCCTGAAGACCAAAAGAAATGAGAGACAACTGAGCAATGGAACTGAAACAAGTGGCAGGAAAATCAAGCAGATTTCAACAGAGTTCTCCAGCTTATCCAAAAACCAGACAATCCTTGGTGTGGTGGACCATGACCTGAGATAAAGGGTAAGACATACCCAGAAAAAAGGGATGTGCACTTGGCACAGCTCCCTCCTGCCCAGCCCTTACTCAGCCACAATGCTGCCCTTGACAGCAAAGTGACAATGGTGAAAAGCAAAAAGCACATTTAGCACAGAATTAGGATGTTGGGAACAAAAGGCTGATGCATTAGAGGACTAAAAAATCACTGTATTTTAGGAATAGATTATTATAGCTGGATTATATTTGCAGTATGCAAACAGAATGAAGTCCAAATCTGTCATGGAATGCATAGCAGTGCTTTTAAAAGAGCTAATTCCACAAAGCTTAAAATAATTATGAGCCACGTTGATTTAGAGAAAGAATTAAGACTGAAAAATTTGAATAATTGGAAACTGTGTAAGAATACTTTACTGGATGCTGTGCAGAAATATTTCCACAGATGAGAAATTCTCATATAATGATAAAATATTTTCCTCTAATGGCTCTAATTATGGCAGATGCTAAACAGCAGGCAATAAAACTGTCATATTTAAATTGGCAAATCAGGTTTGGCTGCATCCTCCACTTTTAAAGGGTTGGCCAAGAAACCCAGGGCCATTACTATTGGTTTTCAGTCAGCCTTAGAACACAGGAAAGGTTTAGAGAAAAGAAAGCGAACTGATACCATGTCAGTGTTTAACTTTAGGGGGACAGGATATTTTATAATGTTTTATTAAGAAATTGTATTCGTGTGATTATTAACAGTTTGTGGGGTTTTAAACAAAACAGGCTAGGTCCTACTTGCCTAATTAATTTTATATGTATTAAATATGAACATACATATGCATATATATATGAATACATATATACATACACACACACACATATGTGTATATATATATATATATGAACTGCACTGAAGCATTATCAGAATGGTGTCACAACTTCTGTCCAGCCAATTTTCTCAGGGATAGGCAGCATCAATTTTTTATTTGGAAAAAACCAGTTCATTATCTTTTCTCTCTTCTTTAGAAATAGATGAGTTTGAGCCCTGCACAATATATTTGCCAGACATTCTGGCCTTTATTCAACAAGATAGATCAATCCTGAAGATATAAAATAGCAGATTTCAAATAATGAAAAGTATTTATACTTTAAAAAGCTTAATTGTGAGTTTTAGGCAGACATAGGCAATCAAAGTTAGGGATTGGAATGCAGGAGATACAATATAAATTAATTCTGTCCCTCTTTTTATAATTTTTTTCCTAAATGATATTTAATAATATTTAATATGTAGTTGGAACATTGCTTCTATTTAAGAACTGGCTGTAGAAATAAATCTTACACTGCCTTAATTTGTAACATCTTAGGACAGATCCTGACAAAGGCCATGACTCCAGTTTTGGAGCTCAAATGTGAAACATCTTGTCTGCCACTCTTCTTCCAACTGCTCCACCAGCGTTCCCTGAGAAGCCAGGAGCCCTTGGAAACTTGATTTACAGTGAGCAATGATTGCTGCTGGGAATTTACACCGTGCTGGAAGCTGGGCAGTGTTTCCCAGGGGTGCTTGCATCACGTGTCAAATTGGGCTGCAATTGCCACAGAATCGGATTTGCTGCTCTGAGAATCATCCTCTGGCTGGGCGTGCTGCTGCTGGCTTCTTCAGCCTGGAGTATTTGCAAGAGTGAGCTGCTTGTCTGGGGAAAATTCCCTGTGCCCCCCAGGAACATCTGTGCCCGGGGAGAGCCCTGGCATAACCACCGTGCCTTTGCTGGGAATGATACAACTTTAAAAATATTTTTGTAACTTTAGCCAGGGGTTTGTCCGCCCTTTCCCAGGGGAGAGGGAATTGAAGGCTCTTTTCAAAAGAAAGGGACTTGAAGGTTCTTTTCTGTTTCGCTGGGTCAGGCCTGGTGAGTTTAACATCCCCATACTCTGGGAGCAACCAGAGGTACACAGGAGATAAGGGACCATTAATGGACACTAAAGAACATCACCCCTGGCACGGTCAGAGACACCTGGGCTGGAAAAGACTGATGTGAGAACCAAAGAATGAGGACAAATTAGCATCGAAGAGGAAGGGATCAATAGCCAAGAGGAAATCAAATCCTAAGAATTGTGTGATTTGGGACCAATGAACGAGAATTGCTTTGGGTTCTGTGTGTATAAACCTTGGAAAGTCCAGTAAAAAGATGTGTCAGTGGATTGTTTTCCACAGCACATCCTGGCCAGAATAAAGCGATGCCTGGCTCTGTATTGCTACAAACAAAGTGCCAGAGGGTTTTTCTTTTCCTCACGAATTTCCGTGACACTTCCATCACCTGAACGCCAGCCCGGCGGGCTTTGCTGGGGAATATTTCAGTCAGGGGCATGCTGATGGATGGAGGCACCCAAAGGACTGCAGCGACCCTGGCAGCTTCTTGTCTCATCCTCCCTCAGAGCTGCCGCTTATTTCTGCTCCTGGCAGAGCGGGACTGCCCTGGACGGCTCCGGGCACTCCTCTGGGGAGCTGAAAGTGCCACAGCTAAACCGTGCAGCCGCACATCGTTATCACTGCCCTTATCTCGGGGTGCCGCTCGGTACTGCCGGCACCTCCCGGCAGGTTCCCTAGAGCAGGACCCTTCCGACGAGGGAATTAGCAGCCAGCCCGGGAGAACGGCTTGCCTGGGAATTGATGGAAATAGCTTGGTTAATGATTCTGCTAACCCAAAGCGGCATGTGATTGTGATGGAAATGCTACACTGCTTGGAAAACAAGATATTAATTTAGAACATAAGGACAAGAAGAAATAATGTTTGGGATTGGGTAAAGGGCATTCAGCTTCTCAAGGCTCATTTCCTTTCTCTGTAGTACTCCATTAAGCACAAGATGCTATCATGATTTTTAATGACCCCGATGTTTTTGCCTCAGCAGCTTTGTGTGGTAGACAATTCCATACACCTGCGATGGTTCACAGGACTGAGAGCGCGTTCCCGTGTGCCTGCCTGGGTTCCATGCTTTCATTTCACTGGGGAAACTCACTGGGAATCACCACGATGAGGGAAACATTTTCTTCTGTTCTCATCATAGTAACAAGTGGCTGCAATCTAGAGATTCACACGGCTGCTCGACATTTAATGACGTTGTATATTATTTTTTTTTCTAATTGAGTAACACTCTCCATTAATTTGCAGAGTATCTCCATACATTTAAGAGCTTATTAGTGCTGGAGCTCTTAGTGTTTTGGACAAGGTGTTTCAGTCTGACAGTGATTAAATCTCCCACCAGGAATGTGGTTTTCCCAAGAGATGAGGATGCTAATGGGCTGGAGATATGAGTAGGAATATGTTAATAAAGGAGCTTCTCCTCTCTCTGCATTGTGCACTCCTCTGTTTTCTGAACTCTAGCACATGGTGTTTGTGTGTGCTGGGGACCCACTGCCTTACTTTATGCAGATATTGGAAAAGACATCCATAGAAGTCCTGCTTTTGCACCATTATGATGGAAAATAAATGTGTTCTTATTTCCATATTTATGGTGCCGTATTGTCCAGAAGTGCCAATCAAATGTTATAAAAATCCCGTGAATGGAAATGTCTCTGTGTCCTTGCAAAAGTCTGCTGCTGTTGCTAATGAGTTGTCTGGAAAGAAATCCACCAACTGGGCATAATCACTCAAATATGTTACCTTTTAAATGCTTAGGGATGGCCAGTTACCATAAACTTCAAACCTGACCTTAAACCCTCTCCCACATCTGCTGCCAGCAAGTTTTAGCTTCCCCTTAGACAAGCAGGGCTTTGACTGACAATCCCTTGTACAAACCTTTTGCACATCTTTGCTTTATTTAGATTGGCAATAATTTAAAAATATAATTTAATGTGCTCTTAGGCAAGGAAGACTGTAGTAACTAGTTGCATTTTGTCAGGAAACACTTAGAATTAAATTTCATCCTTTACTGGAGGATTCTGCTCGTACTTATAAATGTAGTGACCTTTACTAAACATCTGCTGCTGAAAGTTTATGCTTTCCTTGAGAGAGGGAGGGGGGAGAGAGGTTTGGGAGGAAAACCCAAATTTTCCATCTGAAAATACAAAGTGTGGGGTCATTCTGGCTCCTCCAAGTGTCCAGAAGCTGGTTTTTTGTTACCATGGGATGGAAACACCAAGAAGCTGCTAAGGAATTGAAATTCTGTTCTCTGGACTTAGATGTGGAAAACAAGAAATGCAGGCATTGGACATTTTGAACTATATGCTGTAAATATATAAAGGCTCTTATGTATAACTGCAGGATGCATAAATAAAAAAGGTCCACAGAATCACAGAATCATCAAGGTTGGAAGAGACCTTCAGGACCATCTATTCCAGCCTTCAACCTAGCACCACCATCATCAACCGTATTCTCAAGTGCCACATAAATAATAATGATTTCTACAACCCTTTTGCCACATAAAGGATAATTCTTTACTTAGAGAATAAAAAAATAAGCCCCCCCCCACAAAATGCTGCTCCTGTCCCTGCACAAGGAATTGTGACTTTTGTAAATTAAGCTGAGTCGGATATGACATCGGGCATGGGGCTGTCACACAACAGATTGCTCTAGGACTAAACAAAGATCAGAAAATGGCAACCCCAATTTATTATCCTCTGTAGGCCTTATGCAAAGCATTTGGGTTTTGCCCTGGGGGTGAGGGTAGTTATATCTCATAAAGAGCAAAGGATTATCAAGCATACTGGAAAACACTGATAGTGGAAATTGCTTTTTTATTAATCCATGCTTAAACTCCCTGTCTGTAATTCTTGTGACCTAAATAGCTGTTCGGTGGGAAACCTTGGTGCTCCAGCTACTCTGTGTGTGAGACCCTTGTTTCCTTGCTTTTTTTTTTTGGAAAGTCTACACCACCTACTACTCCTGTGTCATTAAAAATGTTTATCAAGTGTAGCATAAATTGTCTGCTATTAAGTGTCTGGTGTTTTTAAACTGCTTTAATCACCAGTCTGCATGCAACAATCCTGTCTGTGCTCAGTTCTGCTCTTGGCAGCTGTGGGGGCTTCGTAACGAGTCCTTTGGGCTGAGTGGAGCAACTCCTGGCCAAAAACTGTACTCAAGTATTATATGAAAAAATGGAACAAATAAAAGCAAAAAGAAATTTCTGTTTTCCAAAAGACTTGAAAAAGAAAACACCACGTGGCCCAAAGCCAGTGAAGGCACTGGAAGCCTTTTGGCTGCCTGCAGTGAATTTGGGATAAAAGCGTGGGAACAGGTGAATGCTGCTGTGCTTGGCTGGTATTTAACACTCTACTTTATCAGCATGAGGATTACTGAAAAAAATGATGGTCACCTGCTGCTTGGCAGTGAATTGCTGTTTAATGTTTTGGTGGGGCTTGGGTCGCTCATGTCCATGTCTCTCATGTTACCTGGACTATTTTGGAATTTATTCCTAAAGAAAAGGATTAGCTGCCTGGACAAGTCAGATGAATTTTTTCCCCCCAAATCTTTTGAGTATACAATACTGGGGATTTGTAATGGGGAAGTAGTTCCCAGATGTGTGCAGGGGGTTCCTCTGCAGGCCTGAGGAAGAGTGCTCTGCTGGGAGAATCAATTCTGAGCAGGTGGGACATTTCCAGCAGCACTGCTGTGCCTTAAAGAATCTTAAAAACAGCAGTGGTGTGTCCTGCTGGGATGGGAGCTTTTCTGAACCACAGACCTGCAGCAGCAGAGGGACATCAGGGACTCAAACCCCACGTTTGCTGGGCTACCTTGGAAAAGTTTGGTATACTTGTTAGGAGTGTATTCTAATCCCACCTGCGGCTCCCGCTGCCTCTGGCATTCTTCACTGCCTGCTTTAAACTGTTCCAGAGCATTTCTGTGCACTCTGCTAAACAGCCCCATCTATCACTGCAGAGGTGGGTGACGTTATTCCTGTGCAGAGATAGATCTTGTAAAGTACTTTAGGATCCTTTGGGATGAAAGGCGCTATTTAAATCTGAGACTTTATTATTGTCTGTCCCGCTCTACAAATAAATCATCTCGCAAAATGACTGTGGAAGAAATTACTCTTGCATAAATGAATTCATCCTTTTCTCCCACAGAGAGATGAAAAAAACTTTATAATAACTATCAAATTGTTTTACAACCAAAATATTGCAATGTTTGAGTAGTTTCCTACTTGTGACTTTGATAATGAGTTTTTGAAAAGTAACAGAAAATGTTTCTAGAAATTGGAAAATAAGATTAGCATATCTGTTATGTAGGGTCCTTTGTTAAGTCAAGCTATTTCTTGTTTGGGTGATAATAGCTGTGCCTTTGTTAATTATTATTTCATATTGTCATTATTAGGCTATTAATAATTTATAGTAAAAGCTGCTTCTTTTTGCTATGTAAATGTTTTCATTCTTATGCATCAATTCCTTACTCCATTATTAATGTGATTCATAAATACATTACATTTAGATCCTCTTACAGGAGAAGAGATATTTGCTACTGTATTTTCCCTTTTGTTTGGATATAGAGGTAGAAAAAAGTGTGAAGGGAAGAGAAGATGTCCAGAGAGTTTTTAGGGGGTGTCCCCACACCTCTGACATAAAGCAGGGGTACGATCATGACTGAGCAGCTCTTATGTTCCCATCAGTAAATTGTTATTTATATTTCACGATTTGCCAGTCTGATACATGTGCCCTTTGAGTATGTACTGGCTCCCAGGTTTCCAGCTGCACACCAAAGACAGCAGCACTTAACGGGCCTTTGCTGTATTCAGAAAGCCTTGCTGAGAGTTCTCAGGGCTTTTTCCAGTTACCTACCCTGTATTCTGGGTAATTGTACCTGAGGATTTCACAGGACACCTACCCAAGTGTAATTCCATTCCACAATTTGAAAAAGAACCCACAACCCACAACAACAGAACAAAACCCTCTCTGAAGAGTTCAGGGTTGCTCAGGTGAAACTG
The DNA here is from genome assembly GCF_000691975.1 of Corvus brachyrhynchos. Lineage (NCBI taxonomy): Eukaryota > Metazoa > Chordata > Aves > Passeriformes > Corvidae > Corvus > Corvus brachyrhynchos. The sequence goes on from NW_008238337.1 coordinate 1,398,428, forward strand.
AAGCTTCTCTACCCAGCTGTTCTGCACATCTGCCCCAGGTTCCTTCCCTGGGAGCAAACCTTGTGCCAGGTGGTTTTCCAGGGATTTATGGGAAGTGAAAAATGGAAACGAGCAGGAAAAGGGGCTTCAAACCTCAGCACCTTTTGTGGCCACACAAGCAGGACTGGCACACTGACTTTCCTAAAAATGCCACTGATCACCTGATAACGGCTTAGCTGGCCTGGAAAAGGCCCTTGCCAAGGTTTCAATTCTCTGAGTGCAAAGCTGCTCTCCCACCTCCTTCCCTTTGTGCTGTTCTGTGCACTTTCCAGGAGCTTCTGCTGTGCCCCATGGAATGGAGCTGGATTTGAGATCCCACTCAGGGGAAAGAGCAGAGCTCTGCAGCCCAACGTCATCTCCTTCCTGTGGAAAAACTCTTAGGAGAAGACATTTTGTGGAAAGAACGGGGGGAAATAGTTCAAAGGTCCCTTTGGTTTGTTTTTGGGGTTGGTTTTTTTTCCCCTCAGTGTTCCAAACTAAAAGAGGGAACCCTGTGGGAGCTGTGTCCTCCCTTGGGAATCCCCCACACAGTGACAGATTTTGACCCCAGCAGTGAACAAAGCCCTGCTGTATGCCACGATGTGGGTCCAGCTGAGTGGGTTAAAAATGGGATGTGTTTGTGTGTATTTATCTTTCAGCTGGTTTATTGTGGGTTTTGGCATGACTCTCAAACACATGGCTGGTGGACAAAGAAATCTAGCAATCAGCTTAGTTTGAAACACTCAGTTTAAAGTGCCTTTGGATTTTGGAAGGGCTCTGAAGCTTGGTTGCTGGTGTTAAGGCTTTGACCTGTGTTAGTTTCCATTGCTGGGACTGGAATTTCTGTGTTGTGATGTTCTCATAACTGTAGCTGAAATGCTGATCTGTGAGGGAAAAGTCAGCTGGAGCATTATTGTATTGTGGTTTATTACTGCCATGACAAGGTTATTTGTCTTTTTACGTGTGAACAAGAGGAGACACTGGTTTTTCTTTCAGTGTCTGTGTTCACGAGCACTGGCTGAGCATTGGGAGGCAAATGCAGTGTCCGTGGGCATCACCTGATAACGCAATGATAACTCCCAGTTTAATGCTTTAATACTCATTGGCAGAAGCTGTCCAGGTTTAATTGATCCCTTTCACATCCATTCCTGTAGCACAACTAACTAATGCCATCCAGTGGCAATGGCACAGCATAAATTGAATGTGTCAGGCTGCTCAGCCAGGGCTCAGCAGTGCTGTCCGATGTTCTGGCTATTGCAAAGCTTAATTAACCTGAAAAAAGTCTCTAACAAGCGGCAAGTGGTTCATCCCAGCAGATGGCAAAAGCAGGGGATGTGTTTTATAACAAGTCTGCAAGGCCTCTCCCCCGGTTCTATAAAACAAACCAGTCAGGCTGGACAAGAGTGCCTGCTTGGGAGGGGGGTGTTGAATTTTGAAATGAAATTATTGTCGCCTCAGTTCCTGCTTTACTGCACAGAACTTAGATTTTATTGAAATGCTGACAAGATGTTTCACTGCAAGTAAAAGCCCAAGGTGTGGGTTGGTTTGGGGGGTTTTTTGCATGACAGAACACTCCCAATAGAAATTGATTCAGATTTGGTTATTCCTGCCCCAAAGGTGCTCCTATATGCAAGAAAAATAAATCTAGAGCCTAGACCTCTGTAACAGAGATTTTTGTGTGCCTCCAAGACTTCACTGTCCATAGATAAAGCTAAATCTTTTCTATTTTCTACGTGGAAAAGTGGCCTCACTACATTCCTAATGAACGCAAAGTGCTTGAGATCTGAGTAATTTGGTGTTTTGCTGCGGGGTTTTCAGCCCCCTCTAACAGGCTCTGAGTGCTGCTGCTGTTGTGCTCCTTGCAATTTCAACAGCCCTTGTATGGCCTGTGAAAATTACCCATTGCTGACACCAGTGGTGCAACTGAACCCAGGACAGACGTGTGGGAACTGCAAAGGCAGCCAGAGGAAAGGAGCTGTGATGCCAAGCCCTGGGTTTTTGAACTGATGGGAATCCTGCCTTGTTCTTGACCACACATGCTGGAAAACACAATTTTTAACAGCTCTGCTCTCTTCTTGTTAGCTAGAACATGATGTCAGCAAAACAGAGAGCTTTTTTCCCTGTCGATGTTAGCTTTTGCTTACTTTGCCAAACTAAATTTGGACAAAATGCCCAAATTTAAGTATATCTAACCCCCAAATTTTATACAAAATTAAATTTAACCCTTATTTACAACTTTATCCATATCTCTAAGCACTATAATAACCAATGAATATTCACTGCAGTGAATATTTTGGAAAATGCACTTCAGATTTCATCAAGAATGCCCAAGAATGGGAGCAAATATCCACACTGATGGAACAGAGTATCTGAATTTAACTACAGAGAGCGATAACTTTTTATTTTGTGCTGTCTCTATGAATGCTGGACCATCAGAATTTGGTACAACAGCTAGCTAACCTTGCATGGTAATTTCTCGGGGTGTGTAACAGCTGCTGAGTGATTGAGACTCAGACCTTTTCCCACTTGGTGTGTGAACACAGACACCAAATCGAGGAGTGAAACATCACCTTTCCAGGTCTGGCTTCAGTGACAGGAGAGATTCCTTGCCTTTTACTTCCTGGGCAGAAGTTTTCTCTCCCCAGTAATTTAGCAAAGATTTGCAAGGTTCCATTTAGATAATTTGAACAGGTGAACTGAGAGAGTCTGGTTCATTTTGGCTTTAAACGAGTGGTGTGATTCATGCGAACTCCACTACCAGCAGATCAGGAGGGTCATTAACGAGCACTTAGGGGCCATAACCTCTTCCACAGGCACATCTGGGTCTTGAAGGGAGCATCTGCTCTCCATCTCTGCCTCACTGGTATTAAACAGCTGCAGATCTGCTGCATCAGAAGCAGAGATTGAACTAGAAACCAGAATTTCTGAGGATTCCTCTGCTTTTAATCCTTCTCCCAACCTGTTCATACAGAACCCTACAAAATCCAGGCAGGCATTTCCCCAGCACAATATTATGGCCCAAGGACATGTCTGGCAGTGACATTAACCAATGATTCTCCTTGCTGCTGTCCGTGCCTTGTGAGGGACAAAATACACACAACTGCTGCACGTTAGAGCCTGCCTGCTTCCAGCACTTTGCCAGAAATGCCCAGAACACAGTAAGAATATCCAAATATTATGAGTACCAATGGCACACAGGCTGCCGAGTAATTTTCATGGTCTAATAATGAAATTCTGTCTGTCTTGGACTATAGCCCTTAAAAAAAAAAAGGTGCATATTGTTTTTTTCCTGCCTGAAAACAACCACCCAGCACTGAATGCTAAAATAGAATTATTTCCATGATGTTTTGTCACTTTTTCTGGAAGATGCAGCGTGCAGACTTTAAATAAAAAAGGAAGCCTGAATTATTTGTGTAAGCTAAAAGGTCATGAGTAATTTTTCCTGCCAGCTAATATCTATTGCCAAAAGAGCATTCTATTCAGACTGAAGAGTATTAAAAAATGTTGACAGCCCAGAAGACCTTTATCTGGGAGGGAACAGTGTTAATTATGCCACATTGATTTAAACTCAGAGAGGTCTGATGCAACATTTAAAATTCATGCTGTTATTAATTTGCCAGGTGTGTTTTACAGCCATCACATTTAAGAAAATGCAGGTACTGCGAGGCCCAAGGAATCGCTTGCCTTAAACACTTCTCAGGCTCTGTGTGTGCTTGGCTTTTTGGTGTTTGTTTGAGCTCTTTTTGAAAGGTTTTCTCGAGTACTATTGCAGAGCCCTTGGTCACAGCAGTGAGGTGGGGATGGAGCTCTGGGCTCTGAGCTGCCCGTGGTTCCCTCAGGTCACACAGCACCTGCAGCAGCTTCAGAACTTTGCAACAGCATTCAGGCAGTTTGGAGCTGTGAAACTCTTATTCTAGAGAAGCCTAAGAGAAGGGATAGCTACAGGTGAATCACATTTTTTATGTAAAGCACAGATGTAATCATTTTATTAAAAAAAATACTTGAAATTACGATACGTGCTTCTGGAGTATATGATCAAGTAAATGTCATAATTACTTCATTAATTAAAATGCCATTTTAATGAATATGAAGCCCAGAATCTTTTCTGTTCCTAAATGTCTCAGTTCAGGCACTTTATTAGGCAGGTAACTTGACAGTGACACAAAATCTGGCTAGCTGGGCATTGTATAGTTTTAAAAAAATCCTGTAATTAGTGGAAAAATAGCTGCATGAGTGCTCAATTACTTCATGCAGGAACACAGGATTAATTTATGCATGAGTGCCTAATTATTTCATGCATGAGCGCCCATTTAACTTCTGCATGAATGCCCAATTATTTCATGCATGAGTGCCCACTCACTGCAAGTCTGAACAGCCAGTTGCTTCATGCATGAGTGCCCAGTTACTTCATGCATGAGCGCCCCATTACTTCATGCATGAGTGCCCAATTACTTCATGCGTGAGCACCCAATTACTTCATGCATGAGCACCCAATTATTTCGTGCATGAGTGCCCCATTACTTCATGCACGAGTGCCCAAATGATTTATGCATGAGGAGCAGGCTTGTGGCTGGCCAGTTCTCCAGGCAGGAGGGCTCCATTTGGCATGAGCCTTGATGGGACACTTATCCCTGAACCTGGCATCCCTTGGACCCATCGACTTCTCCTGAGACGTGGAGCCAGCGTGGGGTCATCACAATCGGGATTTATTACAAACATCTCGTTATTGTTCCTGAGCCAAGGAGGTCTCAGCCCAGCAGTGAGCTCAGGCTTTTCACAGGCTGCACATGGAAATGCTGGCAAAAACCTTCCTGGGGAGGGCTCCTCCAGCCATGTTCTGGGCCTGGAGAAAGGCCACAGTGTGTGCTGGCCACCCACTCTCCTGACACGGGCAGAGTTTTGCAGGAGTGATGTTTAAAAATGGTCCTTAGAGTGAACAGAACTCCAAGCTTCGCCCTTAGAACAGGCCAGCACTGCCTGTGCCTGCCTGGTGCCCCCCTCCATCACCCCACGAGGCCCCAGGAGGAGCAGAGGAGAGCACAGCGTGCAGGTGCTGGCTCATGGCAAGAAGTGAGGACTCACATCCACAAGTCAGAAATAGCCACACCAATGCCCTTTATCATTTACTGCCCCACTTCATCATTAGGATGCACAACCACAGAGTTCTGTAATTTGGAACACAGTCATGAATTAATTGCAGGCACCAGGCTGTTTTCCCCATTGATTCAAACAGGATGAAATGATGTGCTGCTCTTTGTATTATCAACCTTTTTTTACACCTCCCTATCCTCCACGTAGTAGTATTGATACAAATAATTCCTTCTGCCTGAAATATGCATTTCTCAAGCCAAAGCACATTAATGCTCCTGTTGTACAACTGTTAAGTAAGCAGCCCTAAGCCCTACATTTACTTGATTTGCATATACAGAAATGCAAAAATGCACAGAGGTATTCTTCAAGCTTTTGTCATATTAGTTCCATTATATACTGGCTTCTGAAAATAAAGATTTAGGTGACAGATTTTTCTTCTTCTTCTATCTTAAGCTGGGATTTTTTTATAGTTGATTTGACATATAAAGGCAATTTTGTTCTTTTTTCTTCTCCTCACTTATTCTCTGGTGAATCAGTAAACATCTATAATTTCTGACAAGGTCACTTAATTATCAGCAGTGCTGGCTGAAAAAGAGCTGCCTTATCTCTGCTGCTTCTGCTTCTCTTGTGGAGCTGAGCATTGCTGGAGCACCTCGTGCGTGTTCATTACTGACAATTCGGGAGCCACTCAGGATGCATTCTGCCTTCCTTCAGATCTGAGTGGCACCATGAGGGGGTTATCTCTGTGTCAGACATCTCTCTCCAGTGTGCCTGTCCCCCAAAGACACCAAGTTTGTCAAAGGAACAGAAGCAAACAGTTTTAAGCCCCTAACCAGGAGCGGATGGACACAGGGGGTGTGCAGGGAAACGAGGAAAGTCGCCTCTCTCAGCTTGTCTTTCTCCGAGAAGTGCAGTGCTTTGTGTTTAAAGTTCCAGGCTGTGACTTGGAGACTTCAGATCCAATTTCCACCTTCATAACAAATGTCTTACGAGACTCTGGGCAACACAGGAACTCCTCCTGTGTCTCATCTGTACAGCAGGGATAATAATCTTTCATTTATCCACGCCGTTGTAGCTGAGACATTTGTTAAGTGCACCTTACACAAGTGAAGGTGGGGGCTCTGGATATCATCAAAATAAAATATAAATTGTTCTGTTATTAAGATACAACTGCTGGTCTAAAATATTATAGAACAAGAGGATTGCCAGCCATTTACATAGCTTAAAATAAATGGCCACGTGTGGTCTCTCCCTCCTCCCCATCCATCTTCTGCTGCTTGCCAAGCACATTTCAGGCAGTGAAATCAGCCCAGAGATTGTCTCTCCAAGAGCTTTCTGCCTGGGCATGGTATGAGGGTCCAAATTATTTGGAACCAGGTCACAGAAAGCCTTGGGAATTGTTTTGGGTAGTCACAGGGAGCCTTCTGCTCAGCGTACAGCTGTGCTTCAAAAAGAGGATAAAAACTGCTCACTAATGTGCAGAAGAGGACAGAAAATGATATGGTGCCACTGCAGACACAGGCAGAGCAGAGACAAACCTTGCACATTAGGAGATGCTGATTTCAATGGAATTATACTTGCGTAAAATTACAGTTCTGGTGGATCAAATTATATATTTCAGATCTCATAATTTTATTCCCTTCTCCATCCAAAGGGAAAAAAGTCCTGATTAAACAAAGCCCCTCCCTATGAAATGAGGCTGAAAAGGATTAAGGGTATTATCCTAGTGGAGAACCTCATAAAATAAGGATGTGTAAGAGGCATGCAAAACAACACACAGCAGGTGGAAGGAAACTCCTATTTACCCTTTCTCATCATACAAGGACAAGAGAGATGGATCACTTACAAATCTTAAAAAGGCTGAAAGGAATCAGGGTTTTTACACAAAGAAAATTTACCCTGTGGGACAGATAAAGACTTAGTGGGATTCAAAAGGGATTAGACATTTGTGTGGATAATAAGAACATCCACAGCTATGTTAGATAAGATTACAGAAGGGAAAAAAGATAGAAGCACTCCTGTTTCAGGGCATGGCCAGTTACTGAGAGAGACAGACAGATTTTCCAGTGGAATATTCTTCCCCTGGAAAATGCCTTTTTGTGAGGTGCAAGTGTTGTGCACTGATGTGTTTGTGTCAGTGAACCTTCCAGTGGACTTGGCTTCAAAAATACTTCTCTTTTCTTGGCAACTTACTCGAGACTGGGGAGCTGGTAGGGAGGGATGTGTTGTAGGATGGTCTGTTGGATAATCTGCATGAGGTGGCAGACCTCATTCCCATCCCTGCATGCCATGACCAGGGAAATATCCTACACAATCTGAGATGCTAAAAACATCTCATTTTCTTCCCAGCACGGAATTGCAGAATTTTTGCAATTTAAATTTTTTTCTTGGGAGATAAATTCATCTTTTATCCTCAGGGACAAGTCTGAACTGTTAGTGTATGCTTTGTTATAGATTGCACAGTTATTCCTTATAAATAATTAGTGCCTGACCAACATCTGACCAAATCTGTTGCTTTGTTGTTGAGCAGGCTTTTTTTTTTTTTTTTTTTTTTTGGGCTTTTTTTTAGTATCAGAAGAGAGTCAGGGAAATGGAGGAAGATAATTACAGAGGATAATTTAAAATGCTTTTCGATCTAAGCTGCTAAGAGGCTAGCTGTGCAAAAGGAAAGTAACCATGATAAATATGGCATGAAACAATAGAGAATTCAGGCAGAAAAAGGATCTGGTGCAGTTGCACAAGACATTTTTGGCAACAATTCCAATTAAATCTCTCAAATGAGTCCAGGTACTTAATAGGCAGTTAAAGACAGCCAGTGTAAATGAATTAATAGCAGATTCTTAAAAGTCATTAGCTGCTGTGTAATTAATAGAAAATTATAAAGGAAATAAGTTCTTGCTTACAGCCTTATTAAGATCTGAATGTTACATCTTCTTCTGAATTGATTGGGATGATAAAAATTCAGGGGCAAATATGGAAAGCACCATTAAATACTTGCCAGATCTGAGCAAAATTCCAATAGTGTGCAATCACCATTCCATATTTCAGAAGATGACATTCAGAATGTTTCAGTGTAGGTACTGAGTGTAAGTTGGAAGAGGTTTATCACAGTCCTTCCAGAGCTGGGACAAAGACCATGAAGGAAGTTCAGCAGTCTCATGTGGAAGGTCTCATGCATTATTCAATTAGCCCAGCAATAAATTAACAGCAGCATAAGTGCAGAATGAGCTTGGGCTTTCCCAGTACTGTATAGCTCCCTGCCATGCCCATCCACAGATCAAATCCAACCTCATTTCTCATTCCCAGAGTTAGTTCTGGCCTTGCCTGGAACACTGAAGGAGATGGCTTGGCTTTCCCAGTGGCATTCCAGCTCGGAGCCTCCCCCTGTGCCCATGCTCACGTGCTCTGAGATTGGAGGCTGATATTGCAGCTGGAGATTAGGAGTTCACTTCTCTGTTAGGGACTTAAATCAGTGTTTGCCACTCTATTGCAAATTCATGACTAATTTTCCAGTAGTCCCTGATAGAGTTTTAAGATTGCTCCACAAACATTTCTCTGAAGGAGAGCTCCCACCTCCACACAGCCTCACAGAGGCTTTGCTAAAGCCCCCAGCTCCTTTTCTAAAACAAGGAATTGTCACCTGCAGAACTGATCAGAATAGGGAGGGTTCCTGGTACTGAGCACTCAGCATGTGAGATGTTGTTTCTGGTATCATTCAGAAATGAAATGCTGTGCTAAAGCACCATAAAAGTCTCCTTTCACCACTCCTTTGCCTCCCTTAAGGCTACACAAATAGTTTCAAAAGAAGGGGAAATGTTTTACTGAAAAAATAGCTGCTTTTCATATTTCTGTTTTTTCTTTTCCTGACTGATTTTCAGATAATGAATAAAGAGCAAATGCATACAAATGCATTCAAAGGTTGCCTATTTTGAAACAACCTTTTTTTTCCTCCTTTTTTCCCCCAGAAAGCAGCTTTTTTTTTTTTAACAGCAGAATCAAGACAATTCTAGGTTTTTTCTAGAGCCACCCTGACAAACTAGTGGAATATATTTAGGTATGTGGAAGCTTATAAAAAAAGAAAAAAACAAAAGAAGCTGACAGCTATTTCAGACTTTTCTGGCAAGTGGAGGTGTTGGAAAACTGTGCTTACCCTTAATATTTCCTCCTCATCCTTTTATATTCATTTTCAAGTCACAAAGTTTCTTTGAGGACAAGTGACCTCGTAAGAGACTTTTTGGGAATGAAACATTCTGGTTAGAAGCTGAGGATGTTTTAACAATCAACAACAGACCAACAGAGATCCTCCTGCCATCTCCCCAAGTTCCCTTTTCTAATATTCCTTAGTCTTGCTGTCACACAGATGGAAATTCTTTCATGTGAGGTGTAAGGTTGAGCTATGAGTTTTCAGTCATCACCAGCTGAGAAAGCTGCAGATTTCTCTAGCCAAAACTTTTAAAAGTTTTTCTGACCTTCTCTGGTCAAGTATCTCTTAACCGGATCTGAGTGATGTTACATTCTTTTAGATCCTCTTTTCTTCCATAAATTGTACCCTATATCTGCTCAGTCTATTTAATACTGTACTAACCCATATAAGTTCAACTTTATAATAAAGTAATTGTTTTTCTACCTTCAGCAACTGCTAGAGATTGTTAATTGAAGTCAAACCTTTCAACAGTCTCTGTAATTTCATCCAGAGTAGGTGAAGGAGGGTCAGCAAAGAGCCCTGTGAGCTGGGGGAGGTAACCATGGGAGCTGCCCAAGATACAAACAAAAGAGAAAAACCCCACACCTTGGGGTCAGAGAGATTAAAATTGTGTCAAAAATAATATAGGTCAATGTGGATAATGTGCGAGGTGAGAGAGAGACGTGTGGGAAAAGATAGAATCAGTGGTTGGAATATCTTCTGCAAACTCCCAATTGCCTCTCAAGCCGTGGCCTCTTGAATAGATGCTGCCAGAACATAAATTTTATTCAGTTCTGCAATTCTGTGGAGTTTCATGGCTATAGGGTACAGGCAGGGTCTCTAGATGGGGAAAGAAAAAAGAGCAGCAGAAAAATTGAAATGATGAGGACAGCAGAAGAAACAGGTAGAAAAACTAGGAACAGCAGAAAGTGTTGCAGTCAAAAGGATTTTATCTGCACCTAAACTACCTCTGCTCTTGGATGGGAAAGCCAAAATCCTCATGGGTTTAATGTGGCAAAGTGAAAGTGAGTGACCACAGCACTGGTGGCTGATGCTGCACTCGGAGAAGGCACCATGGCCTCCCCATCCACTGCGTCAGGCAAAGGAGATAGAATTTTATACAGACTTAACACTTGCACTTTCCACTTCCAAAAGCAGCCTGCAGTGTGCAGGACTTGGTATTCTAAAGGCTGGCACCCTGAGCTCTTACAACCTTCATCTCTCTCTGTGCTGCCTACAGGTTGCTTCTGGCTGCAGTCCAGAAGTCATCTGAGTGGAAGAGCCTGGGCAGAGGTGGAAAAATGTCCAGACTTTAGCCTGTTCCTCCAAACTACTTTCACCTGGTTTGAGTTGCTCATCCAAGACTCAGAGCAGTGCAGACTGGCCCATAAATAAATACAGAACCTTCATGTGAGGATCAGCCACACCAAGAATTCCTCTAGCACTGAAAATGGGCCTCTCCTGACACCCATGTGCAGAAGGGAGCTCCAGCAACCAGTTCCCAGCAAAGCCAGCCCTGGTGAGAAGTGTGGATAACAAAGCAGCCAGAGCTGTGCCCTGGAGAGGAGCAAATGAACACAACCATCCCAGCTGCAGGCACGTCTGTAGCTGCCAGCCTGCATCACTGCTCCGAGCTCAGAGGTGCCCTGGCAGCCCATGGTGGTGGGACACCTGTAATTACCTCTGCCCAGCTCTGGGCACAGGCAGGCCATGGGGTGAACAGGGCTGTGAGACAAATGGGGCTGGGGAGCTGGGAGCCCTGGGGCCCCTGTGACAAACAGCCCATCCAGAGAGCTCCCATTCATCACCCAGGAGCTGCAGCTCCTGGTAGCACAGGGGGCCCTCGCCTTTAAATCAGCTGTGCTCAACATTCAGCTCAGCTGAAGGGCTCTGGGAGATGCTTTGCTGTAGCGGGGGGGGGTCCCGGGAGCAGGGGAATCCAGCCAGAGTCACGATACGAACGCCGATCCGATCTGAGCATCGTGCTCCCCTTTATTGTTCCCTTACACCAGGTTATACTTTTTCCAAAGTTCACACCCCATTCCCACGAGAAAGCCTCTATGCAGCGGGGGAGCTGACCAGTGCATACCTTTTCCCAAGGCTGTTCAAGGCTGCCAGCTAGCAGGTGCCTTGCAAGCCTATCTTCAGCCTGAGGCCCCGTCCGGGGTACTGCTGCAACAGCCCTGGGATGCCCAAGCTCTCCTGGGGTAGCCTATATTCCACAAGGAATCCCTCTACACTTTGCCTGTTTCTTAGGGCTTCAAGGTGCTTCGTAGGAGCTTGGGGTGAGTTGGACGGTCGGGACGGATGGAGACAAGAGATCTCTGAAGTCGGATCTTGGAACATGCGGTTTATTGCAAAGGGTGTGGGTACAAGGGCACTGCTTAGAGCTGCCAGCTGCAGCTCGGAGCAGGCCCAAGAGAGCAAGAGAGTAAAAGTAAGAGCAAGTAGGTAAGAGCGGAGTAAGCGAAGAGGAGGTAAGTAAGAGAGTAAGCGGGTAAGGGAGTAAGTAGAGTGGTACAGAAGTTCTCGTTACAATACAATAAATCATCTTCTGTACTGAATATTCTAATTTTCACTAGCCACTCTAATACAAGATGCAAATCCTATAGCATTTACATACAGCCTATAAGAATTGTTATATTACCATAGAGTGTTACATCTTAACTTCTAAAAACTACTCTTTGGACCCCTTCTGCTGAGCTAGTAGGGTCTGCTCTGACCCTTGGAGCTGCCTGCAAGCAGAGGGTATTGTTCCATCAAGAGGGGATTACCTTCAGTCGGCCATACCATTGTTTTCCATTGAATTTCCATACCGAACCATTGTTCAGTAACTAAGACTTGGTATCTCAAAGGTGGCCTTCATTTCGATGTCGCTTATAGTTTTCATATTCCCAAAATCTTTTGTCAGGCAATCATATTTATAAGGCTTTCCTGTTTCATCTTCCCCAACACAAGGTACTGGCAGATGTATTTTCCAACCTATCACACAGTTTGGAGCCAACACAGTGTAACAGTAACATTTCAATCTCCTTTTTCCTATCTGTAGCTGCTAGATAAATTTCAGGTTGTGCAAATCATTTATGCACTTTTCATTTACATGATTACAGGATCCAGTCTGTTTCTTTGGACTCTGAGAAATATCTTAAAATCTGCCCATGCAAAACTGGTGTTTGTACTTATTTTATCATCACAAACTTTTGGTTCAGCATCATTGTTGATTAATGCATTAACTTCTGTCTGTCTGAATTTGCCCAGATCATCCTACATCACTGTCACTGTGGTGCTTAATGGGAATGGGGGTTAATGACAATGATTAGAAACAGATTTTTGTTTATCAGTGAAATATAAATCCCACAGATTTAATTTTGAGTCAATATTTTATACAATCAGCATTTATATTCTTGCTTTATATGAACCTTTTCTTAGCCTCTTTCTATAATGCCCACATCCTCTGTTGTATAATCCAATTTTTAAAAAAGGATTATTGAATCCTAATGATGAAAGATTGTGTTTTGAAAATTTTTCAAATAGCAGAAGCCATCAGACAAGCTATCAAATAAGAAGTCCGTGATTTCTTGGTTTGCAATGTGAAGTCATGAAGTTGGTCTCTTTTAGTCTTCCTTGCAGAATATTAAGCTATTGTACTGGAGTGTGTTATTCCATCAAACTCTCCTGCACTCGTTTTTCTGGCTCTTTTCTGTATTTTTTGTGTCCTGCACCTTTCAGCTCTGACAGGCTCTGCTGCTTGGGTGCTTCATCTCGGGGGGGCTGAGACAGACACCCACCCGGAGGCAACGCTCTCAGGAAAATCTGCTTTGTTCCATCTTTTTTCCTCCTGTTCTTCCTGTCAGAGTCATTCAAACTGAAAATAGCCACCGAACTTTGATTCTGCAGAAACCTGGCACAGCAGAATGTTCTCCCCATTATCCTGGCTTGCTTCCTTCCAGCACTGGCATTCAGGAGCAGTGCTCTGGATGGAATCAGGTCGGTGGCATTAGCTGCACTCATCCCGTCGTGATGGAGTCCATCAGTGAATTACTGCGGGTTTGTTATGATGCTGGTGATTGCTTCCCGGGTTTTCCTCTGCCACTGGGTTAATGGGCTCTGGATTTTTATCTGCCATGTGCCAATGGAGCCACTGGTTCACACCAGCCCAGCCTCTCTGTAGCTGCAGTGCTGAGAACTCCATCTGAGCTAATTCCTGCTCCTATCACAAACCATGCAGCAGAATCTGCCTCTTTATTATTCTCTCTCGGTGTGCTGAGCCTATTGACTGTTAATCTGGATTAACAATGCTGAGTGCCGACTATAAATGCGAATAATTCTGCTTTTAACACTCCATTAGATGATGTCAGTTCTCTGATAGCTTCCCCTTCACAATGCACTGCTGCAGTTACTGCTGTTCTGCTCCTTTTACATTCTTTAGAGCAAGAGGAAAATGATTTGTGTACAAATAGTTTGTGCTGCTAGAGACTTCAGGTACGCTGAAACATGGAAAAGAATAGAGTTCTTTAGGACTGTGGTTGCTGGGTTTATTTTGAAACAGGCTGTTCCAAATGTAATCATCTCTTCTAGGAGATTGGAAGAGAAGGAGTACTGTAAATACCCAACCAAACAAAAATACATGTAAAATCCAAATGCATTTATTTGGAATACCAAAGCAGTACACAGGGAACTAGCAGGAAATTCAAACACACTTAGAGGAGGAAATTCAAATTTAGTGAGCCCTGACCTAGAAGCAAAACAAAACAAAGAGTGACAAGAATAAATAAAACCAACCTCCTGAACATATATGTGGGGTCAAATTTAGAAACAATGGGACATTTTCTTATGTAACAGTAAACAAAGACAGTGTGTTTTGACTGCATTCATTTGGCACAGGCTGGATGAAAAGTTCAAAGGCTGGCTAAGGAGAGAGCATAAAAATGTACTTTTATGAATCAGAAATGTAGAATACTGATTGTAATTCATAACTCCATGCTGGTTTTATTGTTTTCAAATCACACACCAGCACTTAGGCAGCAGAATTTTCAGTTTAATATGTAATGAGTGTGCTATTCAGTGGTGTATTTTATTAGGCATTAGAAAGATTTATGGAGCCATCCATATGACATGGATTACAGATCACATCAAGAAATCAAGGATGATTTTTGCTTCTCTGCTAAACAAAATAGACTTTAAGTAATTGCTATTAACTGCTATTACTTACCAGGAGGCCTATTTTTCTATAACAGAGCAAAATGGAAAGGAAAAGGAGGATAACACTGTTAAGTAAACATAGAGCTGAGTTCCATAAAAAAAGGATTAGGTTGGGTTGTTTTTTTTTTTATTTTGAGTAACACACAGTTTTAAATTTGATCTAATGTAGAGAAATCAAAAGATGGAGCTTTCATGTTGGTTAATACTTAGTTTTCACAAAGGAAAACTCAGTGTCCTCTAAATGTAGTTTAAAGTAATAAAATTGGGCAGAACAGAAGAGGTAAAAGGTTGGAAAAATTTTCTTTGCACTTTGAGACAGGAAGTTGTTTAAGGACTGAGAGAACAGGGCTGCCAAGCTCTGGATTTAAATGCTCCTTCCAGCTGAAGACTTCCTGAATGTCCTTGGATAAATCAGCTGATAAATCATAAAGCCCCTATCGTTTTTTCTTCTTTCTTTTTTCCCCCCAGTGTGATTTCCTTGTTTATTTGATTTTATTAGCACTGGCCATTGGCTCAATCTTTGTGCTAACCTAACAGAGCAAGAGTTGCTTGGAATTTCAGTGGGTGGTGGTTGGAGCCTCTGTGCCCTGTTGTAGTAATAAAAAAATACTTATTCAGTTTTGCAAACATTGGCACAATCTTCACTCAGTTTAAATAGGAGAATCCAGTGAAGCTTTTGTGTGCTACAATTTAGTTGCCTGCTGTATTTTTTCATTATAGTTGAACGCTGTGTACCAGAACTCACTTTTAATGTCTATTTTCTTACCTTGAAAAGAAAAAGCATCTCCAAAATGAAGTAAGTCACAACAAGAAAGGAAACCAAGATAATTGAAAATAATAATAAAAAAATTAATACTTTTAAAACTTATTCTGTACTGAGTTACAGAGCTTCAACCAAAACACAGCTCTGCCTTTGCTCCTGCTGACGTGTGAGAACAGGAGCTGTGCTTGTGTTTATTGCTCGACCACTGCAGTCAGTGGGACCATCTCCTGTTGTACCCGCAATTTCAGGGAATGTCACCCTTTCCTACATGGGAAAAACCAGCATTCTCAGAAAGCACATTAAAGGGTGCTTTCCATGGGGCATCACCCTGCTGGAAACACCACATTCAGCCAGTGTCCCCTTCTGTGTGATGCTGCTTAAATCAGGATTTCTGTTCTGCAAGGCTTTGAAGACACTTGCAAAGGACCTGAGTCTATCTGAACTGTAAGGACATGTTCAAATAAAAGGTCAAATTTAGAATACAGCCAAGAAGTGCTGTCTTTAGCTTCTTCACGTAAAACAAAAGCGCATCTTCATAACTTTAAAGAAATCAATCCCATCCGAAAAGACTTCCACCAATAGAACAGATCTTATGGAAGGGGATTTGTGTATTGAAAACAAATTGAAATTCAACCCTTATTATTCTTCCTTGAGCACAAAAAGTCCTTCAACAAAGCAGTTTGCCCCATGTAGTGTAAAGCAGTGAGCAAGTTCCTTAACGACCAGAGTGCTTCATTTTCTCTTCCATCATATCCACAGAATGAGTCGTAATTAACCCACAAGTTCTTTAAAGCTATAAGCACCAATTCTTTTGATTGCTTAAATGTTAGAAACTTACATTATGTAAATGCAAGGAGGGTTTACTGAAATTTGTTTAGTGATAATCCATCTGTCTTGGATAAAGGCCAATGTACAGGAAATTGTGCCATGGTGGAGGAGCGGTAGAAGAGAGATTTCTCTTTCTTGTTGCACGTGACTCAGAGTGCTCTCTGTATAATTTCACATTCCTAGCAACAGTCACAATGGCTTTTATGAATAGGGTGCCAGAGAGCTTTTACCCTGAGCAGCTCCCATTCATGGTGCTGTGCCACACTAACGGTGAGCGTGGTCATCGCTGCTTGCAAATCGCACCATAAAAATGAATTTGCTTTATTCTCTTAAAACATGCACAGTATCAACTCTCTGCGGCCACTAATGCTCTTCAAGCAGAGCGAGCTCAACCTGGTGACTTTAAAAAAGCATAATGGCAGAAAGAGGTATTTTCCACCAGCTTCAAATGTTAAAGAAGCCAAGATAGAAAGACAAATCCCTTCCTGTTGCCCTGCAGCAAGAAAACAGACAGTTAAACATTTTTCTGAATGCTGTGCTCACTACTTACCTCTTCAAAGGGCAGGGTAGGATCCTAAATTAGAGAGGTTCAGGCACAGTTTTATTTAATTGGAAACATATGTGCAATACACTTTCTCATATTCGTTATAAATATTTCTATAGCACAGTTTAAGTATTAGGAAGCTACAATGATAATTTCATTTATTCTCCTTTGGGAGGCAAATAAATGTTGCTGGGTGAGGGGCCTGGCATTTGTCTGGAATTTTTATTGAATTTGTTGTGAGCTGTGTCCTCAGAGATGCGTGAAGTGCTTGAGAGTTGTGGGGAGCCCTCCTGGCCAGAGAGGCTCCCCAGGTGAGTTACAGTCTTCACATCCAAAATACAGCAGACAAATGCTACAGTAAGAGATAAGCAAGAAAAACTGAAGAGGAATGTTCTGGGATGCTCTCAGGGCACAGCACAGGTCCCAAACCTGCCCCTGACCCCAGAGTCACCGTGCCCAATGCTGTTCCTGCTTCACAGATGAGCATCGTGTGTGTTTCCACTCCAGGTGGCACTGAGTCATTGAGAATGAGTAAAATCACACACTGGAGTGTCCCAGTTTGTTGCTACAAACCCTGAAAGTTCAGAAAATTGTTTTCTAAATGGTTTCTGAGATGTTATTACCTTTCTCCTCTTGGAGTGAATCCTGCAGCAGCCAAATGCTCTGTGCTGTTAAAATGCTTCAGATGCTGCCTGTAGTTTATTGTTCCCTTGAAGCAATTTATTTCATTATAATGGACTCATGAAAGAACATTAGTGCTTAATTATCAGGAGAACTACTCTTAGCAAGCTCAGACTGAAGTATGAAGTCCTTGACTGTTGGCTGCTGCTCATCCACAAACTGATGGTTGGCAGAGCAAACATCACACACGGCAGTTCAGTGATCTCATGCAAATATCCATTGTGAACCTTATCATTTTTCTATTAAAATTCTTTTTGAGAATCAATCTTTCCAATTCGACCTCCTCTGACTGACAGAGGGAAAACTCCTGTGAAGCAGCTTTGCAGCACTGCAAGGGAAAGCAGAGCCTGGTAAAATCTGTGTGCAGTGAGGTGCTGCCAGCCGCGTGTGAAGGAGGGAGAGAGGTGGTCACAGATTTGGGGTTGCCCTCTGCACTGGCAGGGGAATTTCTTCCTGGTTCCCAGGCACTAATGCTGATCCTCTAGGTATGAGCAAAAGATTCAAAGTAATAAACATGACAGAGCTGAGGTAATGGAAGGACACCTTGAAGGGAACCCTGGTCATTCTCCTCTAACGCTGCTGCCTAATAGCACGTCAGTTAAAGAATTCTTTTATTCATTTATGTGTAGTCATTTAACGGCAGTGTCACTGTTTCCTCAGCCTAGATGATGCTCCCGAGTTCTGACCTGCATACCAAGGACTCCTCTGCCGCTGCTGTGCTCAGGAGTGTGAATCACACGAGTAGTAACTCATTGCTATGGGGGGCTGTAGCACTTGGGATGCAAAGGTCTGGCAAAGTACGACAGAATGACTCAGGAGCAAGGCAGGAGAATAATCAAAAGTGTGACAGAAAGTGTCAGGCTTGGCCAAGGAGATGAGGCAGCAAACTATGGGAGAGGCACCTGGGAAGGAGAATTAGAGCATCGCACCCCTACTGCTGCCCCCAGAGCCCAGCTGGGGCCACTGGAGCCTTCCTATTTCTGGCCTCCTTCTCATCCATAAATCAACATGAACTGTTTGCTGAAAATCAGAGAGCCATGATAACAAAAAAGTGATAAATATCATTACAGGCAAAGACTGAGTAATGCAGATGATTTTATTCATTGCTTCCCTCCACAGTTCCTGGATATGCAGGGCATTCTCTGGGTACCCTGGGATCAATACACAGGGCACGAGCTCCTTTAACCTCGAACAGCGAAGCATTGTTTTCCTGTCACTATGATTTCTGCATTCCAGTTTTAATCTTGCCCTATGTTCTCCCTCTTCCCTCCTCTGCTAATAAAGTCCTGTGTCCCCTCTGCAGCACTGTGGCAAATCTTCACTGAATTTAACATGCTCCTGGATTTCATAATCACTGACAAAGAGCAAAACACCTAATTTCTTTTTACTCCCCCACAAAATCTAATTCTCTGAAAACTCCTGCCTTTATGAGCAACATCAAAGCTGAAGTTTATTCCTCAAGGCCTCAGAACTTGGCCTTTAATCACAGGTTTAGCTAAATACCATGCACGGTGCAAAACAAAACGCACCTCAAGTGCAAGTGTGTCATTTGCAATCCCAGCTGATTAATCAGCCCGTTGTTCTGGAAAATGAATGTTAATTGCCATGTGCACATCCAAACACCTAATGCATTAAAACCTAAGCTGGGGATTGCTATCTCCTCTGGCTGAACCCACCCGAGGGCAGGGGGCTCTCCCTGGGCACAGGAGATTGGTGGTTGGTGCACAGGTGCAGCTAATGAGCCTTGTAATTGCTAACGAGCCTTGTTATTGGCCCCACCTGTGCTGGAACCACCAGAACCCACCAGAACCCACCACAAAACCTCACAAACCATGACACCAGAACGTTTCACCTTCTGCTGCTGCTTGGCTCCTGTTGTGCTTCCAAAGGTAAGGGAAGCTTTTGAACTTGCATAGAACCTTCAAACATGTATTGGTGCTGGAAAGTATTCTTGTTCTTGCTCTGTTATTGCTTTGTAGTTACTTTTTGGTCTCCTCAGTGGTGTTTTTTGTGCCGTGCTGTGCTAATGGGAGGGCTTTGCTTCGCCTAGCTCATCCTGGCACAGGGTTTGTGAGTGTGTAGTGCTTTTGGGAAAATTAACAGGACCTATTTCCCTTCAAAGCCCTGTGTTTGGTGGTATAGCCACCGTGGTGGCTCTTCTGGGGGTCAGGAAAAGGAACACTGTGTTCCCCCAGCAGCTCAGCTGGGTAGGTGTTTAGAAGAATTTTTTGGATTTCAGGTGACTTCTGTTCCATTCAGAGGGAGTGGAACAGGGAGTGTGGCACGTGTGTCTTTGCAACCGTAGCTCTAGAGCTCGCTATACCATGAGTGCTATAATATGTATTGATTTGTTTGCTTTCCACTGTGAGGTGTTTAATGTTGCTACTTGAAAGATGATTTTTTAAAAGTGTGGTGTTCTACTGGGTTGGTTCTGACATCAAAAAATCAAGGGAAAATGAGTAAGGGAGAGAGCAAGGATATCAAAATGATTAATTGCTGCATTAGCATTCAGGCACAGAGTGTATTTTGCTTTACGGATTGCTTGTTTCTAAGGGTATGATCGTGGCTTCTGGGCTGCATTAAAAGATGTGTGTTCTAGGCATTGGTGCTGGATTTCAGAGGGATTATGTTCCTGTAGAATGAAGGAAGGAGGGGAGAGGAGAAGAAAAGAGAGAAAAAGGTTCTCCAATTAAATACTAGCTCTAAGCAATACAGAGTGGGGAGCCTTAGACAACTTTGTTCAGCCAGCATTTGTGAAATTAAACTATTACCCACAAAACCCTTTTAAAATTTATTTGGGAATGCATGAAAATCACTGCTGTGTCTGTCATATGAAAAGAAGCCATTGCTGTGCAGTCCCCTGAGGTTTTGATGGGGTTTATGGTGTTCTGCTGGATCTATGTCTGCTTCCTTGATCTAAGTTGAGCCTGGTTCTTAGGTTGATGTCTTGATGAAGTTGGGAGAATTGTTCAGGAATCCTTAACTTGGTGAAATGTTTTTTGTTATTATTGCCTTTAAAAATACCATTATGAATTGAATTGCTCTGTTGTGGTCAGGACTTCAGTGTTAATATCAAACCCAGGTTCAGCCTCTGTTTTGGCACAGTTCTTAAATGTGTATTTTACTTTTATGTCTAAATGTGTATTTTACAGTCCCTCTGTGATCCCTTGTGCTTCAAAGTAGCTACAGGCTTTTACTTTTTTCTTCTTCCTTTTAATATATATAAGGACCACAGAGCTCCCCAAGTGTCCCCAGGTGGGTTTTGATGGTGTGGCAGCAGCACAGAAGCAATCAGGTGCCAGAACATGGAGCTGGCCACAAACACAGCTCTGTGGCTTGGCTGTGAGCTAACACTTCCCAAATCATGAGGCTCATCCCCAGGCTATCCAAGTGTGTGTCTAAGGATCACCTCAGGAGCTGTGTCCCAAAGAGCTTTGCAGGAGTGGGACATGCACTGCCCTCAGTGCAGCCTGAAGGGAAGGAATCATCTGGGAATTCTGGGCTTCCCTGCAGGCAAAGCCAGCATTGCCCCCTGGATCCAGCACAGGTGGCTGGAGCCTCTCACGGTGGCTATTTTCAGATCAGGTGTGGATTTTGGTGGCAGCACTGGTGAGTTCCCTGCTGCAGCTGCCTGCTAAGCAGCCTGGCAGAGCCATGGAGCTCCAGGCCTGTTTGTTACCAGGCAAGTTGTTTTTTGTACGTTCTCATCTTGTAGAACCAGCCATGCATGCTTGTAATGAGTGATGGCCTGATTAAATCAAAAGCAGACATGGAAGAAACACTATTAATCTGTAAGCATATGTGATGCTAACAGCCATCAAAACATAATGTTGCAATTATCCTAGGTAGGCAAGAATAATTCTCTCTAATTAAATTCTGAGGGTATATATTTGGATGCGTGTTCTGGATCCTCTGTCATTTCTGTACTGCTAGAAAGAAAGGTACCAGAATTCTTTCCAGTTAGCCAGGCCACGTGCCTTTTGATTCCAAATTCACTCTAGCACAGCCTGCCTGGGGACGGGCTCTGCAAATACAATGTGCTATCAAAACAGATCATGTGTTCTCAAACATGTCAGTGGCATCAGTCTCTTCTTCCTTTCTTCTTTTTTTTTTGCTCCTTCTGTGGCAAAATAAGATGTAATTTCATATCAGATTATACAGCTTCAGTTATATTTTTAGAAGCATCAAAGTAATAGTAAAGAATGTGTAATACGCTGTAGGAAGTTGAGTTAGATAAAGCAGCCTCACTGTACCCATCAGCCACAGCCCCAAAGACCCCTCTGGCAATCCTTGGAAGGTGGAGAGGGAAATACAGCTTTGTGCTATTCATTTTCAGGAATGTTCTGTATTTCTTGTCCTCCCCTTCACACCCTACCTAGAAAATCTGCAGACTGCTTGTTGTGCT
This sequence comes from Corvus brachyrhynchos, assembly GCF_000691975.1. Taxonomy (NCBI): domain Eukaryota; kingdom Metazoa; phylum Chordata; class Aves; order Passeriformes; family Corvidae; genus Corvus; species Corvus brachyrhynchos. The sequence goes on from NW_008238337.1 coordinate 1,420,143, forward strand.
CGTTTTGATTATCAAATGCAGCAATTCTGTGTGGAACCCCCCACACCCAAAAGTCATTTGGGGGAGAAGTGTCACCTGTGTGCCCCTGCCCTGGGGTCACCCAAGGCACTGATGGGATGTGCAGCACCCCGAGGAGCTGCTCTGAGACTTTTGTTTGCTCGGTGTTTTGTTCCTTTTTGGTGGTGACTCAAATCCACCCTGGTGCAAGCCACTAACAGCCCTTAATCCCCATGGGTCTGATCTTCTTCAGGTGCAAACAAAGTTCTGCCTAAAATCAGAAGAGGCTCAATTTGTCCTCAAAGGTTTCTTGTGTAATTGAGGCCCAGGCACACACACAATATTTATAGAACTATTTCCCCAGTCATAAATCCCTTTCAGTGTCCAGATGGTCTAATTTGGTGCTGGGGATGGCTTGGAGTTGGGGTGAAAAACTTGCAATTCCATTAGCCTTTATCACTTTTGAAAATCAAAACCAAAACTAAAATAGTGGCTAATGAGGAAATTTGATGATTTTTAGTGACTTTGATATAATAATTGACTTCAAATATATGGTTTCAAAGCAGTTTGATTTGCCAGCAGATTTACCCTCCTGTCTTCTGTATCTATTCTATTCTTACCTTGAATTATAAAAAGACCTCTCCACTTCTTTGTACTAAGATTCCTTTTATCATTTAAAGATTCTTGAAAAGTGTAAGAGGAGAAAGAAATTACCAGGAACACACCTGATTAATTCACAAATTAATTGAGGCTAATTTAGATGACATTACAGCATGATGACTTTCATTAATAAATAAAACTATTATCAAAAGGAACACACATTTTTCCCTGACTTTGGGTATACCTGTTCAGCTCCCATCATTCAAATAATCAAACAGTTCCCCACTTCCCAGTGATCACCAAGGGTGCAGTTCATTGTGGTGGAACAGACCTGCTTCAGCTCAGATATTCAAAACAGCAGGAGATATCTGGTGCACAAAGCTTTGTCCTGGATCCCTGCATGAGGGGGAATATTTAAATTGTTCCCATCACAGCTGCAGCTTTTGCTCCTGATGCACATTCTGGAAAATATTCAGGCAAATATTGCTCCTGCTGGCTTAGAGGTGTAGTTATGCTGTGGGGCCATTATGGGAGAGAGGGCAGTCACTGCTGGCTTGGCCTGGAATGCTGTGTAATTCCTCATCTGCTGGGAAATCGGGAGTGGGATCCATCTGCTCCTAGAGCCTCTCTGGAGCTTGGCTGCTCTGTTGTGTTTGGAGCTGTGCAAAGTGCAGGGAAAGGAAAACCTCCTCTGGGTAAACTGTGGCCTTCCAGGTGAGACTGCTCGCTGAGACCTGCACAAAGCAGTGTTAGAGCTGGCACCTGAGCCTCAGGGGGATTCCTGGGAGAGGAGCTCCCAACTTCCATGAGGGCAGGGTAGGACTCGAGCACGCCGAGGGCACGGCAGCAGTGTTGGTGGGGAATGACAAACAATGATCCTGTGCCTGCATTCTTTAGCTATTTTAACTTCCTTGGAGATTGAGGTGCCTTGGCTGTCATTCCTGCAGGCTGTAGTACCATTGATTCCTGCAGGATTTGCCCCACTGGCATACAGTAATGAGTAATTTGGAGTGTTGTACCCCAGAGCAGGAGCAGTTCAAGGCAGTGCCAAGCATCCACTGCCTTTGTCAATCAGCCTGCAAACCCCAACAACGAACTGATAATTTGATATATGTATAATTTTCTGGTCTGTTCACACCAGTGTGCAGCAGTGCTGATGGGAGGTGGTTTTACAGCCTCCCTCTCCCTCTCTACCCAGGCTGTATCTGACAACAGCCTCTGCCCCACCATTGTCATCGTGGTGCCAGATGATAAGGGTTCAGAGAGGAACCAGCTGGAGGAGGGGGTATTTTTAGTTATTCTAAATATTTCAGAGTCTTATGTAACTGGATTTGAGCAATAGTTGATGCCAGACAATCTCACATAATCAGTTACAGCGCTCCATCAGCTCTCTCCTCGTGTTCACAGAACAGTTTGTGCCCCAGAGAGGGGGTCAGGCAACAAGCATCACATCTAGAGCTGCAAAAGCTGCAGGGAAAAGCAGGGGGTTGGAGACTCCTGAGCAGTGAGAGCATGCACAGGAAAATCCAAGCCTTTGGATGACTTCCAAATGGGAAGAAGTGCACTGGTAAATATACCCAGGTTGGAGTTGTAAGGTTCAGTGTTGATGTATTTTAAGGTGCATTTGCTGGATCCATTGGTACCTTCCTCTGCAGTGCTCTATCCCAGCTGTCCTGGTGGAGTTCCAGGCTGTGTGTTAGGAACAGGAGGACTGTTTTCCACTACAGGCACGAACAGTAGGAAACCCACTCACACTCCCAGGGTCTGGTTGTGTTCAGTGTGACTTCCATTCATACAAAGGCTTCTTCAATTGGCTTGTCTTTGTTTCTGTGATTAAATAAATAAATGAATTGTGCTCTATCTGTGTGGGACATGTGAGATCCAGCCTGAGGACTGCTGGTAAATTCTTCCATTGCTCAGTTTTGCTCAGTGTTTACAGAAGTTCATTGCTGTTTGTTCCTCTCTATCCAGTTGTGTGGTATCATCTACTCAAACATCTGGTACTCCCTGGAGGAGTTGTAGAAATGGCCAGGAAAGATAAAAATAGAAGGTCAAACAGCAAACTGCACAGTGCAATTAACCTGGCTGCAATTCCTGAGTCACAAACAGAGGCTATTTTCCAGAAAAAGGGATCAATATACAGTTTGTTATTGTTACACATGAAGGAAAAATAAATAGTGTCTTGAGCTCCTTTTCATGCAGAATTGCTTATCACTCCTGAGCAGCTTGGGATGGCACAGAAGGCAAACAAGCCTTCAGAGGCTCCCCTTGCAGGGAACGTGGCTGGAGCATTCAAATAACTTTGGTCCAGCTCCAAGTTCAGATGGTGCTGACTTTTAAACCTCAGCCACACAGAAGGTGTCGGGCTGGGGGAAAAGCAGCATTCCAGCCCCAGTGCTGAGGCCAGCCCTGGTGTCCCACCCCTGCATGCTGCATCCTTTGCATGACTCGTGGGGTGTGCTGGCAATGCAGATTTCAGTGTATGCAGCTCTCTTGCCATATATTCCCTCCTGGATGGACCAGGACGCTGGGTGTGATGTGGGATTTGCACTGTCCCAGGTCTGTGGCTGTGGCTGGGACAATGCTGTGTGTTTTCCTGACAGCCCTCAGCTGAAACCTCAGGAGAAGCTGCAGGTGCTGATGCAATATGTGGCTGTTTCACATATCAGAAGTATCTGTTCTAATCTTCCTCCACCCTGTGGAGCTGCCTTTGGACAGGTTCCTGTGTCTGAGCCCCCGCTGCTCACAGGCTTTGTGTGATGTGATGGTGACAGGGACCCTTGAGAAACCATAGAGCATCAGAGTATGCAGGGGACTACCTGACATTCTCCTACAGCAGATTTAGTGCCTGAAAGAAGTACATGTACAGAAGAGAAGTGGAAAAAATATATATAATTGAAGGTCTATTCTAAAATGAGAGGCATCTGATTTTCTGGCTTTAAAAAAAAACCCATTTGCCTTGTTTTTTTTTTTTTTAGAAAGACCATTTCTCTTTTTGTAGCATCTATTTTTAACCAGTTGAATTAAAATTAATTATTTCATGTCTGATAACCCGTTTTGCACAGAGACCTGTCTGCAAGAGTCATTGATTTCCTTGCTCGCAGCGTGTTCACCAGCTGCAGAACCAGTGCTTCATCTTTTAATCTCCAATATGAAAGGAACAACAGAGGTCACTGTGGACTTGTGTTCTTCAAAGTGATTAAGGCAGAGCTGAGAGAGCTGGCAACAAGGCCAGCCTGCTCTTCATTTAAATATATAAACCCATTTGCCTTGTTTTTTTTTTTAGAAAGAAAGACCATTTCTCTTTTTGTAGCATCTATTTTTAACCAGTTGAATTAAAATTAATTATTTCATGTCTGATAACCCGTTTTGCACAGAGACCTGTCTGCAAGAGTCATTGATTTCCTTGCTCGCAGCGTGTTCACCAGCTGCAGAACCAGTGCTTCATCTTTTAATCTCCAATATGAAAGGAACAACAGAGGTCACTGTGGACTTGTGTTCTTCAAAGTGATTAAGGCAGAGCTGAGAGAGCTGGCAACAAGGCCAGCCTGCTCTTCATTTAAATATATATATATTTATTTCTCTCTGCTCCCCCACCACCTGGGACCCACATGTTCCTGAGTCCAGGGAGAGCTAATTAAAATGGCTTGTTCCTTTTAAATAAGTCTGCAAGCAGCTTGGTACAAAGCCAGAGCAGGTATCATTTTAATATACCTGCTTTAAAAAGGAGGGTACTGTCCTTTCCTGTTTCTCAAGCAAAGTCTCCCCTGGTTTTGTTCCTCTTTACCCCTACCTTTAAATAATATTTATCAGAGACATTCAGCTCACTGCCCTGGAGACTTAAAACCCAAGGAAAGTGGACAGTCTGCTGGAGAGCCTGCTGCATCAGGTGTCTTGCCTTTTCCACCTCTGTTATTTTGCAGTAGACCCCATGATGGGAAACAGTCTGTGTCTGAAAGAACTTCCAGTAACAGGCAGGGGATACAGGCATAAAGAAAAAAGTTATACTGTGAATTATTTTCACAGTATTTAACCATTCAAATCTGCTGTTTGCAAAGCAAACACCATCATTCTTGGACTTTCACATGCACTTGGACTTTCAAAGATCCTGAAGTAAATGGACTAAATGAAAGAAATTAAACATGCTTTCCCCGTAATGGAAAATACACAGTGAGAGGCAGCAGTTTCAAGCCTGCTTGATTATTGTGTTCCAGTACGTTCCAGAGCTGACAGTCAGACAATAAACACACACTGCATCTTTCAGAGGGTGAATACACAGCTTTATTGTCAGAGTGATGGGCAGTCCAAGCTGAACCTCATGCTGGTAAATTTTATAGAATAATTACTTTTCTGAGTCTATCTTTCAGTAGCTTTTACTGTAATCAAGACAAAAATCCCACAACCTTCTTATAGGAATACATTTTTAACTTACTTCTGATCATCCTGTCACAGGGAGGGCACTTGGTCTGATAGCTGCCAACACAACCCAGCATTGTGCTTTACATGGATTTTTCAGGCAAATGTTTAAGCTGGCATTCCCAAAGCTGGCTGTCTGCCAGCAGCAGTGAGACAAATACCATTTATCAGATTGTATTGCACATTCCATAAAGGCCAAAGTCATCCCTTTCTGTGGCTCTGGTACAGTAAAGAACTGGGATGAATCTGAGACCAAGGAGCTTATTCTGGTTCTTTACATACACTAATAAACAGATATCTTTTACCCACAGTTACAGTGCTTACCCATGGACTTGATGTTTCCATTACAAGAGAGCCATAAAAAACCTTGTAACTGGCCATTGTGGTGGCAGATTTACAAACTCCTTTTTTCCCCTACTCTCTATTCAATTAGATGGGCAATTGTAGCTGGAGCTAATATTAAAAATGCCTTTGCACATTAACTTAACGCATTGCAGCCTCACTAATAGGATGCATTGGAAGCTAATTCTAACTTTTACCTAGCAGGCTATTAAATCATAAATATGGCATCTTTTGTGTGATGCCTGTTGAGTATAAATTACACAGCAATGCTCGGTTTGACTCCAGCTCTTCCTTCACTCTCTCATTTGCTCTGTGCTTCCTGAGGGGTTTTACAGCAGCTGATTTTTGCAGTGGCTACTGCAAGGGAAAGAACCACATCCAGGCTGGAATGGGACAGCCCTCGATGCTTCTGTGGGAGCTGTCATTCCTGTGGGGGTGGTGTGGAGTTCTCCAAAACTGCTCAGAACTGGCTGTTAAAAAAGGAGGGCTCCAATCCTGTGCAGAAGATGAGCACAAGGTCTCCTTTTACCTGCTCAGGATAGGCCTTAATTGTTGCAAAGGAATCCTTTGCCCACAGCGAGCTTCATCCTAGCACTAGGATCAAAGCAATGTGGTCTGAACAAGCAAGATTTTTCCCTTCTAATTCTGTAATTCAAGCCCAGGAAAGTGAGTGAAGTACAATTGATTGCTCGGTAAAACACTCAATTAGAGCAGATTATCTGAAGGGAAAGAATGGCAAACTAGAATTTATTTTTCTGTGTCATTAGGGAAGCCTGATAACAGAATCACTGCAGAGCCAAAGAAGAAATCAGCAGCAGAGAAGAGAATTAATTCATTTAAAAACATGCATTGGGTTTCTTCTCAGGGGCTTGTTTTTGGGGGAGGATGCTGGGTGTTTGTTTGTTTGGGGGTTTTTTGGCTTTTGATTCCATGGACATGGCTTGGGCCTTTCTTCTTCTGCTGATGTCCCTCTTCTTTGCATCTTGACAGTCTTTGCTGGTCACTTACACCAGCAGTGACAGTGGTCAGTCACTTCCCTGCTCAAGTGGGAGGAAGATTTCTCCCCACTGAAACAGAGTCCAAATGCAAGCCCAGCCATCACTGCTGGGCTTGGATATTAAAGTTGGTTGTGTTTGTTCTGCAAATTAACACTGACAGATTTCTTTTTCTTGCTGTGTTTAGTGCTGTGGATGGGTTTTTTCTTTTGAGAGGTTTGTTGAGATTGCTCTTGGCCAGTGTGGCAAAAGCACTGATGGGCCACTCTTCCAAATCCTGTGTTGCCCTGCACTCATTACTGTTCTGGGATGGTTCCTCTGCCTCCCTGTTCTCCTGAGAATTAAACTATCAAATCATTGAGCCAACAGTCCATGACCAGAGTAAAAATACTGAAGAAAATAGGTTCTGCATGGTTTACAAACAGAGCTCTGGGTCAGCTGTGGGTGGCAGAGAGCAGCAGACACGAGGCTGGGGGGGTTCTGTGCCACCTCTTTCTCCTGGTCATTCTGAGGGGTTGGCTCTTGCCATGAGTGAGTGGGAAAGCAGGGACAGCCTGGGGGGTGGAATTTCTACTCTGCCCTCCCTGAGAACACAAATGGTGTTTGTGATGGGGAAAATCATCTGTGGCTGCTGGAGACAACATCTCCAGGTATAACTCTGTGCTGAACTCTCATGAGTTTTGCTGTAGCTCCACAGCCACCCTGTCTGGGCTGTGAGTTGTGTTTAAAGCTGTCTGAATGGCTGGCACAGTGTCACTGCTGGGTGGCATTGCTGTGAGTGCAGGGGGAAAGCTCTGGATTCCCAGGATGTGTGTGTATGGCACGACTGAAGAATGGAAAGCACATATTGCACAGTATAAAATGTCTCTGTCTGCACATAAACTGCATTTCAAGTGTTCTGTGAAACCAGCCTGTTTTTACGAATCTCAGGTGTATTGACAGACAATATATAGGCAAAAATGTGTTCGCAGCAGTTCTAAAAATCATTTTAATGATGTAAAGTAGCAATATTTTTCATCAGTTATAAAATTTTATTGGCTTCCTATAATTCATTTAATGGCAATTATACTAAAAATACTTCCACTTGAAGTAAGTATCTGCAAGAGCTTCACAGAAGTGGGAATGTTTGACAGATATTTGCTTACACAAGCTACACCTTCCCAATGTAATCAAAGAAGCTGTTTTGCCATTAGTTCTGCTTGAATTTGTAGCCTCTGAGCCACTGACAAGTGTCAAGGCACTGTGAAGGCTCAGAAGGAACCCAAAATTCCTTATATTTCAAATTATTCTCCAAAGCTTTCAAAATTGGATTCAATTGAATGAATTCTTGGAAAGAGAAAGTAATAGCTTGTCTCCATTTGTAGCTGGGCCAGGCATAAACTACAGGCTTTACTGCTGCTTCCTACACTGCTCAGGAATTCAAAAATACATCTGAATGATGAGCAGCTGAAGAGGGTTTGCCAGGGACTGGAACTGTGTTATCTCTGCCTTGAATCATTTTAATGTTTGAGTCTGCAGAGCCTCAGCTGGGGAATCAAAGGGCTGCACTCCTCAGCCTGCTAAATTGAGCCGGCTGTTGAATTGGCTGTTTTGCTGTAAATGGAATAGATTTGGCCAGAGAAAGTCTCCATAAGCTTCCCATTTCTGTTAGCTGAGGTGCTTGTTGTTGCTTTTCCACGACTCCCCTCTCCCCAGCCCCACCAAACCTGCGCTGCCCAGAGCTGAGGACGGCCGAGGAAAGCAGATGGGAGCGGGCAGGGCATGGGAAAAGTTCAGGATGGGAGGCTCGGCCACACCTCCCTCTCAGCTGGAGTCAGGTTGTGTTGCTTGAATTTGCCTGCCCAGAGCCTTGGAGTAGGTCAGAGAACCAGTTTGTCCATCAGACGTTGGCAGTGTCAGTCTGCACCCCTGCAGTGAAGTGTTCTCCTACAGGAGTCCCACAGAGCTCAGCAGCTCCAGGCTGGGAGCACCCCGGGTGTGTCCCTTTGGAATTGATTTGGAATTGGAGGAAAAATCATTTGTAATACTCTGTAGAAACTGTCTTGACTCAAATGACAAAAAGACATCATTATAATTATTACCAAAAAAAAGGACCTTCTATTTTAATACTTTGGCAGTGTGTTTAACTAAAGAATGGAAGTACAGCTGTGAGTAAGAAAAATTATTTTAAAGAATTTTAATAATATTTAAAGGGCAATTTCTTCTCAGTCTGGATTAACAAGAGTGCCTCCTTCATCGCTACTGCATGAAGTTCTCTATCTATTTAATTAATTGCATTAAATGGCAGAAAACTCTTTCTGGCTTTCTAGGAAGACATTGTTAAAATATCTGACACCAAACATTCCCACTTCACTCATTCCACTTCATATTAGTTCCCAATTTAGAGCAGCATAAAAATGTTCTTTGCAGTTTGAGTTGTGTTACTGATAGTGGGTAACACTATCAGTGGTAGGCCAAGAAATGAGTCCTTCACGAGACCAGAGGACACTTCCAACCTCTGCATCTTCTCTTTGCTGTGATTCCCTACAATAACATAATTAACAATAACATAATTAATTACTACTATGTAAGGGCTTTTCTGGAAAGTGTATGGGGAATCATGGAATCATTTTGTGTGGAAAAGACTCGTAAGGTCATCAAGTCCAACTGTAAAGCGAAGACTGCAAAGTCCTTACTTAATTTCCAAATCCCAATAAACAGGCTTGATCATAAACATTCGTTTCAAGCTTTGCAATAAAGGCTGTTGCTGTCCCTTTAATCCAAGAGATTGTGTCAGCACTCAGAGGAAATCCCAGTTTACCAAACAGCAGGGTTTGGTGCTCTGTGTGAAGGTTTCTGTATTGGTTCTGCATCCTGAATTATATGTGTGGCACCTCTGACCTGGGAATGTGCTGCCAGAAGGGAAACGGGGTAGCACAGAGCTGACATTTGATATTCTCTGATTTGGAAGTGTGAGGGGCACATCTGTCCTGCCCCTGCCTACCCAGCCTCAGGGGCTGGCTCCTATCCCACTGAAGCTGAGCACCAAATGTGAAAAGGTGGAGAGATTTTGAGATTTTTCTGCTACAGCAGTTACCAGGGACAAAGAATTAAGTTCTGGATTTCTGGTTGTGTTTTACAAAACAGAATTAAAAAATCTGACCTGTTTTGGAGGATGTCTTGGAAACTTATTTTATCCTAAATGCAGTAGGTTAAGTGAGTTGAGGTTCCTGTCCAGAGTGTTTGTCTAACTCTGATTAAGTGGTTTCACCACTGTTCCTTTTGCTGACAGAGTTGTAGTCTTTGTATCTTCATGATGTCACCCAAATTTTGATCCTGATTGAAGCTTCCTTAATTCATGCACAGTGATTTCTAAAGATGCTGCTCTACACATCATAAACACATGTGGTTTACACTGTAAAAACATATTTTTTTTTTTCCATGTGGAGTAACTTTCATCAGAAAGTAGAATAAATTCTTTTCTAGCCACCAGTACTGTTGGATTGCATTGATAATGGATCCTTTTATGGTGGGGTTGTGGAAATTATTATATGGATTACCTATCACTGCTTTCAATAGTAGACAGCCTTAGCTAATGTAGTGGAACTAGGATTTTCCCCCTTGATGTCTGCACTTTGTAGCCTTTTGTTCCATGTGCAACAGGGGGAAAGTAATAGAGAAGAATGCATTGACCACCAGAATATCAGTCAGCTATGGCTCCAAATGTATGGCTGAAGGAATAAACAGGAGTGTCTGCTAATTTAGTGTCTGCTGATTCCCCTGAATTGTGGGGGACAGGTTCTTAGGGATTATGTAATGTTTACAGTTAAAGTCTCTTTTCATGAGTGGAGTATGGGAGTGTGTGGCTATTAAATGGGGAGTCAAGGAACTTGAATAGACCAGCACTCTTAAATTTGGGGTCTAAACAGAGCTAGGATCTGTCATGAGAACTTGTTTTCTCCCCATTCTCAGAATTATGTCTCTTGGATTTGTAAACTTTGGAATTCTGGTTTTGGAAAAAAATCATTTTACGTATGATCAGCGCATTCTGTAATCTCTGTAGTGCCAGAAAACAGCGAGTGTGGGACACACACAGGAGGGAGGAGAGAAACTGGGAGACCTGGGGCACGGCTGCCTGTGGGGGAAGTGGGGTTGCTCCTGACAACAGCAGCCTGGTGGGTTCTTACTTGGCTCTCCCCTTGGTTACTTGCCTAAAATATCCATGCACCTCATTTCAAAGCCATTTCTCATCGTGTTATGAGTTTCCCACCTTGCCTGTTGTAGCTTCTGAGATATTTCAAGACTGCCCTACTTGCAGCGAGTGCTGTGAGAGCTGTTTCCCAGGGAGCAGTTAAACACTGGCCTGTTCTAAGGTAAAAATTGTCTCCTTACAGTCCCAAGTCCTCACTGGGTGGGACTGCTGGCAGCTGCTGCAGCTGTGGCCAGAGCTCCCCTGCTGCCCAGCCCCTCGGGGCTCCTGAGCCAGCCAGGGTGGCAGACACACGGTGGCTGCATGTGGAATATTCAGGCAGCTCCTTGGCCAGGCACGTTATCTCCTACAGGCAGAGCGCTTCCTTAATGTGGATGTGCTGCAAGGAGAATACCTGTGCTGGCCCCGAGGTTTTTATTGTTGGGTGCAGAGCAGGCTTTCAGTGCCCAAAGACAAGAGCAAAATAAACTGTGGAGACAACCTGTCAGATTTTTGGGTCCTCCCCTTCTGCATCACCATTGGGACCGCACTGGAAAGACAAGTGGCAAGTAAGCAGAGCTGCTCAAGTAGCCAGAGTTCTGCTGGCTCGCAGCACTGCTGCTTTCCTGTGAGGGCAGGGTTTGCCCTTCAGAGAGGAACAGGTCACTTGGTCCACTCCTGAAGTGAATTGCTAAAGAGTACAGGGCTTTTTTCCCTTATTTTCTTTATACTCGAGTGGGTTTCTGGATGAGATGTCAGATGCTTTTCATGGTATGACAGCGTGCACCACAATGAAGTTTCAATATTTAACACTTCCTGCAATAAAGGCACGTTGAGTTGCTGTCCTGTTCTGTGTCCCGCTGACTTTGATGTGATTATGTGCTCTTCGGTGCTCAGGTGTAATTTGTGCCATTAATCTGTCACCAGTTTCAGCTGGCAAGTGTTGTGTGTGGGGATTGTCAAGCCAGCCCTGGAGCACCTGTGAAAGCCAGGAAGAGATTTGCATTATAAGCTGTGTTCTTGTAATTCTTAGCTCTTAGTAGTCCTCCCAAGATTGCAGAGTTACGGTTTGCAAGATGAGAGACAGATTAGTGAGGAGAGATCAGTTCCATTGATGTAACAACCCAGACCAAATTAGATTTTTTTTTTTAAATGAGATCCCTAATAAAATTATTGCTTTATCAAACAATGTTACCCATAACACCTCTGTGGTTTTCTGAAGAAGACCCCATTTTCTGTTCTTCATCCTACATAAATTACTTTATCTTTTATGAAATACATATTTTTTTAAAGTAAAAAAAAAAGTGTTTTTCAGTGGAGCTTTGGTTCCATACAGCTAATTTATCTCAAGAAAGCAGAGTTCTATATGAGTCCAAAGATGCCTCGCCCCATCCTGTTTCAAGTTTAAATGTGACATTTTAAGGGTGAAGCACTGCTGGAAATAATGAGTGCATTGTTGTTGCTATCAACACTTTTTAGGAAGCAAAAATATCTAAATTTCTCCAGCAGCAAAAGGCCTGAGTGTGACCTTATGCAAACTTAGCATCAGTGTAATCTCAGAGGGTTTCTGCTGTGTACATCAGGAATAACCTCTGTTAAAGTCCATGGCTCTGCATTCTGGATGGCAATTTCCCTGTGTAAAATGGGAATGAACCAAAGCAACGCTTGAATGTCTCTCCAAATTCCCTTTGCTGAAATTGCTACAGCAGACAGAAATGTCCTAGGAGAAAATCAAGCCTAATAAAATTGGCCTTGTGTAAATATCATGCAAGTGTGGAAATAATTAAATTTAAAGCTAAATAGTTTTCCTTTTGTGCCTGTTTGGCCATTACTCAGCTTCTTTTTGCTCTGCCTGGTAACGAATACATTGTCCTGGGAAGGGAAGTGTTACACAGTGCCGAACCTGCCTGACAATCCACATGGGCAACACTTCTATCTACTAACAGGAAGGCATAATTTTCTATCATGAATATCCATTAAAGGTAGAGAAAAACATTACCCAGAGTAGGTGCCTGACCACTGGATTCCTGCAGACTAAAGCATCTGGATAAGGACACAAATCCCAAAGGAATTTGTCTTCTTTCAGAGGGAAAAATGGATGGTCAGCTCGACATGTGGCACTCTGAAATCGAGTCATAAACGAAACAAATTGGCAGAGGTTTTCATCTGCTCCATTCACTGGTAGTGGGACACAGTTCCCTTTCTAAAGAGCTTTTGGCTGGATCACAGAAAGGTGAATACTACAGTGCCTGTTCTAAGAGCTTGGCACCTGTTGTGTTCCCTATCTGCCCAATGCCAGCTGCACAAGTATTTTCCAATTTATGGATGGGGGAATTTTTGTGTGTGTGTGGTTTTGCTGGGATTTTTTTTTTTGGTGTTGTGGAGGTTGTTTTATTGTTATTATTATTTTTTGTCCTCTCCTGAATGATAGCTGCATCATCACAAGCCCCCAGGCTGGAACTCCCTGACAGTTATCCAGTATCTCTCCTACTTTTTTTTCCCCTCTGGCAGTTCACCTACTTTTACCATCCAGGCCAAGAGCCATCCTGAAATTGTCCCATGCCACATTCACTTATGAGTTTGGTATTTTTCTTTTACTTTTCTGGAGAGAGAGAGCAAGTGTAGCATTTTCTTGTCCAGGCAAACTTGCAATTACTTCATGTGTCTGCCTTTTAAAACCAGTTACTCTCATTGCTCTCATCTCTGAAAGACTAATGTGCCTTTGAGCCAGTGATAAACTTAAGGAGCCTCCTCTGATGAGAGTGGGGATGAGTAAATTCTGTGCCAACCTCGCCTTCCGTGACCTCACTTTTTTGGCTCTGAGTAACAGAACTTCATTTCCATTGCTAGTATAGCTTCAGGGCTACTTTTCCAGAGCTTTTTACACATTTCCTTCCAGTCTAGTGCATGCTTAATTATCATCCTGTGTAGCAGTAACACTGAAATAGCTCCTCCAAGCCTTGGCACAGCATTGCCACAGAATAGGGGAGGCAGGGTGGTGGCAGCTGTCTGCGGTGCTCTCTGTGAGCCACAGCACCGTGGCTTCACAGCCTGTGGCTGAGCAGAGGACAGCAGAGCTGTGCTGATCACTGTGATGTGTGGCATCAGGGGACATCCCTTGGCAGTGTTTGTGAGCCCTGCTCCTTGTGCATGAGGAATCTTCCAGCCCCTTTGCAGGCTCTGACACAAACTGCCCAGGCTGGGCAGCTCTGGGGGCAGTGTGAGCCGGTGGTCAGGTGAGGAACGTGGGCAGCTCACAGGGCTCTCTGGACTCTGAGTGCAGCCCCCAGAGCCTCCTGTGAGCCCTTGGTTTGCACAAAGCTGGTACCAGGGCCTGAAGGAGCAGTGGATGAAGCTTAGCTTGGCCAGGGAGTGAACGAAGTACAGCCAGAGAGGGTGTGGCAATCTGCAGGTAGGATAGGTGTGGAGTAAATCATGAACTGGGGAGAAGGCTGTACTTCACGGGAGCCTGGCACAGAGGCTGTTCCATCACCTGCACCAGGACAGACAGCTCTGGGGGAGCCTAGCTGGGAGGACAGCCAGAATCCTGGTGTTCCCTGTCTCCTGGAGAGCCTGAGCTAGCCCAGGGTTCGTGTTGTCCGAGCAGCTGTCTTTATCCTGTTCCAGGTGTGGTTGAGTCCTTTAAAAACACAACAAAAAATCCCTAAGCAAGCCAAAAGCCTCTCTTTTTGTCTGCCTGACATTAATAACCCTGAGGCAGATGGGACAGTCAGAGGCTGCCCGGGGTGCTGCTGCTGCTGCCCCACAGCAGCTGCGCTTCAGAAGGTCCTCTGAAACCAGCACTCAGAAATCCAACCAGTCCTCTGAGAAACCAGCCGCTGCTGTAGCACTCTGAGCTGGCTCTCCCAGGCAGGCAATGCCAGCAGGCAGCATTTTGTCCTTGGGGCTAATTCCCCCTGCTGCCTTTGGGGCTCTGCAGCCTCGGTGGAGCAGTTTGGGGCCGTGTCCCCCTGCCCCTCTCCCTTCCTTCCTTCCCAGCCTTGCACAGAGGCAGCCATGGCAATGCTGCAGCTGTGCTGAGCATCCTGCACTGAAATAACCAACGCTTCAATTACTCAGATGGAGCCAGGCCATCATCTAAAAGGTTTGCTGAAAAACAAATGGCAGCATAATGGGACCCTGGGTTCCCAACACAGTATAAATACCCATTTTATGGGACAGTACGTAGCTTTGAGTGGGAGAAAGGTGTTTAACACGGGAAAGTGGGAAACTTTTTCATGCTCTGAGGAATTGGTTTAAGAGGAATCAATCTCAGTCTGGCTCTGCCCTCCCTGAGGCTGCCTCCAGTCTCTCTTGCTGCCTATGGCAAAACCACTCTCGGCGTGCTCCTGTCAGCTCACAACACTTGTACTCCATCTCTCTTGTCACCCCCTGAAATATTTAAACTCTGGAATGCTGTTTGGCTCCTGTTTTGCACCTAAACTCAAGAATTCCACTGGGGAAAAAAAAAAAAGCATTTAGGGACCTGAGTGTTGAGCTTCATAAACAGTGATATCATCTGAAGGTTTCATTGCTGCAGTGCAGCTACCAGTGCGTAACGCCGAGTTTGATTGAAGAACCAATGGCCAGCAGTAGCTAATTAATAAAATACCTTATGGAATAAGACTCAAAGATATTGAAAGATGCCACTGCACAAAAAATTCCCTGCCGTGGCCAACTGTGCCAGGAGCTTCCACCACCGCCTTCCCTTGATCCATCTCCACCAAGGGAGATGCTAACCCAAGCAGTGGTGCTGCCAAGCCCCAGCTGTGTGTGCTCCCGTGTCCCCAGAGGACTGGAGCAGAGGCAGAAGAACCATGACCCCTCCTCTGCACTGCTGACTTGCTATTTGTTATGCCGGCACAAGATGTCTCTGTGGGCTCTCCAGAAATTTTAGATTTTTTTTTTTTAAAAAAAGAAAAAACACCAAGACAAATCTGTAGCTCAAGCTGTGTGGGAAACCTGTCAGCTTGTGTTTGTGCTTTTGTTTGTTTTCTTTAGCGAGTGTTTCCTGTGTGAAGTAGGCTGATGTGTTGTGGTTTATACCTTCCCCACTGCCCCAGCCCGTGGCAAGGCACGGCCAGCCAGGAAGGGGGGAGGAGAGTGGAGGACCTGCAGGGATTGTGGTGGCAGAGGCCTTGGGAAGGAGGCCCTCAGGGCTTAGGCAGCAGGGTTAGATAATAAAGCACTTCATCCTCTAATTTCTCTATTGAGAGACTCATTCCAGTTGCCTGATACTGAGTGTTTAGGACATCAATAAACATCATTTTCATTGTAGCTGAATTGATAAAACTGATGAAAACTCCAGGTTTGAAATCTCCTTGAGTCTGAATGCTTGATTTGCACCCTAGAATTTTAATTAAGAATTAATTCTGGTTTTAATATTCTTTAGAAATTGACTTGTTTTAAATAATAAATCACTAGGGCTTCTTTCCAAACTTAAAAAAATTGCTACAATCATGTGTTACACCCAAGCATTTAGTAATGTCCAAAAAAAGATTGCAAAAGCATTAACTTGTGAGCTGGTGTTTCACCTCTGCATTTCAGATAAATATCTTTGCTTTCTAGATTTGATAATGGCCCCTTTGGTGTTCCTGGCCGTTAAACCCACATTAATGGAGCTCTGCTCTGTCACACTCAGTGGAGCAAGGCAGAGTTTGCACTGGGCACAAAGTGCCTTGAAAAGCCACTGACTCTCATTTAGGCTGACTTCAGCCTCAAAGTCTCTGGCCTGCCAAAAATGTAATAAACTTCTGGCTGTTGAACCCAGATCTTCCCAGCACAAGCAGAGGAAACCCATCCAACCCTGCTCAAATAACTCCATCGCATCATGCACAACAGAAGCCAGGAGCTCAGCAAGACTCTGCCTTAGCTCGAGATACAATGTTAGGTTTGATTGAAAAATACAGATTTCTATTGCTCAAAAATCCACCAAGGATGGAGTAAATGCATCTCCATGTGAAGCTTGTTCAGACTGGGTGCAGGTTCTCTTGCAAGGTGATGGTTTTTAGAGCACAGCGTGAAATTTTGACGCAGTAGGCAAAAGGTGATGATGATTATGTGGAGTAATTGTGTTAGACTGTGCTGGAAAAGTAATCTCCTTGTGAACAAAGCATGTGAGAACCAAAAGACGAACACTTAATTCAGCTGTCTGCTGCTACCCTGATGCTGCTTATTTAGCTTTGCTTTACAGGCAACACTTTATTTTGTAATCACAGTGTTTGCAGTAAAGCTGCTAACAATGGTTGGACTCCTACGGACTGGAAGCAGGGAAGTTATTTTTAAAATCACCTTCCAAGGTGGGATCTGAGGATGTACAATACCCCACTGACACAAATTGCTCTTCTGGGGCTGAAGAAAGTAAATAAGGCATTAAATTCTTAATCCTTTATCTTTACTTGGTATTTCCACCTAATACTCTTGCAATTAAGGGATTCTCAGGTTACTTCATTGGCTCTCATGTCTTTAGTCTTCCTTTACGATCTTGTCAATAGTAGGATTGATAACATTTCCTCCTGTGTGGTGGGATTTGATGCCAGTCAGCAAAACTCCTGTGAGTAAGCAGCACTCACATCTAACTGGTTGTATCAACTGCAGATGTAACAGGGAGCACAGAGCACTCTTCCCTACCCCAAACCCAAGTTGTTAGATTTGTGACATGCAGTGTGAGTAGAGAGCTGACAAGAGGGGATAGATTTGTTAAAGAACCAGCAGCAAAGCAGATGCAGCCAGGAGCAGGAATTCCTCCCTTTCCTGGTTAGCCTAGCTGAAACTTAAAGGATGTGTGTGGAGTCTGAACGAGTAATTTGGGGAATGGGTGGGAAAAACTCCTAAAACTGTGAGAACAGTTAATGTGGGAAAAGTACCAACTGGTGTTCAACCAAAGATTTCTGCCAGAGAAGTCCTGGGAACTGGGAAAAGTGCTCCCAGGAGAACTGAACTGACCGTGGGCAGCCTTGTGCAGATATCCCAGAGCCCTGTCCCACCTGCCAGGCTCTCGTGGTGCTGTGTAACGGGTTAGGAACCAATTTCCTTGATTGTAAATTAAGAAATGCAGTGTTTTACTACTAATCGATAGTGTTTAGGGTAATAAGCCCATCAGAGTCAAACATTCATGTCCAGTTTGTGATTTAATGAGACAGAGGATATTTCTTGTTTGGAGGTGCTTTGTGCAGCCCCTGCCGTGCATTCTGTTACAGATGCTTTGTATAATTGGAATTTGTATCAGTTTCTGAGGTTTTGCAGCAGACTTGGGTTTCCTTTGTGAGTGTTTAGAGAGGGTCAGGAATAGAGGAGGAGTACAGGTATAACACACTGTAGAAGCTCAAGCTGAAGATGGAATATCCATGTCATGGGGGGATGACTAAATCCTGGATTTGGGCATTTTAACCCAAACTGTGTCTGTCCCTTGGGAATAACATGTGTGAAATGTCTGTGTTCTCTGCAAAATGCTTTTTTAAAGAGGTAAAACAAAATGTCAGTGTTCTGAGGGGGTTTAGGCATTTAAAACTTAATTTAGTAGATAAAGTTTTGGGTTAAACAAAATCACCTCCTGCCTTCCTGCAGAGTCTTTGTTTTCCTTTGGCCAAGAGAGAGTGACAGTCGAGTCTGTGTGGCACTAATAGACAGGACAAGTATTTTATCACTCAAAACAAATTAGCATGGAAGTAAATCTGAGCTGTAATGTCCTGACGCTCTTGTAAATCACACATGACTGCAGTGATGTCTCCTCTTAGGGCTTACCTCTAAAAGTATTTGCATTTTGACAGCACAGAGTCACAGCAGGGGAAGGAGCTGGGGCTCTCAGGGCTCTTCTCTTTATTTATTGATGCAGTGATGTTCCAGCCCTTATCTCCAAAAATTACAATAACATTAGCTGGAAATTCAGACTTTAGCAAAGAGACTCATTGAGACTGGGGCACAGAAGTAGCTGTGGAACAGGCAAAGTGCAAAATTACGCTGAGAAGTAAATTTGATTGAGGCACAAATATTCTGCATTAAATGCTGAATAAACTTCTGAACATGCACAGACAAGTGGCCATAGTTAGTGAGCCCAGCCCTGACTTTGCTCCTTTCCCACTGCTACTCTGATGCATGAACTGAGCTGAAAGTGTTTTCAATTCTGCTGTTAAACTATATTTTCAGTGATGCTTATTTGATATTATATATATTTGATTTAGCCCATAGGTTGGTCACTACATAGAATAATTAATTACTTTGGTTATTAAAACTCTGCTAAAACCAGGAACATGGTCATTACCACATACAATCATAATTTCACAGTTTAGCAAGCTAGATTTCATAAGCACTTCCAAGAGGTTTTGGTTTTGTCTCTTTGTGGCTGAAGAACTTAGTCCCTGATTAAGTCTATTAAGCTTATTAAAGATTAGCTTATTTCCCAGTCATTGTATTCTTTTGTTTGTAGAACTTGCCTCAACCACACAAAGGTTCAGGGATAGAGAGGGACCTTCAAGGCAAATATGAAACTGATGTGTAAATGTTATAAGTATTGTATAATAATAAACATTTTTAAAGTAATAATATTTTTTTTTCAAAACTTGTACTTCAGTTCCCAAGGCAACACAAAGCAGGAATTATCATTTAGAGCTAAGTAGCCTTTCCTAAGAAAGGGAGGAGCAGTTGGAGATTTTGTGGCTTGGGGACCTGCTAATGAAAGCTGTCAAGGACAGAGCCCACCCTGAAACCCAAACCCAAACCTTGAGCTTTGCCATTGACACACCCTGCACCTGCCACACGTCGCTGCTCTCTGCTGCCTGAGAGATGCTGCCAGCAGTGAGTGTCTATACAGCAGAGTAACTCTGAGTTCTGCTCCTGTAATGAATGGAAATTGAATCAATCTCTTCTGGGATTTACTCCAAGATTAGACATTAAAGCAGGATTTTTACACACACACCCTGCACACGCTCCAGCAGTAAGCATAACTTCAGTTAATATTCCTAACAGCTACATTTTCTCCTCAAAAACGAGCTCATTAACTTGTAAAATATACAGGATTCAGGTGCTTGATAGCAAATAAAGCCTTTAAAAAATTACGCTTAACCGTGAGGGATTTTAGGAGCCTGACAAGAAACAGCTATTTCACATAGAGCTTTTTTGAGGCACTCTAGAGCAAGTTCAGAATTCTAATTTTGGAGTTAAAAAAATGTCAAGGTTGTTCCTCGGAGGAGACAGGAGGAAAACATGCTGCTTGGAGGACCAAAATCCTCTACTGCGAGCCAGAAAATGCCATGAGCTGTGACTGCCTCTACACCCAAGGCAAAATTATATCCTCAACAAGACCAAGAACTTAAATGGATTTTTTTTTTAAGTGAATAAAACCAGAAAGGTAGAGCTGAAAGATTCCAAAAAGTTTAACCCCCAGTTACTTCAGCACCTTGGGAAGTTGTTCTCTGTGCAGCTTAATGGGATGAGTGTTGAGGAAAGGTAGAAATGTAGAAGGTTGGAAAGGAGAGTTCGCCCTTCTTTGTGGGATTGGGATGAGGTACAGGTGTCATAATGCAATGTGGGTAGTGGGAATATGGGATCTTTTGAAGGTTTGAAGGATTAAAGGGAACCCATTTTCATAAACTATATTGTGTAATCCCTGTGTAAAACCAGGTACTGATTTACTGCTTCATTCTCCAATTCTCTTTGCTATTCTGATGAACACTCAGAAGTCTTTCAGCCCTAGTTCAGAGCTCAGGCTCTGCCCTGTCACATCCTATTGCCAGGTTTTACCAGACCAGGCTGCTCCAAGCCCTGTCCAGCCTGGCCTCGGGCACTTCCAGGGATCCAGGGGCAGCCACAGCTTCTCTGGGCACCCTGTGCCAGGGCCCCTCCACCCTTCGCTGCAGAGCTCTTGCCTGCAGCCTGGCTTCTGTTCCCACAAACGTCTGTGTTTTCATCTTGGTCAGGAGGGGAATCATCGCTTGCTCAGATGGACACCAGCCAAGCAAATGGCTCACTTTTCTGGTAAAATGTTCTTGATATGACGTGGTTAAAGTTTGGTCTGTCATGCACACAGATGTGCCAGGGCCAACTGACTGCCCCGCTCTGCCAGCCCAGTGCCATGTGCTGCAGTCACAGCCACGCTCCTCCCCCTCCAAGCCTGTTTCCATTTGCAATGAACCCTGCAAAAGTTAAAATCAGTCAGTGTTTATGGATCCTGCACACACTGGCAGTGGGACAGGTTCTGTACCTTGCATCTCCCACTCGCAGAGTACGGACACCCCATCAGTCATGGCTGGAAGCCTCAATCCCAGCAGATCCAAAGGACCTGCTGCATTCCTTTGCACCTCATTGCCTGCGAGGGTGGAGCTCCCTTCATCGAGACTTTCACAGCAAATGTCATAGATTAATAAAGAGGTGAAAGAGCTCTGGTTCATTATTTTTCCCTGACTGATATTTATTAGCCAAAACCAATTTGTGCTGGGATTCCTTTATGGGTCTGTGATTGCAATAGCTGGGGCAAGTGGTAATTAAAAAGCTGTGATGTGTCCTCTCACCTCAGAATTGGGCTTTAAACTGATGACAGGATAATGGATGGTGAAGTCTGATATCCATATTAGTTTCTGTGGGTGCTCACACACGTGGCTGTGTGTTGTGTAGGTGGCTGGAGAGTTCAGGCTGGGTGACAGCCAGGACACCTTGCTGCTGGCAGAGCCCATCTGGCTGATGTGGCACGAGTGTCCCTTTGCACACCAGCCCTGCTCACACCAATCTCCACTGGGTTTCCTCATCAGCTGCTGCCATGCACATCTACAGCTGATTTTGGTCAAGGAACATGTAGTTCAAGTATATTGATTTTTAGGAGCTGGCAGAGCCCTGCAAGTTAAGTTATTCCTCAAGTTTTACAAATAGGTAAACTGAGGCACAGGCTCATGATATCCCAAATAAGGTGTTAAAGCAGACTTGGCCTTTGAAATGAGGAATGTTGGTTCAAGTTACCTAACCCCCATTTCCCACTGAAAGCAAGAGCTGAAAAGCTGCTTTTGAAGGGTTTTGATGAATCTCTTCTATCCCCTGGCCCAGGTCTGCTCACCTTGTGCTGTTCTCTGGACAGAGAACTGTGTTGGGGTCCCGGTAGCCCTTGACTGGATGGATCCTTGCATGGATCCATGGCAGGGCAGCTCAGGCTATTATCAGAAGTTATAAAGCCACAGCATCTCTGTTGCAGCAGGACAAAGCTCAGCTGGTGAGAAGGGAATCAAAATTCCGTCTGCGTGGATGTTTTCTGTATTTTGCACAAAATCCCTTTGTGGCACAGGTGGGGGGCGCACCCTGGAACAAGCCTTCTGCTGGGATTTGGGTGGTAGCTGGATCTGAACCCCGGGGGAAACCAGCACCAGCAGGAGGATTTTCCCAAAGGAGTGATTTACCCTGTCTCCTTCCTGTGTCACTTTGGCCTTCTGGAATCAAGGACAGGCAAAGAGAGGCCCCACAGGTTTCACTCACCAGGGAGAGGCTTTACCTAAGGTAAGGCAGGAACGTTTCTTACACACAGACCAACTCACAACTAATTAAAAGTGATCTAATCCTTTTGATCACACCATTAGGGAGTTGGTACAGGCTATTAATAAAACCCAAGTGGGAATACTTTTTTCTTGTCGTGTGGAATATTCTCACATTTCATTATTTTTCCTACCCTCAATCAAGAAGAAAAGTAATGAATACAAATCCTAATCCTGTTCTCTCTGGATTTGTGTTTTTATTAAACGAACTAAAAAAATATAGCCAGTTGAAATAATTGTGTTTAAATTCAATGCTTTGTGTTCTGCAAGTAACCCTTCATGCTGATTTTTGTAATTTAAAGCATCTCAGCTGGGAGATTCTAACAAGTGCAGATGTTCTTCAAATCGATGACTTCAATGAAATTGGCTCTTTACCCTCAAAACTTCTGATTTCCACTCCTTGGTACTTTGCAATACAGACCCTGGGCAGCTTGTGCTGCTGTTGTGAGTGTTAACAGCACAGTCAGAACCAGCTTTAGAATGACTTTATCACTGCTGGAGCAGAGGAGAAATTACTTCAGTTTTGCAGGACTATGTGCAGCCAGTTGCGTGTGCAAAGGAAAACAAGTCCAGCTCAATTAACTTCTTTTTGTCCTATGAATTAGTTTTTAATTTAGTTTTAAGCCTCCAAACAATTTTCAGGGTATTTTTCAGCAGTTCCTAATTCTGGAGTTGCAAAATACTTAATATCTCCTATCCCCTCCATTTAGTAACGTATTTTTAAAAACATCAAGAAAAGTATAAATTCTAATGAAAAACTTACTTGTGCAATGACAAGGTTAGTGCAACCGATTGGCCATTGATGCCTCTGCCCCTCAATTTGATATAGTTACTTCACTGTGAGGCAACATCATTTCTGTGCTCAGAAAACATTAGATTTAATTAGTGCTGGCACAGAACAGTGGCACCTTGAGTAAAAGAAATACTAAATTGCTTCATTTCTGATATAGAAAATCAATGTGTTCTCCATTCACTCATTCTCTATTCAATTCCACTAACTTGAAAATTGTTTCATTATGCTTCTAAATAGATTTACAGGACTCTGTTTAGGATTTTAATATCACTAGCACATTAAAAATTAAAGTACAGCCAGGACTGGGTCAGTTACCCAGGTGTCAAAGACAATGCACCATGATGAATCTATTCATCCATTGAGTTAATGTACTTATCACATTTTTTTTGGTAGAAATGATGTTTGTAGCCTGACACAAAGAGTTTCATCATCATCCCCAGCTGCAAAAAGTTTTCTGGGTAAAGTGAGGATGAATTGGATTCCCAGGTGCTGGGGTTTTTGTGAGGACTGGAGGTGGGGAAGGGCAGTGGTTACCTGCCTGCCCATTCGGGCAGCTGCAGCAGGCTCCAAAAGATTGCTCTGCAAGCTGAGCCTCGGTGAAAAGCTGATGTGTGGTGCTGTCTGCCTGGTCCTGGCCTCAGCTCCTAAGGCCCAAAGTTGAACTGAAAGTTTTTAGTGCAAGCTCACTGTTTGCCTGTGAGAAAATCCAGGGCTTAGTAAGATTTTTTTGAGGTTTGAGCGGTCCGGGCTCAGAGATGAAGTTTAATGGGCCCAGTTAATGCTCAGCCCTCCCCTGCCTGCCTGGCCTGGCGGGTTGGTTACACCTGCCCGAGTGAGCGATTCACTCCTGTTCTGCTCTCCCTGAAAATCAAATCCCTGCAGCAGAATGGAGCCCTCCCCTCTGGCTCCATGAATCTCAATTATGTCCAAACACCACCTAAGCCAATCTATCACCAAAGACACCTCTATTAGACAGGTGGTGCTGCTTTAAACCTCACCCATTTTACAAGGTCACTGTCTCTGCTCCCTCTCCTATTTCCAGGGGCCATGATCACGGTTGTTTTATCGCTCCATCAGCAACCTGCTGATTAGCTGGTACTTTCTGGATACTTTTCTCACTCTGTGCTGACTTCTGATCTCCTTTCACCTGCACCTGAAGGGCACTCCACCGCTATATATTTTAATCAAGTCTCACTGGAGTGCAGTTGTTTTCCAGTGTTCAGGTGTCCAGCTGAGCTCTGTTCCTGCCCACAAGCCATCCTATGACATTGGAGAGAAGAACTTAAGAACGCCATAAATCTGAATATTCAAGGCTGGCCTTCCAATCTCTAATGATTTTATTTTGCCAGTTTCAAAAGATGTGCCTTGCTTTTTCCCTTTGGTTTGTTTTTTGAGGTGGCAAGTTCTCAAGAGAACAAAGGGTTCGTCATGCATCCAGCAGCATCAGTATTTTTATGTGTTAGTCTGTCTGCAACAGTTTGTAAAAAAGGTGTAACTTTCTGAAATCTCCAGAGCTTGTCACTCAACTTTTGGAGTTTGAAAATCCTTAATGTGCTTCTTTTGGCTGTCAGTCAGCAGACAAACAGATCCTGAGGAGAAAAGCCCATGTGTAGGTTACTCTCCTTGATGTGGCCCACAGAGCACCAGGGCAGCTCAAGCTCATTATGGCAATTAATTGGTAAGGAGTGAGCAGCACCTGTGAGAGCTGCCAGGCAGTTTTGTGGCCCTTCTCACCTCCACGTTGGAAACTGGTAGTAAGTAAGGCATGGCTCTTTGAAACAGCAACAGGAGTGTTTGCAGATGCTTGGGTACAAAGTGGATGGAATTTGGGATTTTGACATGCTTTAGCCCAGGATTAGTGCAGAAACTTTCTGAGGAATTGTATTTGCCAGCAAATCCTCCCTGGCAGCAGATGTTCGCTTTGAAATGGCTCAGGTGTGGTGACCTTCCTGCAGGCCAGAGGTGGGGAATCCTGAGGGGTTGTGCTCGTGGTTGGCTGCAGGAACCTCCCGCAGGGACCTGCCCTTGGGCTGAGTTGTGTTTGTGGTGCTCACCTAGGGCTGCTGGTTGGGCATTGGCCAGGTGAGCCAAGAGAGGGGCTTCCAGCCCTGGCACTGCTGCAGTGCCCCTGGGCTGGAGAGGGGTTCCCTGGGGAAAGGAATTGCACCTGCACAAATGAGTTCAGGCTGCCCTCAGGCTCCTCCAGCACTCTAAATATTTGTATTCCTTGAATCACTTGCTTGATCCTGCAAGGGTAACCGTCAGTAGAACTGTCATTTGTAGGGAACACACTTCTGGTTCAGGGAACAGCCCTGCTCAGAGTCCGTGGCTGTGGAAAAGATGGATTTATAGTAACAGGCTGTTTTAGCTGTTGCTTTTGCAAAGTTTTGCTGAGTTTTAATCTAATTGATAATACAGCATTAAGTACTTTTTGTTCATCATTACAGACTTTCCTTTAGGGCCTGTGGATCTTTGTAGCACAAGAACAGGATTTAGTTTTGAATACCAGACTGAGACATGATGAAAGCAAGAAGCAAAGGCTGAGACCTTAATTAAAAGAGAGTTATATTTCAGAGAGTTATTGAAGAAGAAGGAGGTGCTAGGGGCTAGAGAGCAGCTGTAAATGTTTCTCAAAGCCCATTTGTACAGAGAAACAGCCAATGCAACAGCGCTGCTATTCACCTTTGCCATGTTAGTATTTGTGAAAGGCAAACTTCAAACAGGTTCAGCGCTAGGAGCAGCCTGTCCGAGGGTGATGGGCACATCAAGGAGTGGGGATGAAAGAAGGAGTGCTAGAAGCTGGAAGCACAGAAGCTCCTCTGAAGTTTGCTAATGCTTTTTGACCTTGCTGGAATTCATTGCACTTTGTGATCCTCTTGATTTCTGTGTAAGTTCTGGCGCCTTCTCTGCTCAGCCCTCGCTGTGAGGAGTTTTTCATTTATTGCAGCTCCCTGTTTGAGCTCACTTGTGCCTGGTGCTTGTCCCAGTCTCCACCATGACATCCTGGAGGATGAGGAGGAAGCAGTCAGGCTCCTTGGAGATGAAGCAAAGTTAAGCCAAGCTGGTCAGAACTGAACAAAGGCTCATGTTGATGTGGTT
>NW_008238337.1:1446097-1455922 GCF_000691975.1 Corvus brachyrhynchos
TGTACCCACCCCCCCCCCCCCCGAAGATTTAGGGTATTTTTCATTACTTCTGATGTATATCTGTGTTGTGTCAGGGTATTTTTCCCACTATATGGTTCAGAATTCAATCTAATTTATCATGATTTAAGCTCTATACATCATTTTGCATCTTTCCTTGCAAATGTTGTGGCAGGTGGTATCTGGGAACGAGGGCAGCAATGTTATTTCTCCTGTGGACATCTCCCTATCAGGCTTTCGTTCTTCCAGAGGTATCCATGTCATCATCATCTTCTGGGAATCAGACACCATCTCAGACATGCTCTCCAGTATGTTGTGGGCCTGTCAGCTACTCACAGGCTCCTAGCAGAACAAGATCAGAAATAACTTTTCCCCATGCCCATAAGATCCTTGAGATCCAAAACTCAGAGCAAACCCTGGGATCTTTGCAGCTCTTCTGTGTTCATCTGAATGATGGCTTTGCCCAGAGCTCGGGTTATTCTCCCTAAACTGGCCTGTGATTGAGGGAGATGTTGGTTTCTTACTTTGGGGAGTTATCTGCTGAGCTATCACCACTTCTCCCTGCAGTTCTCTTGAGAGAAACTGAATTAAATATGATAAGAATTGATGAACTGTACTAGAAAACCCCTCAAGGCTATCAGATATTCATTTAGAGGAGCAGAGAGGGAAGCATTGTCCATACTCTGCTTGTGTTTTATCACGTTATTGATGCTTTGGGACAGCTTTGTGGATGCCATCTCATTTCAAAGTTGGGCTGGGTGGTTTTTTCCTCATTAGATCACATCATTTTTGGAAGCTTCTAAGAATTTTTTTTTTTTGTGTGTCAGACCTTTGAATTATTTTTTCTAGAGATCTGATAATAGTCCTTAATAGCAGACTAATTTATATATACTCTGTGCATATATATTATATATACACAAAGGAGGCTCATAGGGGATTACATTTCCTACATCAGTTACTGACTCTTTCATTTGGATTTTTTGCACATTCTCAAGAAGGCAATGGTGGTTTGTGTTTGGAGTTTTTTGTGGTTGGTTTGTTTCTTCCTTGTTATTTATGAAGACTGTGGAATACATTTGGAATTTTTTGATTCAGCATACCAAGACTGGTTGTTGAGCAAAGGAAATACCTTCAGGTTAATTGTTGTCCACTCAAGCAATGTATGAAAATCACTGCTAAATGGGATTAGAAGACACTAAAGCTTTGAACTTCCTGTCAAGATTAGGAGACAAGGCCACTTGAGCTTTGTTGCTGACAGCCTCTTGCTTTCTCACAGAAAGCTGACAGTCACTGAAGGCTGGTCCCATCCTGAGGTGAGATGCTTTGCTCACAGGAACAGGGATGTGAAGCAGATACCTGTAGCAGGAGGTTTTAACTAATGGGCCTGACAGGAAATTTGTCTATGAAATCCTGAATCTACAGTCAGCCAGACAAATTCTCCTCCTTGAGACCACCTCACGGAATAGTTTACTCTGTTACTAAAAATCTTGTACGCTGCAAATCTGTTGGGATGAGTTGTGCAGAAGCTTGTTTTTCTATGTCTGTAGCTGTAGTAGTTTCTGAAATAAATGCTGTGTGCTCCAGGTGCCTGGGGATTCCTGCTCTGGTGAAAGCTGGTAGTAAAGCAGTCCCATGTCTGAGCCACTCGTGTGCTAAATGTTGGTGTGCTCTAATAGAGGCACTACAGGATTGGGATTCAACAATAGTTTAAAATATCCCCCTAAAGTCCTCAGAATAATTTGATTTGGAGTAAATGAATTTCTTTCTAGACTTAGTCAAAGCAATTACATTCAACAAGTTGCAGTATTATGGCATTACATTTATCATCATTCAAGCACTGCAAAGTACTAAAGAACCCAAACTTATCTCTGTTCCCGTGCTGGCAGTTTGGTGGTCAGGCTGACTCCGTGTTCCCTCTTCTGCTCGCTGTAGGAAGAAATGGGAGGTTCTAGCAGAATTTGAAATGCCAACCCAAATGGAGCAAAGAACAGGTTGATATGGGATTTGTTTACAAATCAAGATTCTATCACACACTTCTTGGGTTTTGGGGATTTTTCCCACTTGATCTTAACAAAACATGAGTTCATACAAATCCCTTTTTCCTGTTCTCTATTTACAGCTTTTCCATATGCTTCACCTTCAGTAGGATTCTTTTTCTACATCATACTCTGCCCTTCCTTTGTTTTATTTTTTGCATAATTTCGTGAAAAGAAAATCCTTTTACCTTCATGTTATAAAAGAAGCAGGATAATGCCTGAGCCCTGATCAAGGCAACAGTTAAGAATTCACCCTAATTTTCCGAGGTGTTTGACCGCTCTCAGATCTCCTTTCTTTTGAAAGTGAGTTGGGAAACATCAATGCAGGATTTAGGTCAAAGACGATTAGAAACTCCAGTGATTTTAGGAGAGCAGAGAATACGCTCTGAGCTGTTGAAAATGCTCTTTCAAACCATGTTCTTACATATGTGAATAAGAGTTTTCTCTCTCCTAATGAGAGGTGGAGCACAGAAAGCCCCAACATGAGATTTGACAGCGAGCTCTTGCACCTTTGTCCTGCTGAAAAAAAACATGGCTTGAGAGAGCTTTGCTTTGATTCCAGTGAGGATCCAAAGCATTCACATCTTTCTGTTCAGCTCAGCTGCAGCGTGGGCCCTCTGGCCAGGAGAGTGGGATGTTTTCCCTCTGCCGGCCATCCAACTCCCTCCCAGGAAGGTTTTCCGCATGCAGCAGTTTCCTGCTGGCACCTGGACATGGAGCCCCTGCCAGGCTGGGGACATGCAGCCCAATAAGGGAAATTCAGCGCTGACAGTGATGTGAAGAAGATTAAGTCTGGCAAAACTCAAGCTGCAGATTGTAAATGGTCTCAGTGGTGGCAGCTTCCAAACCGGCCGGCTCTGGTTTCTCCCTGTTAGATTCTGCGGCTGTGGATTTATTCACATCGCTGTACCTTGTTAGAGACAATGCCCCAAGGGTGGTGAGGTCTTGTTTGACTGCAGAGCTAAAATATGAAATTCCAAAATCCCCTCTCCATTGCACCTAATTAAGGAACCTCATTAACCCTCTCTGTGGATGGGTTGAGGGGATGTCTCCTTTCTGCTAATGGGTTTTCTGGTAGAACAGCAGGTTTACCTGACCCCTGGGATGAGGTGTCGTGTTAAACGTACTCTGCCAGCTCGTGGCAGTGATATTTCCTTTTTCTGTCCATTCTTTCTGAGAAACTTCTCTGAAGGAAACCTATTTTTCTTTTCTCTTGCCCTGCCTAAGGAGCACTGCCAGTTCAAAAGCTGGGAAACCAATCACCTAATCTCATGGAGGTTTTTGGGATTCAAAGGGCCAAGGATCTGATGGTGAGGAGCTAAAATTTGGAGTCGGTTCCCTCAACTGACCATGCAGAGATACTGGACCAACAAATCCAGCCCAGTGCTGGCCGTAATTTTTCCTTCACATCATCTCTGTGCCATGGAAATTTTTTAAGGCATGTGTAGCAGGCTGGTCTGTACTACACCAATGCCTCTTCTATATTTAGAAAGTTATCTGCTGTTCCATTTGTCAGGAAAGCAATGATCTGATAGTTTTCACATTCAGATCTGCTATCTGAGGCCCGCTGGAGAAAATCTGGGCAGGGATAAGATGATAAAGGACGTGCTGCTGAGCGTGGCGCAGGAACAGTGCCCAGCGCCTGCAGGGAGCCGGCTCCAGCCCGGCGGGGCTGATGCTTCCCCTCAGCACCAACCCACGGGTCTAACCTGATTCTGCAGTCCCAGTGGGGTGTCCTCTCCCAGTTCTCCCAGTGCTCCCAGTGCTGAGGCTGGTTGCAGGTTCAGCCAGCAGCGTCTGTGCCAGAACACCTCACCCCAAGGCGCAGGAGCAGGTGTGGAGGCGGTGGCTCCGTGTGGCTCCTCTGCTCTGGCGTGGGGGAATCCACCAGCCCAGCTGGGCTGTGCTCACTCCGTGCCGTGGGAGAGGGGCTTTGCTGCAGGCACCAGGCTCGCCATGGCACAGGGAGTTGCTCCAGTGGGTGCCAGTCTCCTGATCCCAGGGAGTGTCTGGATGTGGGTAAGGAGTGCAGGCGCTGGCACACCCTTAGCGAGTGTCCGCTGGTTGCCACATGCGCCGCTAGGCAGGCGGGTGCTGGCGGGCAGATTAGCAGAAAGAAAGAGTTCCAATACCTGGTCTGTGCTGGAAGCAGGGCACGAAAAGTTCAAAAATAGCCCTGAATATCTGTTTGCTCAATGGATATATCTGCAGCTGAATTCTTACCCCAAGCTGCCATGAGGATTTGCTTATTAGGGAGGATGTACTGTTTGCTTGGCCTTTCTCTTAGCAGGCGGGGGAGCTGATTCTACTGAAAGGGGCTCTAAATAATGAAATGGAAAGCTAAAGGCAGAAACAAAGTTGCACTCATTTAGCACAAGTCCAAGAAGCTGATCAAACTTGAGTGGTGGAAGGGCATGAGCACAAATTATTTAATTTCCTGTTCTTCACTGGATGAGAGGAGTGGAAATATTTACCAGTGGGCTGTTTGAACTAGCCGGTGTTATTGAAACCTGCCGAGGAGATTTGCATTTTTGAAACGCTATAAAAACGCTTGATGTCCACGGGGCCGAGCAGGCCGAGCAAAGCAGCAGGGAGGGGTGGCTGCCAGGTGGCAGCAAATCTGGAGCCCTTGCTGATTTATATTTATAGAACAAAGGATGGGAGGGGGCTGTCTGCCACAGGCCACCATCACACCCTTGTTGGTGTTTGAAGAAGGCCCCTGCAGTCAGTATTCTTGGGTAAAATCCCTGCCCTGCTGCCTCCCTGTTTACTCTTCTCCGGGTCCTCGGTCTCACCAGCCCTTTAACCCCTCACACCCCTGGCCACAGGTGACTCTGCTGGGATTCACCTGCACAGCACCTGCAGGGCAATGTGCTGTGCGCCGATTCCCAGTCAGGGATAGGCAGGAATCGCTCCTGTACCACACCCTGCGTGCGTCCCGTGAAGGGATGCGTGCTGACCAGCGCTCATTAATTTTCGTGAGTTTTCTTCTGGAGACCCATGAACTTGGACAGCACAAGGTCACTGTGTAGAGAGCTGGACGGGCACTGCAAATGATTTAGTACAAATTTAGAAGGAGGCTCTTTTCCCCTGTTCATCTTTGTGTTGTTCCTCTCCACAAAATCCGGAGTGGCCAAGCTTGCTCCTTCCCACAGCTTTGCTTGGGGTGTTCACAGCAACTTTCAGAAGCAGTTCCTGCAGCAATGTTAGAATGTTTAAATGCTTTTGCATAACCACAAGTGCCAGCAATGGTCTTGGAGCAACAACAGCACATGAATTACCCAATTAACAAAGGTTCCTGGGAATATAAGAATACCCAAGGGACCCTTTCATGGAGTTGGATAAGGGAGGAAAAAAGTCACCTTAGCTATCAGAGTCAAACATGAAGTGATTATATTTAAGTGAAATATCAAGACTGGTATTCAAATAAAACCATTCCCCTGTGGCCTTTAAATCTATGGCCTTTAAATCATTTTCTTGCATCCACTGAGCTATTCTGAGGCGCGTAACTTGTGCAAAGTCCTCTTCAGCTATCAGAAAATATCAACGAATTCTTTCCTAGTGCTCCTGCCTATTTACCACGCAAAGGACATGTCCAGCAGGGCAGAGAGGATGTCAGGGTGGCTGTGGACCACAGCTGGCTTGCAGAAGAATGTTCCTCTTACAGAGAAAGGTTTGGATTTCTTTGTACCTGGCCATATTTTTCCCAGGTAGAATGAGGTCAAGCTAGAATTGGCTTGTTAAATAGTTTTTCTGTACTTGGATTTTCTTCTACTGAATAGAAGTTACTTTTATTAGAGGAACTAGTGTATATTGAAAAAAATAGTATTAAAGAAAGATACAGCTTTGACAAGAAAAGCTCTGCAAATCCAGATTGTCATGTGTGTTTGCAAACTGGGCTAACTGGTTGTGTGTGTTCTTTTGCTGGCTAACATAATATGTGCTTCATTTTTATATAATATCAGTGAAATTAAAAAATTCCTCAAGATTCTGCCCTTTTCCAGACTCCTGGGAAACCCAGGTTTACTTGGCTGGTGTATTAAACCTAAAGCATCCTAATTACCTAATTTACAAATAATTCAGGCCTGAATTATTGATGCACCACAAGGTTAATTGCTCTTCTTACTCAATTAGTAGGAACCTTTGTGCTCTTTATTACATTAAAGTAAGCCATTATCACTTTCTGCAATTTTATATCTGAGGTTCAATAGTGACAAAACTTTTATCTCAACTCTGCAGACCTTAATTGGTTTCTATCTGAATCCCCATTTCTCCACAAAACCCCAGCTCTCAGTAGCTTGTCCATCAATATTTGCTCTGGATTCCACAATGGGATTTGTGAGCAGGATTTATGGACATTTTCTGGGTGTCCTGCTTCACTTCTTTTTGGAAGCTCTCATATTTCTACAAATTCATCCTCTCAACAGTTGCCAGCTTAGTTGGCTGTTGAAAGGTGAGTTTTACTTAGTAGATCAGAGCTTATTAAAGATCTTTTTCTAGCAGCTGCCAGACTCTCCCTTTTTCCAGAATTTGGGTGTTTCATGGAACTCCTATTTTATTTTTTTATTTTGTTGTGATTACTCACAGATCAAAGGGCCCATCGTAGATATATTGGAAAAGAGCATTATAAATTTCTATTTTGAAATGACCTTTCAATGGATATTTTTTCCATATTGAAAAAAAAATTCAAAATTATCGTAAAATGTTTTTATTTAACTGAAAAAAATTCAAATGTATTCTTGCGCTTTTCTTTGGAACACATCTACAGAACAGACTTGGAAATTAACTTTTTCCCTGGAAATAGAAATTCCCTTTCCTTCTCAGGTTTAGTCAGAACCAGTGAGCTGGGCAGGTTTCCACCTCTGGCCTGCAGGTCACAGTAGGGTGTGTGGCTCCTTCTGGAGTGTCTGTGAGGCAACACACAACAACTGGGCCATTCCTGACAGACTGAGATTCATCATCCCAGGCTCTGCTCCAGAGCTGCAAAACTCTGAGGTTTGCAAACTAGAAGACCCAGGAGTTTCCAAGCTCCCAAGGCAACGATTGCAGGTCATGTGTTCCTATTCACATTAGTAGATGCTGGAACAAATAATTTATAAGTAAATGGTGGCTGATGTTGGATGCCTGTTGTTGCTGCACACTCACTATCAGCAGAGTCTGCTTTTTGTCATTGTTTGCTCAGTGTTTGGAGGATTTATGTCATTTCAAATCACCCTGTGATGGCTGATCACGTTTTGGTTTAAGTGGGTTAACTTTTCTAAATAATGAAACGCTTGCAGGTGCTTTGACCCAAACTCAACTGAGCACAGATGGGCTGTCTGTGATGAAAGGGGGAATCAATAGGAGTTTCCAGCCTGAATGAGTCAGGGAGTCAGATCTCATCTTCCTGATGCTGCCCCTCTCTGATCTTTATCACTTCTGAAATAACATCGTGTTCAGTTCATATCCAAAGGAAAAGCAACATTTTCCCAGTCCACCTTGCTGGCAGAGCCCTGCTGGGGCGCTGTCTGGGTGCCCTGCAGGTGTTGCTGGGTCACAGACCCTGCTGAAAGAGCTCACTTGGCACATCAGATCCCTGCACGTTGGGTTTGTCAGCCTCTGAGATATAATTCTGGGAGATTTAAAACATGAGGTCCTCTTCCTACAGCAGGATAACTGTGAGGGTGGGATCCGGCCAGGAGAGCTCTCCTGGCACTGGGCTCAGAGGGAACAAAACCTGAGCGTGTTTTTGTTTGGCTCATGGTGGACACTCAGGACAAGCTCTGCTGCTGGGAAGGACCCTGGGACAGGAGGGCAGGGGAAGGAAGGCCCCCAGCATTCCTGAAAAAAAAGGGCTTCCCACCTTTGCTACCAGGTGAAGCAGGTACAAACCCTGCTGAGCTGTGACCTGCCCAGCTGACAGAATGGACCTCAGCCTCTGAACAGCGAGTTCTCCATCACTGTTTCCCCCCTGCACTGAGGGACTGCAGGCACTCCTTGCTCTCTCACGTTTGCATGGCAGCCCTAATCCTCTTCAGACAGCTTTAGGAAGAAGAAAGTGTTTGGTTCTGTAGCTTCAAATCAACTCTTGTTAGTGTCACTGAGCAGTCTCCTTGATTGTAGGATTCTGTTTGGGAAGAGCAGCTCTGGTTCTGCCTGCAGTGAATGTGCTGGTGCCTTCTCTGTTAAAATAACATTTTCCCTGTTATTTTATCTGAGCCACTTATCCCCTCAGTCAGCCTGCACACCCTTGGGAACCAGAGAGAAGAGCTCCAGGAAGGTTTGATTCCCTGTCACTCCCACAACTGGAAACATATTTTTAGGGACTTTTCCCTACTGTTGTTGGGCCAAAGATTGGTGATGTAACTTGGAACTGAGTGGTAGCAGCTAGAATCCTGGTCAGGACCAGAAGTGGCCTTAAGAACCACGGAAATAAACTTGCCTGAACCCAGAGAAGCTCCCATTGCGAAAATGAAACCCTGTATCTATCTTCACCTTTGCCTTTTCTGTGTATCTGGGTGTGCCACGCTAAAAAAAGGAATACAATCCTCAGAACAACGAGCCTCCTTCCAAAGTATTTTATTTCATCTGGGATTCTCCCAGCATTTCTCAGGCCAGAGCCAGTGCCATGGAGTGGATCCTGTGCTGTGTGATCAGTGTGTGCACTGCACAGATGCTGCTCTGCAGGATTTCCATCTCCCAATCCATAGGAACCAACAGATGCTGCTGATGCTTCCCACCACTATCTCTGTGAAGCACAGGACAACCTCCCCACCCTCCCCACCGCTCTCTTTGGGCTGTGGCTTGCCCCAGGAGCTGTTTGTATCCAGGGAGGTGCATGTGGAGGAGTTCAGTCCCCAGTGTGCTGTGATAAGGCTGCTAAGAGTCCACAACTGGTTTACAGTGCAAACCATGGCCTTTCATAGCTGCTCTGAGAACTCCCAGGTGTGCCTGAGAGGGCTCTGGCCCCTCTCCTGCCTTGGGGCATCCCTGGGGGGTGGCTGTGGCTGTGGGGGGAAGGCTGCACCCCAGGCAGTGACTGCTGGCTCTGCCTGCAGCCCCCAGGGATCGCCATTCCCTGGGGAACTTGGCTGTCCCAATATTTCCCTGCAGTGATTTCAAATAACAGCTGAGCCTCCACACTCCAGATTGCAAGCAAACTCCCTTTCATGTCTGTGGTATGGAGGCTTGCTATTATCCTGTAACATCTCATTTATGTATTTCATGTGCTGTTTCTAAAGGGCTGTCAAAGAACTGTCAATTATTTATTCACCTCAGGTGGAGCAGATGCAGAGGAATTGCCATATCCAAAGTTAAAGAGCACTATCTCAAAACTTTGTAGAAAAGAAATAATTCAAATTTTAATAACTTTTACCTTTTACTCGTGTTTTTTCCCCATTTCTAAGCTTTTTAGTGTGGGTTGATTACCATACACATCGCTGTAGGTGATTTTGTTTGAAGGTAGTTGAGTGAAAAATAAAGATTAATCTTGGCTGAATTTCTAATCATGTTTGCAAATGAATTGCAGCAACCAAATATCAGCTGGTGTGGAAATGTAGTTATTAAGAACATATGGAATTGGAAAACTCCAGAATTGAAACTGAGCCACTTGGTAACTCTACCAGTATAAGAAGCTCCTTATAACTTCCATAAAATTATTCCTTTGGTAAATGATGGGGCTGTCTTTAAGCCACCAGCACTGGGGAAACTTCTTCTGTAGCAGTGTGATGATGGGACAGAACAGGGGGGAGAGTGGGCAGCACTTTGGGGAGACTGGCGAGGCTGCTTTCGAGGCTCTGTTCTTTCAGGGCCT
>NW_008238337.1:1455937-1480404 GCF_000691975.1 Corvus brachyrhynchos
CAGCCCTGCCACTCTCTCCAACGTAAAATGGAGAGGGAGGCACTGGAGGGATGCCTGGATAATGTCCTGATGGAGGAGCCAAGGCTGATGTAAAAATGTGTTTGGAAGGAGTGACTGAAGTGCAATCAGACAGCCGGGCTGATGCATGTGGCATGAAGATGTGCTGTGGGGCAGGCCTTCCAGTTCCTCACTGTAATATCCCTGCTGTCCCCAAAGACCCAGGGGACAGATTTGTCTCCTACCTGTCATCCCTGCCAGGAGCGCCTGCCCCGTTCCCTCTCTTGCTTCTGATGCTGTTCTTTGGGTGCATGAAGTGCCACTGCCTGCCCCAAGTGCCTCCCTGGCTCGGGGTGGAATCCCTCTGAACATCTGGAAGATGAATGGTGTGAGGGAGCTTGTTTTGGGGCATTTTAACTTTTGTTGACATCAGTCATTTTTGTGCAGAAGAGCTAATGGTTGTGAGAATTCCTTGGGATGGTTCTGATCAGATGGTGCTCCTGTTGTGATCAGTGATTCAAAGGAAGCTCAGTGTTATTATTAACAAATCCCACTTCTGAATTTCGAGTCATTGCAGTCTGCTCAAATTAGCAAATACCATCAACCTCCAGCTTTCATCTCTGTTTTCTCATTCACTGGTACCTTGGGTGAAGTGTCTGAGTTTGGTTTTCTGCAAGCCAGACAGAACTGACTGGAGCTACCAGGTCTGGATCTCATTTTCATTGCTCCATCCTTACTTAGAAGGTTAAAAAAAAAAAATCATCTTTTCCCTTTTCCTGAACCACCTGGGACTGGTCACTGACAGTGAGAAACCATTTCAGCCAGGCTGTGAGGTGAAGTTCCATCCTCTGTCTCTTCACACTTCTAAGGCGACATTATCTGAGATTGAGTTGATTTAGGTTTTTGTACTGACTTTTTCCTTCTCCTCCACTCCCCAGCCCATGGAAAACATTTGGGGGCTCTTTCCTGTTTTCCCTTTAAAATCACCAAATAACCTTATAGTGTTCATCACTTTCCCTTTCATTGTAGGCAGTGCTAAGATTCCAGCCGATTGAGTTTATTGATTTCTGAGAGATCTCTTGAGTGTTATTTTGCATTCATGATCTGTCAGTATTGTGTAGACAGCCTGAGTTAGAGAACTTGGTATTTATCAGATGGGAATCTACTGCTCTGCACCACTCCCCTTTTCAGGTGTTGAATGGATGCAGGAACACAAGGGACAACCTGCACAGTCTCTCCACAAACCACTTGGAATATTTCAGAAACCTAAAAAAAAAAGTACAATTAAGAAAATTTGGTAAAGTACATCCAGGACAAATTTCTTTCTTGTTTTCTGTAATAACTGAGTCAAGCCGCAGAGCACAGGCACGTACCAAATTGGATGATCAGGGGAGGAAGGAAAACAAACCATGCTGTCCTGAATTCTTTGTGAGGCACATTTTTCCATAAAAACTCTCACTATTTGGTATGTCTGACAAATTGTTTTTATATTTCCTACACCAGCATTTTCTAATTAACGTTGGTGTTAGAACATAGTTCAGGAATGAGATCAAACTCCAGAAACCTGCTGCAAACCTTGACCTGCTCTGCTCCTTTCCAAAGCTCAGCAATAAGGTTTTCTGAAGAAGCATTTGGAAGTGTCACTGTGAAATTCCAACCTTCCCATGTCCCTGCTGCCCTGCAGCAGTGCAGCTCCCCGGGCTGCCTTTGCCTTTCCTCTCTGAGCTATTTTAGGCAAGAGCCAGGTAATGTGTCTCCCTAACAAACCCCCTCAAAGGGCTTGCCCTGAGCTGTAATGTTGCACTCTCTCTAAAAGGATGCTCTTACAATGCAGAGACCAAGATGCCTCTCGAAAACAACTCAGAAATGTGTTGTGCACAATGTCACTGCTGCTTTTGCACAGACCTTGACATTATCAAGTCAAAACAGTGCTGTGTCTATCAGCATGGTGCATATTAATCTTGCCCCACTGGGTCATTTCACAAAGCAAGTGTTAAAAACGCCAGGAAATTGCAAACCGGTTTGAAATCAGTAGAATTCTACAATCTTTAAAAAAAGAAAAAAAGGCAAGTTTCCGTTCTTGACATCATGCATAGTTTGCACGTTCTTCAGTGGGACTCCTGGGGACACGAGATGGGTTTATATCAGTCAGCAATTACCCATCCCAGACTCCCTGAAAGGCTTATCCCATCCATTTTCCTGTTGCTTCGTTGATTATAGTGATTACCGGGAGCAGTGTTTTATAGGGAGAGGAGTGGGGAGTTGTGTTAGACCTCTGCAAAAACCCTCTTTGAGGGAAAAACTCAGATCATCCACTTTGAATGAGCAGAGAGCAATCACAGAAATCTATTAAAGTAATTTCTCACATATTGAGTGGTTTTTTGGTTTTTTTCCCCTTATCAAGTGTTTTTTCCTGCTTATCCTTGGCTGGGAACTTGAGTCTCTCACATGATGTAAACAGCAGCTCCCCAACCAAGAGCTGCATCCATCTCGTCTGTCATTAACTTTCCACTTTCCCATCTGCCATCAAACTGGGCTGTGCATCCTGCAAATATCAGGCTGATCTGTCAGCAGCTTCCCTCTGTTTCTCTGAGCCACTCAGCTCAATCACAGATTGCTATTTTTTTTTTTTGTTCTCATACAGTGAGGTTTTTCTTATTCTTCTTCTACGACAACTCTCTGCTGTGGCTTTTTTCTTGCTGTGGCTTTGTTGCAATTAATGAGGAGTCAGCTTTAAAAAGCTGGTTCAGGTTTCTCAGAGTTCAGAGATTCATCTGTCTTCAGTACAAGTCATAACCCTGTGACACACCCCACAGGGGAATATGACCAATCACTTACACAACCATGATTTTCATATGCACTGGTTTGGTTTCTTAATATTATTTCCTCAGTTTAGAATTTTCTGATTGCTCCATTGAATTTTTCACTGGTGGTTGCTTAAATTTAGTGTATTTCCTGATAATGTCTGGTAATGTTCTTCTTTATAAACAATGATTGGAAATCTTAATTGCATGAAGCTAAATTATGAAGCTGGCCATTTGTTGGTTTTCTTTTTTTTTGTGCTGGGATTTGAGGCAGCCAAGCCATTTCTGCTCTTTTAACTGATTTCTTTTTCTAGTTATTGAATGAAAGCTAATATTCAAGATGGGAGGTGAATCACCTACAAAGACAGGAGTGTGGGGTGTGATAAAGGAATCCAGGGTGCTGTAGGTGCCTGCCAAGCTCTTGTAAGAGACAGGAGCAAGGTCAAAGGCAGAACTGCCAGATGAAGATGTATTGCTACAGAAACAGGAAATCTTTTGGGAAACATGCAGGCTTGAACTAAATGCCAATAAATGTAGCAAAAAGTAGACAAGGTATGTATTAAAGAGATGAGCCGGGGGATTTGTGGGCTGGGGAGGTGTGTGGAGATTGCTTGGGAAAGGAGGATTCCTGTGATGGTGAGGCAGAACCTGATCCAGCAGCGTTGGTCCAAACACTGCAACTGGCAAAAAACACTGGAGTCCCCACCTTTGCTTCTGACTCAAGGGGACTCTGCCATGTCCTCGTGTCTCTGGGGTTGGTTTAAATGTTGTTTGATGGATCCAGTGTGGGCGAGTGACTGAGGATAATCTCTGTTTTCCTTCTCTCCCACAGTGGGATGGGTGTGGGATATGGCTCTGAGCAAAGGCAGGAAACTGTGCAAGTTCCTTGTAAACTGGAAATTAGGTCATTCTGCTTCATATTTAGAGGGACAATTAAGGTAAATGGTAACAAGCTTAGCAGCAAATTGACATCAACCTCCGAACTTCACCAAAACTCTGCTGCAAACTACCTGTGCTTTGCTCTGCTGCTCTCGGGCAAGAAATGAGAAATTCAGAGTAAACTCCAGAAACCTTCCCATGAGAAAAGAATGGTCTAAAAAATAAAAGCCTCTCTCCCCAAGAGTATCCAAGTTTAACTTGGCTGTGCTTTCATTAGGTCCATGGTGAGAAACCCACTGTCCACTGCAGATCTGCTGCAACACTCAAACAGCCAGGACTGCTTTTCCTGGAGGGGAAGGGTTAACTGGAGCCAGGCCATTGCACGCAGCATTTTTGTCCTTGAACTGCCTCTCACATTTATTCCAAGCTCAGCTGAGCCTCAGCTTCATGCACTGAATAATCTGCGAGCCAAGCCCAAAGTTTTCTGGCTCTGCCTTTGTCTCTGTTTGCCTTGTGTTGGCACTAAACCGCTTGGAAGCGTTTGCTCCTAATGCCTGAGCACCACATAAAGCTGAGTGCAGGTTGGAAATCCAGGCTGGGGAAGGGAGGGAGACACAGGCACTGAAAGCACTTTTTCTCTCTCAGATCCTTCTTACCCTCCCTGATATCCCTGGAGAACTGCAGTCATCTGGACTAGGGGTAGAAACAGCAGAGTAAATGCCTTCTTTGTGTCTTTTCTGTCCTCTTTGCTGTGTTTTATAGTGAGACTGAAGATTCTCAGGGGTGGGATTCTGCTGTAATGCCACAGCCACTCTGGCAAGGGAAATGCAGCCTTTAGGAGTTAGTCAATAAAACCCAAATCGCAGCAGGGGTAATAAAAGCCTTTCTCAGGTAGCTCATGGAGCCCACACTCAGCACAGCATTGCCAGCACACCCTCTTTGCTGGGCGTGACTTTGTTCATGAGGTAATGAGTAAGAACATCACAGAATATTCAGCTCCAACCTTCTCATCAAATTCACCATAAGGTTCTTGTTCCAGTTGCTGCCACCTCCACATCAGCTTCCCTAAGCTGGGATAATGGTCCCCTGGCACCATGCCCTGCCTTCCCATCACCTTGGGCGCAGCTGCTGGCCTAAGCTCTTCCAGAGAAACTCTGCTAGTTGTGGAAAAGAGATGAGATTCCCTGCCTGCATGGGCTGTGAGGCTTGAACCACCTGTAAGCAAGAGATGCAGCACTTTTTATCATCAGAGCTCAGCAGTTCTAACAACTGATCTTTGCTTCTCTCATCGCAGAAGACATGTTTCTTTTCAGATCAATTTACAAAACTGCAGAAGGAATTGGAAGTTTTTAATAGTCCTATCCCAATTCAATTCTGTATGGAACTGAAATGACTTAAATGGTTTTAAAGACTTTGGCTATTTGTGATTTCTCTTAACTATTAGCATTTTTAATATATTTGATCTGTAGCATTCAGGCCAAAAGAAGGGGACTGTAACTGCAGTTAGTCTTTAACTCCCTGTGAAGGGGTCCCTAGCACAGCCCCCATCTCAGGAGTTTGTGTCCCTGTGTAGTCCCAGCGTTCAGCCCCGCCGGTGGTGCTCACCCCTGTGGAGTTATTTGGAATGTTATCAGTTCCTGTCCCAGAGGGGTTTATGGCATTCCATCGGTTAAGGGGAAATGGGGATTTGGCAAACACAAAAAAAAGTTTGTAAAGACCTTTTATTTTATATAAAATAAGTATTTATATTTTGTATTCCTTCTTTAACATCAACTGAGCATTTCAATGGATTGTGACAGGTATTTTTAATATTTTTTTTGTAAATATGATGGACAGCTAAACGTTTTTTTCCACCTGGCCATATTTAACAAGGTTTTCTCTTTACAAGTGGCAGTTTTCAAACAGCTGCAAGACTGGGAGCTGTGTTCTTTCTGTGCTTTTATGTAAGCACAACCTAGCACTTAAATCTCGTACCATTCTTTCATTCTGGCAGAAGCTGTTTTCTTCACACTCTTTTCATTATTTTTAAGCCATTGAACTCTCATTCCTACAAATTCTAGAGCTGCACAAAGGCTAGGCAAAGCAAGAGTGCTGATTTGCCATTGGCAGGGGGAAGGGGGAATATTTTCATCAGTACTGGATTCATGGCACAAAGTCAATAATAAAGCAATATTTATAGAACTTGGAGATGATTGTAAACATACTTCAAAAGTTCCCTTCAGCAGCACTGAAAATGTAATAATCAGTGATCACAAGTGCTTGAGTTATTTTTCCTGTTCTCACAGCCAGGCATTCTTGTAATACTGTTCTTGCTGTTTCCACTCCTATCTTAATATAATTTGGATGCAAACAATAAACAGAGCAGGAGCCCAATTAATCAGGCCCATGGGGGAAGTGCAGCCTCCAACAGTCAGCAGTGTTCAGTGCAAGGCTCAGCTTAACTCTGAACCCCTGAAACACCAGCTATGATGCATGTTTAGTGCTGCTCCTATGCATGTTCTTTTTTTAATGCAAGTGTTCCAATAAAAGATGATCTGTGGGGTCTTTTGGGGCACAAAAAAACCGCTACTTTGTTTGTTCAGTTCACCCTCAGAATTTTAAGGTGCTGCTGTGTTGGAACTAATCCCTAGTTTAACTCCTGGTTGAGTGGCCAGACAAGGGTGTTGCTGCTGAGGCTTCCCAATTTTACAGAGAAGGCTGAACAGGGAGCAGTTACTGCACACCAGAGCAGCCAGCCCCAAAGATGCCTTTGTAAGTCGGGTCAGTATGTATAGGATCAGTCCAGTAATAAATACAATTCACCTAGAAGAGAGAAGTATGTTAATTTAGGCCAGTATTTTGACTCTGCCAGAGACTGGCTGTCAGTGTTGAGGAGTGAGAGGTGTACAACGTCATCATAAGAGCTCACAATTCCTCTTTAGCTTGGGCATCAGTTTGCTCTTGTTCAAGTTTGGGAAGGGGCTTCCTGTATTCTGTCATAATGTGCACATCAGTGGAAATATGGAAATAATACTGCTGAAATGAGGGAGTCGAGTCAAAGCCTGAAGGGAAGAGAGCTCTGGCTACGGGGAGGGTTGGATTCACCTTTGGGGCAGTTTTCCTTGGCCTCTAGGAATGTTCTCTGAAGGCAAACAGCGCTGAGCACTTTGCTCTGCATTCAAGAGCAGATAACACCCAGCAGGATGTTAAATGCTCTGGTTTACCTCCTGCAAGTGTTTGTCTTGGGCTGGCCTGCCCAAGGCACCTGGGGTTGAGGGCTGTGTCAGAGGCAGGGCTTAACTGGCCTGGCTGGTCAGTCAGAGCCTTGGAAACCACCACAGCTGCAGGATCTGCAGGAATTTGGGACTCTTCAGCTTTATCTCAGTGCTTAACAAAATAACATATTCTTCCTCCAGTGGATCAGTCAGCTCCTCACAGGATTGTTGTCCCTTAAAAAGGGATTATTCCAGGCTGTTCCTTAGTGCTGCACTGTTGCCTGTTGTTTCCTCTCATTTTAGACTTGTGTAACTTGAAGTAGAGTTTGGTCTTATATGTGAATCTTGTGCCTGACAAACTCCCAGAGCAGCACTGATAAAAGGCAGCACTAATTGCAGTGCATCCTCATTAATTGGTAGGTGCAGTTACAATTCACTGTGTGCAGCTCGGCTGTGTCAGAGCTGCAGAATTTCTTCTGCCATTACAGGCAAATCAAACCCCACCACAGCGATGCTCCTGCTGGAAAGTCACCTGTGGGGGAGACTGAAAATGCTCCCCACATGAGAGCCAGTCCTTCCTCCTGCTCTCAGTTCATTCACCTCCATCTCTGTCCCCTCGGTGAGTCCATGCCTTCACTTACTGCACAGGGAGGTACTCAGAAATGAGAAAGAATAAGACAATAACTATTTAAAAGTGCAATTTCCCTCGCCATCACAGGAGGAGAGGGCTGGCTGTAGTCTCTGCTCTTTGCTGATGGCGTGACTGGGTTCCATTTGCCCAACTGCTGCAGGCAAAACCTATAGAAACTCAACAGGGCTGAACATGAAATGCTACAGATGCCCAGAGCATCCCAAAACCCTGCAAAGCAGGTCACGTTCAGATGAAAAACCTGCAGCTTTCACAGAGGTGCCCCGGAGGCACAGCCACCCCTTCTGCTCTGCCTCACAACCACCATCAGATCTTGGGTTAAATCTTGGGTTGCCTTCAGCTTTTCTGGCTCGGCAGCTTCATTAACATCTGCCATGAAAAGCTGTGAGGAGCATTTGGATTGTCACTGCTGGCTCATTTAGAGTGGGGGGCAGCAAAGCTTTGGGTAGCTTTTCTTTATTTGTAAAGCAAAACTCTGCTGGGTTGAATCTTTGTTACTCTGTCATGATACCCAGGAAGAAATTGATTTATACAGAGTAGGATACAGCCTTATATCCTTTAGACTTTGGCTGATACTTGTTAATACATCAGAACAAGCTTTTCTTTGCCATTCTAGGGGAAAACCCCTGAAACACAAAGACAAATTTTCAGAGGCAACAGATAGAAGAGCAAAGCATTAATAAGTTTAAAAAAACCTCCCCCAAAGTGATTTGTTAAAAAAAAAAAAAGCAATAACTGTAGTGAACAGATCAGTGCTCTGTGGAGATCATTCACATTTGGCAGTAAAGGTCAGAATGGGATCACATGGCAGTTCTCCCACCTGGGTGGTCAGGTTAAAAAGATGTTTTATGAGGAGTCCTCCTCTGTTATCAGACCCTTAAAGGCAGCTGCAGAGCTCTTTTCTCCTTTGTTGTTACGTGGCAGTTTTCCAGAGGTAGGGAATAGCCTCGTGTTTAACCTGCTGCAGTTTCTGCCATTGCTGCAGAAGCCAAATGTTTGGTGCT
Source organism: Corvus brachyrhynchos (assembly GCF_000691975.1). Taxonomy (NCBI): domain Eukaryota; kingdom Metazoa; phylum Chordata; class Aves; order Passeriformes; family Corvidae; genus Corvus; species Corvus brachyrhynchos. The sequence continues at coordinate 1,464,465 of NW_008238337.1, forward strand.
GTTTGGGGGAGAGAACATCAGTAACATCCAGGGGTTTAGTGAAAATCAGCTTCTGCAAGGCTCAGCCTGAGCGTGGAGCGGAGCTTTTTCTGCTCCCCTCTTGCTCTTCGTTAAAATCGCCTGTCTGCTTTGTTACTTATCCGTCTTCCTCTTTCTGCTTGCTCTCTGCGTTCCAAAAACTTGCTCTGTGTGTGCTTTGCCATAACGAAGAGAGACATTTGAGTGCTGGGTTTGTTCTGGTGCCTGGGCAGGGCTGTGTGTGTCCCTCTGGCCGTGCTCAGTGGAAGGAGCTCTCTGTCCATTCCCAGCCCCTCCTGTCCGTCCCTCCCTGGTTTGTTTGATGCTCACCCTGGCTGGAGATGCCTGAGTGCTTCTGTACCTCTGCTTTCAGCTCAGGGGCACACACTGGGCTCAGATTTTGGCTTCTGAAGGCTTTGGGCCCTGACTTGGCACACAGTTTCTACCCAATGGAGTAGTGATATATTTGAATTTCCTCGGTTTTCTCATGGAACTCTGGGTTTTCCGAGTTCAGCTTTTACCATCTGATAAAGCAGCTCGGAAGCTAAAGATAATAATCTGCCTTCTTGCTTCAAAGGGTGTCTATCAGACCTTCATTTTCTGTTCTTTGTCAGGAGGAAACTCCTAATTTCTGAACACAGGAAAATTTTTGGAAATAACCCAGGTGGGAGAAGAAAACCCAAATTTTTAAGACATTTAGATCTGGACTGTGAATCCTTGAAATAAAGTACACGAATGTATTTTAATATTTTTAATAACATTTTGAGTTGGAGTGAGAAATTTTGATTTCACTAATTCTGCTATTGTCATTATGCCTCCATGTGTTTTATCTTAATCACTTGGGGTATCATAATGCTGATTAATTTGTCTCCTGGAGGATCTCTTTCATGTTAAAGTTCTGCCTGGCTGTTTTGTTTTGTTTTCTTTTGTTTTTTTCAAACACGGCACAAAGAAACAAAAACTAATTAATTGCATTAATAACATCTTTTAGGTTCCTGTACTTTATCTCCCACTCAGACTTTGCTATCAAGTCTGCTGCATAATGCACTGCTGGGATTTTCAGATGATAATAATCCACATATTTTGTAAGCAGGCTCCTCTGCTCTTCTTGTGCCTGTAATGCATATTTAGTTTTTGCAGTTCATGGTCAAACTGAGTCAGAATTACCTTGGGGCAGTGGTGGAAATGCTTCCTCCTCTGGGTGACTCTTCACACAGGTTGTACGTGGAGTTTGTTTGTAGCTGGGTGGACACAAACTCCTGGGAGCTGCGTGTTGTGTGTGGGGTCAGACCACAGCACTCCAGATTTGCACTCGGTGCAAGTGTTGGGCAGTGCTGAATTATTTTGTGTGGGATTGAAGTGAGCACCTCCCCATCTCAAAGTTCTACAAAATAGTTGAAAGCAAGCAAAATGTTAATCCCATTTCACTTGCCCTAAAATAAGCACAGCTAATGCCCTAGGCCTGTCAGCAGCACAGAAGGAGAAAAGAAAATTATTTTCCATAATTGAGGTTTCCTTCTCCAGCAGCTCTTGGGAAGTGGATGTGGCTCTGTGAGCATTAGAGCATAATGCTTCCCATTGGGTGTCAGCCTTGGACAATTAGTAAGCAAAAGCTATCACCAGAAGGCAAGAAGAGAGAAAAGGGATTAAAAAGAATTAAATGAGGCAAAAGAAATTCAATAATTTCCATATGTAAGGGAAGGATATAATAAGACAGTGATGCACTGCAGATTTATCTCTGGAGTAAAACCAGTCTTTATAAACATACAATGCCCTCCTTTACCCTCCTGTGGTGTCCCTCACTCTGTGAATCTCAATCACACAATTCAGGGGAAAACTTGTGCCATGAGGCTGCAGAAAGAGTGGCATTCACACTGGTGCTAAGCAGAGGTGATTTATCTTCATCCCACTGGTTAGTGGCCCTTCAGAATTTCCTATCAGCGACAAACCCCAGATTAAATAAATAAAAAGATGAATAAAAAGATTAAATTGTGCATCCAGTAATGGCCAGCCAGTCCCCTCTGTGCAAGGAGAACAGCAGCTCCTGGCTGGAATATCGTGGGAAGGCATCAGCATCCCTATGGACAGCCAGTCGTAAAAACAAACCCAACCCCCAAAGCCATAGGTAAATAACAGCGGCATTAATGTAACTCAGCTGCTGCTCCCTGCTCCTGGGTCAGTCAAGCAAAAAGGCTTCTGCCCTGCAGGTTTCACACTCCTCCCCCTGGGGGCTGGAGCATTCCTCTCCAGGCTGCAGTCCCAGGCAGCAAAGCCAGCAGAAAGGAGCATCCTCCTGCAGTCCGACAAGATCCAGGTCCCTGTCTCTGGGCTCTGCTGCCTGGGACCGTGGCAGGAAGAATTGAGGGTGGATGGTACAGAAAGGATCCAGAAAAGGGCAGAGCTGCCTCCTCGGGATGCTGTCTGCAGATCTTTTATCAGGGCATGGCAGGGCTCTGCAGCAGCAGAGAGTGGCTGGTGGATAGCATCAACCCACAGGGAGAAAAAAAATCCAGTAGGAAAAGAAAGATTCAAAATAAACATTTTGCAGAGGAGCCCAGCCTGTGTCTGACAGCAGTGCTGCTCTCCGCAGTTTCTTGAATACCAGGAGTGGTGCCTGTCTCTCCAACTCCGAGTGTTTCCATTCCAAACTGGCCAGGTCTTCCTGGTCTGCTCTGGTTTTTTTCTTAGGGGGCTGGAATAAATGAGTGAAAATGCCTGGGAATGTGATTCACGCAGCAGCACTGGTGTTTGATTCAAATGCAGTACAGGGATGAGATGTTGGGTTGTTGGGGGGGTTTTACATTTCCACAGGACATGTTGCTAAATAGCCTGGGCATGAGAACAAAGCAGCTGCAAAATAAATGAGGCAGAGAGAAAGCTAAAACCTGGCCTTACTGGGAAAGAAGTGCAAAGAGATCTTGCCAAAACCAGACACAAAGAAAGAAGGACCTGAGACCTGGAAAAAGAGGCTTGGAAAGAGTAATTTGAATGAAGATGGAAGGATTATTGTACAGAGACACAGATCAGGGGAGAGACAGAAGCAAATGTTCTGTAATACAACCCTGCTCAGAGTGTCAATCCAAATGTGGAATTGGCTGAAAAGTACCAAGGTTGAGGGAATTTTTAAATCCCATGTTTTAACACCTACGAGAGTGGAAGTTGAATTGCTAAAAATCAGACAAACTGTAAATACCTGTTATTGGTTTCATGCCTGTAATACCCAGGTTAACTGTAAAAAGGATAAAAAACCCCAATAATTAAGCATCTCTGTAGAACATGTGGATTGATAGCAGGAAAAGAAGTTTTACTCCAGAGCTCCCAGCAGCTTTTTTCCCACTGACAGCACAGGACTGTATTAACTACTGGCTCCCTCTAGCATGCAGCATTAGGGAAAACTCTGATAATATAAACTTAATTACTTATTTCTTTAAGCCACAGTTTTCAAAGAGATTTTTGAAGGTGAGATTTTGAACTAAAAAAGGAAATTGAGCTCCTTTTTTCAGGTTGCAAAAGGACACTGAAAAGGGATTATTTTAAGAGTAAAGAATAATTACAGCTGGTTTTATATGTAAGGTGTGATGCCATATATAGTGCAAAAGCAAATCAACTTTGTACACACCATAAAATCATCAGGGCTTATAAAAATGTCCTGGTAACCAGCAGCCAGGGAGCCACAGAAATCTGAAACTATGGCAACTCTGTGTAGGAAGAAGCATTTATTGGAGAGAGAAAGAGATTAAAAACAATAGCCCCTAAATCTCTGTATCAGCTTGGCTCCTCATTTTCTCAGCAGTTTATACCTTTTCAGCTTCCCAAGGAGGTGTCTTCTCGTGCAGCTTTCAGAACAGCTGTCTGGGCAGGTATTTTGAGGGAAACTTTGTGGTTTCCAACAATCCAGTTGCCTGGGAGGGCAGCTCTGGCAGCCTGCTCTCGTATGCACTGATTTGTGAAATGAAGAGTCAAAGAGTAGTTCTGCTGAAAGAATAAAAAGTGCTGGGGAAAAAAAAGGGAAAATATCAACTTCTCCTGTTCCAGGATGTTTCCAGCCCTTGCTGTTTCAGGAGGATCCTGGTTCCCAGCTTGTGGGGCTGGATGGCAGCACCTGATTTGTGCTGTGCCAGAGGCCGCAGTGCCTCTGGAATGGGATGTGGGCTGAACATTTCAAACCAGTCAGAAACTCCCTGTGGCTGATTGTTCTTTTCTTCCGTGCCTCCACTTCAGTTCTAGATTAATCCAGCTCCTGGGCAGAATCCTAACTAGGTTGGGTTCCTTTTGTTTAGCAGGAATATAAGATCACTGTGACCTTTGGCTCCTGTAAAGGGCACGGGGATGTGTGACAGACTTGCTGAGAGGATTTCCTGGGGATTCAGATCTCTTGGTGTGTGTCTAAATGCGAGGAGCTGTACCTGCATCAGTTCAGCCAGGTCCAAGGTCCTTTTCTGTGTCAGTAAAACCTCTCTATATTTATTTTACTTTTATTCCTGTTTTTGCACAATTAATGCTCCTCCTTCATGATATATTGTCTTCCAATCCTTCACCCTCTTTGTGCAGTAGGTATTTAGTGAATGGAAGCTGCAGCTTATTTCAGGGGAGAGAGAGTTTCAGGTGCTCCAGGGTGCAGGATACAAAGCTCACTTGCTCTTTCTTGGATGCCTTGCAGCCAAGTGGGAGCTGGGCAGTGTCTCCCTGGCCTGAAAGTAAAGCCATGAATGAATGTCTGATCATGCCTTTGGAAACTCTGGTCTCATTTGGCCTAACTTGTAGGAGTATTTTGATGTTCCTTTGAATGTGTGGGTACATTTCTGCAGTGAATGACATTTCTGTATCTTCTATACCTATCTAGAAAACCAAATTCTTACCTGATTGAAGGTGCTGCTCCATGATGCCCCCCCAAACGTTATTTAAACATCACGATGCAGCAGCAACAATGTGCTCAAACTCAGAAAGAAGCTGCTGGAAGCTCAGCATAAGGAGTATTTGGCTGATGTGGTCATTTGTTTGAAACCCTTCTTAAAATTCTGGAGATGAAGAAGCTCTGTCTACATATCATCCCAAGCAAGGAGAATTGCCAAAAAAAAAATCTGATGGTATAGCTTATTTATCTTCTTGTTTGAAACACTGGGGGAATTTATGTCTGGCTTAGCAAGGTGCATTCCTGATCTATAGCACTGAGCTGTCAGATTCTCAGATGTGCTCAAATATTCTGGCTGCTTCCCCCTTAAGTTAGGGGAACATTAATGGAGTTTTGCTAATTTTTAAGTATGACAGTTACATGAACTGTTTTGTCTATAAATTTTAAATATGTGGGTTTGGAGTAACTTATGCCCTTCTGGAGAGCTGGTATCCAGCAGCTTCCCTGTGCTGGTGTCAGAGCAGAGCTCCAGTTCTCCCTGGAGTGTCTGGATGTGCATTAATGCCCCTCCTGAGCAGCACACCCCCAGCCAGGGTCACCTGGCTCACCTGGGGCAGGTAATTGAGGCTCAGCTGGGATCCCCTGCAGGGATGAACCACAGAAGAGCGAGTATCACTGAACTCAGGACATGTTATAAGCTCACAGGAAAGGTGGGCAAGCAGCCGAGAGGGCACAAATCCCAGTGATGAATGCATTTGTGTGTTGGAAGGAGTGAGCAGAGCCCTGGCAGAAAGATGGCCCTGACTGGATTGGATCAGAGCAAACGTCCCCTGTCCTGTGATTGCAGTGACAGCCTGCACACAGAAATGCAGAGGCACACGGGGTCCTGATGTTATCCTGGAGTGTTCTTCTGGGCAGAACTCGGCTGTGTAATGTGTGCTCTCTTTAAAAAGTGAGCTGCTGGTAACTGTTCAAATACAAATGTGTTGAATCCAGTGGCATTCTCTGACAATACAGGGTTAATTCCTGCATATAAATGAGCATGGGGAAGCCAAAGGCTCATTAAACTTCCATAAATTAGAAAGCTGAAAAGAATAAGACGTACTCTGTCATGGGTTTACTTTTGTTTTTAGATTATTTCCTTGACTATAGAAAAGACTGCTTTGAATTAATGACAGTCCTGTGAAGAAGATTTTTGGGACTCAATTATGAAAATCTTTGCTTTACTCTGGAAAACAAAAAGAGAGCAACTCCCAAGGTATCTTGTTTTCCTGGACACTTGCCACTCCAGGCAGTGGTGTGAGCCCACCTTATTTTTCCTTAGATATTAAAAACAAACTTCTGATGTTAACAACTCTCAGTCCTTCTCCCCCTCAATTACTGCTGCTCTGCCCTGAAGCAGCAGAGCTCTGTAGTCTCTTAATAAGTCCTTTACTAAGGAAAGGAACACTTTTATTTTTAGACCATCAAAAATCGGCTGCTTTGTGCAGGTTGTCTAATGAAGGTGGAGCACAATCCCCGCTCACCTCTGTTCAGAGGTGTTTATATAGAGTTTAACCAGCAATAATTCAAAGACCTGCTGATATAATTAGAAAAGTGCTGGCTGAGCGTGGGTGTGCACTGCAGTTTTCAAAGATATCCAGAGCCCTCATAATCTCAGCCTACTTGGATGAAGAAAAGAGCCTTTGAGAGAAGGCATATTCACAAAAGGTACAATGCAGGAGGCCTCGAGAAACGGGGTATTTTTTTCACCTAAGCCTTCTACAAATCTTGTCTCCTTTGGAACATGCAGATTAAAAGAAATCTCATTGCTAAGTACCAGCCAAGCACAATTCCCAGCGATGGGACAGACTGGCTGCTTGGAAGTCAAAATCCATTCCTCAAAAATCTCAGATTGAGATACAGCAACAATCTCCGAGATCACTCTTTTCTCCCTCTTACAATGTGTTACAGTAGTGACTCAGGTGAACATGGAAGCTTTCTGAGACACCACAAGCCTTGGGAATCCTTCCTTTAAGCCTTTTTAAGCCTCGCTGCATACCATGCATTGATTTTTCCCACATATATTCATATTCGGTTTTCATTTCATTTTTCTTTCACTCAAGTCAGCAAATCCCTTAATTACTTTGCTGCTTCTAGCTGTCCACAGTTGTCTGTCCTGATTTGAAGGATTCAGGTTTGCTGCAAAGGGGAAGCCTCAGAAACACACTGGAGTGGCAGAGGACAGGTTTGGCTGGGCAGTGTCACCTCTGAACACATAAATTCACTGAGGTGGGGCTGAATACGAAATCTTTCAGAGGAGCTGTGTTGCAGGTTGCACTGTGTGTGCTGTCTTTACTCACAAGCTCCTGTGGATGGAATTGCCAGAAAATGTTCATTGTTCTTAGACACCTGCGTTTGGGGTTCTGCTTTAAATGGATTTTTCATGCCGTGTTCTGAATGCCACTGTGGCCCGATGAGCTTCCCTGAGGAAAACCAGAGGAAGAGAGGAGCTGCTGGTCATGGTTTTTGTTCTGGGGCGCTTTGCTTCAGATTTGAGCTCAAGTAGAAGGAGGTACATGAAGTTGCATTAATATTTTGTTAGCAGTTTTGTGAACTGGAACATCTTTCTGTCCTGATTTCTTGCCAGTACTGCTTCAGCAGGCTCTGGCACATACTCTCTTCCCCTGAGGTCTAACCTGCCAGGAAGTTTGGTGAGAGAAAGACACTTTTCAGCAGTAGATGTCCCCTGAAATGAATGGTGAGGTGTAGTTTATTAGCCTGGCACAAAGAATAGATGTGTGTCTAAATCTTTGTATTTTCATAATGCAGCCTTACACGTAATACAGATTTTTTACAACAAAGTTAACATAAAAATTGTCCCCAAACAGCAGCTGGGTCATTATGGAGTAGCTTTTGAAATGGAAAAGGTCGGGGAAATAACCAGCTGCTTCCTCATCCTGCCTGTGCTTTCACTCTGGGCTAAATTATTATTTCCCTAATTAATAATCTGTATGCAGATTAAAATGATTACTCTACAATATATATTGCATGACAATAAAAGAGTGACAGCAAATTACGCTTCAGTCTGCATAACAGCTTAACTCTCTAAACAGAAGATGTTTTCTAACACTCAATTCACGTCCTTCTGCTGATGATTAAACCCTCACTGATTTTGTTTTTATTAGTCCTCAGTCATTATTGTTCTTTTATCACTATGGGGTCTTCAGAATTAGCCATAATGGCTCAGAAGCGTGGTTGCTGCTGCATTCCCCTTGTTAAATCAAGTTACCTCTCTAGTTGTCAGGGACTGAAAACAAACCCCTTTGTTATAATGTTCCACAACCCTTTAAATATTGATTATTGCGACTATGTAGAGCTACTGAAAATTTATTTTTGTTTAGACTGGTTCAGAATGGGAAAAACTTCCATGACAACAGCGACAGTGCAGCTGCTGCTTTCTCCTTGGAAGGAACAGCCTGGCTGCTTCTCCTCGCAGCCCTGGTGTTCCAGGGGCTCCCACCTGGATCTGGAGCCTGTCCCCTGCTAACTGCAAGCTGGAAATCGTTTCTGATGGGCTTGAGTTTTGCTGGGTTTGCACTGGGCTGCAGAAGCAGCAGCATCCCTCAGGGAGGCTTTTCAGGGCTCCTGGGTGCCTGCTGGGGCTGCCCCAGTGGGGTTCTGCTGCGGGTGAGCAGTGCCTGACGCTTCCAGGGACAGGAGACCCAGACCAGGAGTGACTTGAACCACTCCTGGGAGCCACTGGCAGAGATGACAAACGAGACACAGGGAACTGCTCACGTTGCCTGTGATGAGGTTGCTTAATTGTCTAACTAGTCATTGTCTTCTCTGAACACGGCAAGAAATAGATTTTTTGATATTTCTCTCCTATGCTTGAGCTTAATTAGCTAAATGAAACCTACCTTGTCTGTTCTCACCATTAACTAAGAAGAATACAGGTCAAGCAATGTAACTAAATCCATCAATTCCATCCTTCAGCAGTGTAGGTTCATTTATATTGAGGTGTCCCTGAGAAAAAAATCTGAAATCATTGAAAGCTAAAATCACTGTGGTCCTTCAAGGAGCTCTCCTCATTTGTCATGTCCTTGCTACTTTATCTCATTTCCCAGACACACTGTAAGTCTTTGTTGCAAATTATTTCTGAAGCTGTTGATGATGGTGAAAAGAAGAAGTCAGGTAAATGGAGAACTTTTCTGTTAGTATCTGTCTCCTTTCTGATGGGAGCACTGAGAGGAGCATTGACTTGTGAGCCTTGCCCATTGGAGGGTGTCACAGCAAGCCCGAGGTCTGTCCTGCTCTACAAGGGAGGGCCAGGCTGTAGGACAACTTCTGACTCCTGCTCCTCAAGGTTCTAGCCTGGGCTCCTTTCCTGTTCCAGGATTTGTCATGAATTCAATTAAAAGTCTTTCTGCAGAGTGCTTAGCCATGAATGCAGGAACACATATTCCTTTCAAAACTCCCCTTCTGCTTCAACAACACTTACAATCCAATTTTCCCCAGCACAGATGAATCATGTCCCTCACCAACATGTTTAGAGTGGAGAAGAACAATCACACCTATTGATTTCCTTTCCTTCCTTTCTGGTCCTGAGTTCTTTTCTGAGAGTGCTGTAAGTAACTCAGCTTCTGTTTCTCTTACTGCTGCTGGTCCAGCCTCAGGTAAATTATAAATACCCTCAGGAGGGTTTGTAGGAAGAAGAGGGTGTGCTGAGGCATTAACAGCACCTCATACGCTCCCTTTGTTGCAAGCCAGAGACAGGCGGTGGCAGAAGACAGGGAAAAGCTTCTGTTCCTTTCTTTTCATAGAATCCTTTAGGTTGGAGAAGACCTGGAGGGTTACTGAGTTCAAGCTGACCCATCAGTTCCTCTCCTGCAGGTAGCACATGGCTGTGCAGTAACTCGCTTCCCGGAGCAGGGAAATGTGTGTCCAGGAGCTGGTGTGGGTATTTGCTGTGCTTCAGTCACAAACAGCACACCTGAACAAACGACAGAGGCTGTAAGGGGGCTGTCTCTGGGTTCAAGGCTGGAAATCCCGTTTTTCCAAGTGATTTACATGCTGGATGAATTGGACCTGCTGGCTGGGCTGTTTCTGCCCAAGGGATTTTCAGAGAACACCACCCTTGCAGACAAGATGCAGCAGCCCCATTATTGTCACAACACAAAAACAATAGATGGCTCTTAAAGAACAGAGTTCATTATGGATTTTGAATATGTATTTATTCTGTTTTGTGCCTTAACAATAACAAAGGTTTGTTCAAAGTTGTCAGGAAGGCCTCTGTTTAAAAGTAGACACAAATAGGTATCACCTCATGTAGCGTGTGTGTCTGACATGTCCTACTTTCACTGTTGATCTGTCCCAACATCAGCCTCGTTTCCTGCTAGGAGGATCCCCAGCACTTCCATGTCTCTCATGCTTCATTCTGGTTTTGGAGAAGCCCAGGGGACACTGTTCTGTAAAATGGAAGGGAAAGCCAAGCAGGACCACATCCCTTGAGGGAGTCTGAGGCAGGGAGAGCTGAGTGCCAGAGGCAGGGGGGGGGGGGGGGGCCGCCCTGGCACTGCTCAGCCTCTCTGCCTGTGCCAGGGAAGGGTGGCACACCTTTCCAGAAGGGTTTTGTGGGCTCAGCAGCTCCTGCCAGGGTGGCATTGGGCCTCCCTGCACTTTGTCTCGTTTCGGCGCCTGACGTGCCCTCGGTGCACAGGTGTCACGACTCGGGTACCAAACACAGCAGATTTACTCCTCTGGTGCTCTTTCTGTGTCAGTGCTGGAGGAACACCTCCAATATATAAACCTCTGAGAGATGAAGGTTTCAGGAGTGCAATTCAGAGCACTTAAATTAGCTGCTGCTCTGAACTGCCCTCTGAAGGTGCCTGTCTCTTTCTATTGATTACAGAAAGTGCTTACAGAGAGCAGCCTCCTGGGCCCAAAATTAGCCTTTGTGGAGACCCCTCTGTGTATTTCTTATTGCAGCCTGTACTGGAATGGGAGCAGACAATCATTTTGGATTATTGCATTCTCCACTCTGCTTTGCTTGATGGTAGTGAAGCCCTCCACAAACACGAATGATTTGAGTCTTTCAGGGCCTATTTGGTGTAAATAAGGGTTATTAAGTCTATATTTGGACATGGCAGAACTCTTTGCTGTTGGTTTTAATAAACACAGTGAAACAGAGCAGCTCTAGAAACCCAACCAAGGCAATAAAACAGACTTGTGACAAGTCAAAGGAAATTACAAGAAGTCATCTCGTAGGAAGGTAGCAACCAACTTATTTATTAAGAAAATCTTCAACAGAATCATCCCCCTATGTCCTCTCATTTCTCACTGCTGCAGTTCTTTTTCTGGCAAAGGGTTTCCTCCAGCCTGGACAGGACTCACAGCTTTCACCAGACCTGGAGCAGGGCAACCTGGGAACACTTCTCTTGATGTGGCTCTTTGTTATGGTTTTGCAAAGCAGCAGCAAAAGCAGCTCAGGACCCAAATGAAAAATTAGAGTCAATTATTAGGCTCTCCCTCATTATTTTCACGGAATCACACCCTTACCATGCTCCATTCCTTATGCAATCCAGAGCGATTTTATTCAGCACTGAATAAAATAATAAATAATAATAAAACCTTATTCAGTGGTTGTTTGGAGTCCTCTGTGTCCCCCCACTTCACGTGAGAGTGGGACATTCACTCTCCTTCCCCTGCTCAGCTCTGCAGAGCCATCAGCCACCTGCCAGAAAAGCTTTGGGGGGTTTCCTCTTAAGGATTTTTATTTTTAATAAAATATGCTAGAAAAACCCCCGTTGTTCTGACTTCCCATCGTGTCACAGCCCTTTGAAGCTGTTTTGACGTGGCCTGGTGTCAGAAGCTTCTTTCCAACGTGGGGGGTGGGCACTAAGGATGGGCAGTGGGAAATGGCAGAGGAAGCTGTGCATGACACAGTTTGTAACTATTTTTTGTTGTTTAGCTGACAGAGCCAGTTATGAAAGGATGTAAATTATTACATCCAGAGAAAAGAAGTCTGTAAACGTTAATTTGCTTTTTAAGGGCACAGATAATACAACTTGGGGCACAAGTGGGAGAAATTACTTAGGAGCTGTGAAAGCAAACCAGAATAAAATTTATATTACCTCCTTTATTTTCCCTTCCCTTTGTCTCCTCTTCTCTCTGAATTATTCCTCACTTACTTTTCCCCTCCAGACATCCCAGAGTTTTGATTTTCCTCTCGCTACTTTCTTTAAATGGCCTAATGATGAAAAGTCTCCAGAATATTTCCACCAAGCCCCTTTGATTTCATTAATGGAAAAGTTATACCTTAAATTAAATATTTCAGTAGCTGGAAGATTAAAAAAATTGCCCTGCAGGACTTGCCAGTTGAGCATTGCCAGGCAGGACTGATGGGGGCTGTTCCAGAGGTCAAAATGTGCCTTGGCCCTGGACAAATGCACAATTTCAAGTAAAAGCAAGATGAATGCAGGTGTTCAGAGCTGGTTGACCACAGAACCAATCAGTTTTTCTGTGGGAATTTGCAAACTGTACGCCTGCCTTCTGGGTTTTCTTCACGTTTATTTGGTATTTCTGTCCATTATTTAGGTTAAAAAAGTGAAAGGATAGTAAAAATTTAACTTTCAGAGCCATGGGGCAAATTGAAATTCTTTCTGTTCTGATTTTTTAAATTAAAAAATGGAAATTGTTTTGTGTAGGTAAAGGAGTGTTTTCCTGAAGAATTTGAGTGCTTCACAAGAAGCTCATGGTGCAGTGGTGACGAGGCTGTATCTGAAAGCAAGCAGAGGTTATTGCTTGCTTCTCACTTTTTGAAAATGGTGCTTTTGAGGGGCCATAACCCAGTAAAAAACAATTTCCCAAAGAAACATCAGCATTTTCTGAAAGGAAGGAGAGACAATACCCGACACCCTGTGGCCAGTGCCACCCTTGGAATGGTCTCCTGCAGAAAGGCTGGGATGGGACAGGTCTGTCCCTCACTGGGAGCCACCAGGGGAGGAAAGGGCAATTAAGGATTGCTAATCCTTTCACAGGCTATTCAATTATACTGCCTGGAGCCTGCATTCAGGTAGGTGGGTTCCTAAAATAACCGTTCCAGCACTAATTCAGGGAAATAGCTGTTATTGTAACCTCCCTCAGCACAGAGCTGCACTGGGGCGTGTGTGCTGCACAAGGGAAGAGCAAATGTTAAGTGTCTGGGAAATTATAGTCGTGTCACCACGAGTGACAGGTTCATTCCAAACATTGTTTAATGCCTTTTTTTTTTTTTTTTTTTTTTTTGGCAATCTGTAATTTTTGTTTAATTCACGGCACTGTAGGTTTTTACCTACAGTAAAAGTTTTAGGATATTTTTAAGCTGTTGAAATCATTGATATGACTTTTACAATGATGTTGATGTGGACTGTTTCCCCCCGTTCCCTTCTGCAGCATCCGCTTCCCTCACCCCCTGCTGCTCTCTCTGTACAGTGGCAGGACACTGCTCAGTGTCAGCCACCCCACCTCATTTTAGGACAAGAATCAAATCATCACTGTGAGCAATAGCGTGGCTCTGACTTGATTGCTGCTCTAATCAGTGTGAGGTTTTACTTTTACTTCAGTGTCTGTTGGAGCAACTGCTATTTCTTTTTATTTTCTAGAACAGAGAAAAGAGAACAGCTTTTAACATATGTCTCCTTCTCGTGTGAGCTACCACACAGTTCCAGCTCCAGTACATACACAGAGAAGACATATGGTTAAAAAGAAGTTCTTTTTCTTCGAAGAAATCCAGAAAGAAAATTCTCTTTTTAAAAGGGGAAATTACACTTTTGCCTCGTGTCTCCTGGTACGAATGTTGAGAGTCAGGGACCAGATGTGTTAAACTCACTGCTCTTCAAAACAAAAAGCCAAATCGATGCCTGCTTTTAGGTGTAATTTTAAGCTACATCTCTTGTGCATGTGTGTGTGTGCCAGTGTTGTTGGTGGGAGAGTCTGTGAAGCTTTGAGTGCTGCCAGTGCACTGGAGCAGGGGATAAATGTTCCTACAGCACGTTAGGAGGTTTGGTGGGTGTAGGCAAGGAAACACTTGTGTGTTCTTGACCTCATCTGGGCTTTTTGCTTGCTTGGAGAGGACTGTTACAGAAAAAACCCGTGTAAGCTTTGCCACCATTAAACAAGGTAAAAGGCATTGGTGTAACTGGAATTCAGGGAGAGTGCTGCAAGTTACTGCTCACCACAGAAATCTCGGGGAGGTGGCAGGTGCTCCGAAAACTGATACCAGTGGTGCTGTGTTACTCACAGGAGATGGAACCTGGCCTTGGGAAATTAATTACTGTCAAGCCAGCATAACCCTCTACTCCCTGCATGGTTAGGACCCCACTGGAAATAACATTGATTATTTTTATATTTTACTTGCAAAGCTAAAAAATGTGTTTAGAATATCCTAGTCTGGCTACATGCAAGGAAAATGCAATGGAAAATTATTATCAGCAAAGCAATCCTTTCAGAAAACTTCTGTCAGATTTTCACTCATTTCAGGTGATGATCAAGGCACATTTTCTGTATTTGCAGTTCCTTCTCTTCGGTTTAGGTTTTCATTACTGAGTATGTTTTGTTTCTTTCTGGAATGGAGGAAACACGGGGAGTATTTTGCTGGATGCCTGAACACTGACAAATGCAACCATTTCATACACAGTGGGATCCCTGGCAGGGCTTTGATCCCAATATATCAGCAATCAAGAGACAGTGGACCAAATCCATCTCTAACACAAACTTCATTGGATTCCCACTGAGTTGCGCTAAGGATGAATTTGATGCAGGGCTCTTGACAAGTCTGAGTTACCTGTGTTTATGGCTGGAAGGGATGAGACACAGTAATTCTGTGTGCAAATCACAGGCAGTAACTTTAAGAGCTTGACAGTCACTGCAAAATGGTTGCTGTGCTGCAGTCACTCAGCTGAACTGAACACGTTAAAAACACGTTATTGCAAGATGTGACAAAACGTGCTGGTAAATCCCTCTGACAAAGGGATGGGTGGTTTTATTCAGGCTCAGGACTGTGTGTGAGGAGCTCTCCTTTCCCACCCTGGCACATCATAGGAATGGTGTTCTGTGCATGGCAGGGGATGGGGGCACCTGCTCGTGGATGGTGCTCAGGAGGCGGCAGCTTTACCTGGAGAGTACCTGGGCACTGCTGTGCTCCCATGGCTCCCTTTGTTCCCTCCTGCCACAGCCTCCACCCAGCAGCTGCAGGGTGGGTGATCTTCAGCAGAGACTCCTCCTGCATTTCAGCAGCCCCCAGCAGTGCCCTGGGTGTGCTGCTCATGCCTGGAGCCTTCTCCTGGAGCTGAGGTGCCCAGACTGCCAGGACCTTGCCAAGCAGGGGAGAAAAGGGCAAGGAAACCCTGCTTCAGGCCAAGCACTGGTTTGCAGGACTCTCAGCTGTCCCAGGAAGAATCTGTTCTGTTCCACTGGCCTTAAGGAGTGTCCAGCTCTCAGCTGCTGCAGGGGCACCTCTTCCCTTTGGTATCCATAAAAGGAGGCTGCACACCCTCCGTGCACGGGGCTGTGGTAAGGATGAGCTGATCAGAGCCCTGAGGTGCCACAGGAATGCGTTCTCTCTGTTGGCCTGGACCAGAGATTCATGGCTCTGTGTGTGAGTTGCCTTGCAAGCAGGGTAGCAGTGGCAACACAGATCCCAAAAGGAGATTCCTGTGTAGCTTTTACCTGCCCTGAGCCCCTGGGGGGAAGATATGACAGAAGGAAAAGATGTATTTCATTAGCAGTAAAATTTCTCCCTGCTAAAGCTATCCTTTTGTCACAGAAAACCTTGGTTAATAGAAGCTCTTTTCAGCAGTTGGATCTTTATTAAATTAGGACTTGGAGCCATTTGGAACCAAGGATGTGATTTGTGTTCCACAACACCGAGGTTCACTCCGAGGCGTGCGGCCGGTACAAGGCATGGACACAGCCACATCCTCCCGTTCCCAGCTCCTCCCGGGAGGCAGCAGAGCTGGAGGAGCTCAGGAACCCCTGGCACCCTTCAGCCCCTCAGCACACCAGCGAGCCCCGTGTCCATGCCGTGTTCCCTGTGCCGCGGGTGCCCAG
>NW_008238337.1:1480544-1485976 GCF_000691975.1 Corvus brachyrhynchos
CCGCGTCGCCCTGGCCGCGGTGTCCCCCGCCCCAGCCGCACGGAGAGCTCCCGGTGGCACTGACGGCTCTGAGATGTGCTGACACCAGCACCGACTCGTTCCCAGCCACAGACACGGGAGATGGCAGCGAGAAGGGCTTTGGAACACGGCCTGGAAAGCTTGCACTGCCAGCTGTGGCTGGGCACTAGGGAGCAGAGTCAGGGCTGTAGGTAGCGGAATGGCTGCTTGCATGAGTAATGGAATGGTTGGAGGGTTTTCCTTGTGGTTTTCAAGTCATCCCAGCACGTGACTTGTCATATAATGGAATATTTGTACGTCCAAAATAGAGAAAAACTTTCAGAGTGAGTATTTGTTCTTCAGCTTAGCTAGCAGGTGCTTGATCAAAAATACTCCCTCAGCCATTGACAGCTGTATATTTTCAGAAGCCGACTTGAACTTATTTTTTATATGTTTAAGATAAAGCTGACAAAGAGAATTCTGTGTTAAGAGTACAGAAAAAAGAGCAATTCTTATTATAAAAAAAGCTTCTAGCAGATATTATAATCCAATTTTAGTTTAAATTTTAAAAAATAGTCTGTCATCAGCAACCCAGTGTGGTACATATTTCTAATAACAAAATAATCAGAAAACGTGCTCTAGAATAACACATATGTGTTTAGTGTCCCACCCAAGCTTTCACCCATCTTCAGTGATGGCTTACAATGAGCTACAATGGTTTTGCCCAGGCAGTAATTCCCTATTTTGTACTTGGCATTTGATTTCTTCTTCACTGACTTTCATCCTATGGATCTTGGTCCATTTTCCTGGCTACCCAGATCATTTTGAGCTCTGAGCCCTCCCATGAAGGGCTTGCAAACCCCCCAGTCTCTGAACCATCCCTGCATCTGATAAGGAAGCCTGATGTGTCATCAAAAACAATTAACCAAGCTGTTCTGTGAGGGTGGAGCTGATCAAGCCTGGTTTCCTGTGGACTTTTGTTCCGCCTCCAACTCATCCCAACACCCCCAGGTAAATACAGGTAAAGACTTCTAACCACTGGGAAGCCCCCAGTGTCACCCCTTGTCACACACATCCGGTGCCCCTCCCTTGGAAGGGAGTTCAGACTCTGAAAGAGGAACATCTGTAAGACATGTGCAGTTTATATTTTTATATGCTCTTCATTGTTTAAATTTCTCAAGTTTGTGCTTCTTTAGACTCTACTGCGAAACTTTGAAGGTCATTTTAACTGCACTATTTATAAATTGCTTTCTTGGCCACACAGTGCCACTCACAGCAGATTAAACCCAGGACTCGATCTCTGCCTTTGTTTTATGGAAAAGATTGATAAGTGATTTACTCTCTGTAGAATGGTTTACAAGTGAGCTCTTAGATAAATGATCAGGAAGAAGTGGGGGTTTTTTCACGTGGAATTATTTGCCACAGAGAAAAATTGGGTTGTTTGTCTCCATGCTAATGTGAGGATGCAGGGACCAGATTCTCAGCTGGAGTAAATCAACAGAGTCAATATTGATTTACACCAGCTGCAAATATTTTTCCCATAATATTTTTCCTTGTACTGTAATTTTCTCTTAATGCAAACCCTAATTTCTTCTCCCTGAACTCAAATTCTGAACTCCCGTAATTCCTGCATCTGTTTATTTACTTTCCAGTTTGTATTCTTTTAGCTGGGGTTATTAGCATACTACATTTTTCTCCCCTGTTCCACGCTATGTGCACTGCATGTTTAAGCTCTCATTTATAGTCCATGGTTTTTTTCTGGGACACTGTTATGTCGAAAATCAATAAAAAGGCAATTTAGGAATTTTCTCTGAAGTCTGGTTAAAGAGACTGCCGGTAATTAACAAGGGAGAACAGTCCTGCTGCCTGGAAGCCCTTGGATTTCTGACTGATTTCAGTAGGATTTCAAGGGGTCCATGGACTCCAGACGTTTAATCCATTGTCGTAGCTGGGAGCTGGGCCTAAGCAAGAGAATTAAGCTTAGCTCTGTGTAAATCAGCTCAGTTCCAGTAAAAGGAAAATGCTTCTGGCCTATCCTCCACACAGGAAATATAAGAACATGATTTTGTGATTTCAACTCTTAGCAGAAAGAAGTTGAGAAATACCCATTTAAGAGGCCTTGGATTTTGTTGGTGCTTCCTTGGCAAATCTTCACTTCCAGAGAGTCCTGAAGGCTGGAGAGGTGGAAGGGAGTCACCCAAAGCCACATCAAACCTTGGCTTTGGGGTGGGCAAATGTCAGGCTCTGAGCTGCAGAGCCACACCACAGGTGATGGGAAAGGGTAACCCAGGACATGAAAATTCCACGTGAGGGAACTGGTTGGAATTGGGCTGGGAATGTGCACAGCTCTACAGCGTTTTGAGGGGATTCTTTTTCCCCCTAAAAGCTGAAAATAAGGTGTTAAAGAAATGTCTGCTTCCATAGAAAACTGGCATTGTGTGATGAACAAAACCATACCTGCGGTTCTGTCTATTCCACGCACTAATCAGTGCACAGATAAATGCATTTTAATAATTTATTATAGTTTATCTTCAGTGCAGCTCTATTATGCTTTTCACTCTTGCTGTAAATATGTAAAATGCTGTTAATCAACCTTTGTTAGTGAATATTTGATTAATGGGTAGCAGATGTACTTGCCCCTGTGTGTGCTGCGTTAAATGCAATGTACCAACACATAATTCATTATTTTAATAACACACTGGGCTAATAAATCAAAGGAACACTTGAGAATGCAACAGCCAGAATTACAGAAGGAATAGCTGTGTATTGTTTTAAAAGTGATACATTTGGGCATTGTTTTAAGTGTGGTGTGGACTTGGTAATCAGCTACTGATGAGCTCTAATGTGTCATTCCTGTGGGAATGACTGAGGATTAGCAAACAGCTCCTTATTTCCCCCAGCCCAGAGAGCAAAAACCAATCCCCGACCCAAAGACCTTCCAAATCCAGAGACAGGACGGATAAAGGGTGAGGAGAAGGAGCAGCAGGTGCTGATGAGCACGCAACACCACGTCTGCAAATGTCCCTTTCACCCTGTGGTGGGGGCATTGTGCAATCTCAGTCTTTGGGCTCGAGGTGGGAGGGTGATAGAACTCCCAAGCAGAGAAGAGGGAGGATGCTGCAGGAAAGAGCAAAGGGGAGAGAATATTGAGTGAGAAGTGGTGCAGGGAGCAGGCAGTGACCCCATCAGTGCTGTCTGAAATGCTGCACGCTGAAATGTGAAAGTAATGCTCAGCTGGAGCAGCCTGGTACTTTTGGTAATGGGTAATCCACAGCCAAAGTTTTATGCTCAAAATCTTTGCTCAGTGTTAATCACTGACATCCCGATGTGGCAGCTGCACAGCTGAGCCAGCCCCTTTTGGTGGCAGATCTCACCCAGGGCCTGGCATTCAGTGCTTAGGGTTCTCCAGGCTGAGTGGCTCCATGGGGGAGGCAAAGATTGTGACTCAGGGTTAGTTCCAGTTATGGAGCCAAAGGGCACGAACGTGAAGTAATTGGCACAAATTCTAAGACTAAGCCAAGAACTGAGCTTTAATTCCGTAAGTCCCATGTGAGCATTCCCTCCTTCCTCAAGACTGCCCGTTTCTAAAGGAAAATACTTCTTTTTTATGATACTATTGGAGTTGTGGGTGTATTCACTGACAGGTGCTGTCCAGGATGCACAGTACAGTGCACACAGCCGTCTGTGCGATTTACTCTGATACATTTCACAGGCTGCTTATTTTGGGTGACCTTGGCAATGTGTTTGATTCAATAAGGGATTATCAGCTTTGATAGGCTCTGTATTTAATTCTGTAGTTTGGTTGAAAGCTACACTGTTCTGCATTGATTTCCATGTGCAATTAATACGTTTTGTCAGCGACAAATGCGTGCAGAGATAATATACTCGACTCATTTTAATCTCTCCCGTGTACATTTTAAATCAAAATAGCACCTGGTGGTCAAGCCCTCCTGAGAAGTGGTGGATTTAATGTGGAAAAATAGCATTAAGAACTGCTTGCATGATATTATCATAATTTTCAGGAGTGAAATAACAAATAATTCCCTGGAAATCTGAGTGACTCAAGAGCTTGGACACCTTCAAATCAACACCATGGTTAAAAGGCTTCCTACTATTGTCTCTTACTCGTACTCACAATGCAATTGAATGGCAAATTAGATGAATAAGACAAGAAACAATCCCCTGAAATGTTGTAATGTGTTCACTCTGATGCTTCTCCAAGACATGACCCTTGTAGGACTGACAGATAACAGCATTTAATGGTTGTATTTATATCCTGGATGGAGCTGGCTCTGCAATGGGATTTGAGCTCCTTGAGGATGTCCCATCTCTTACCCTGGGTTTGTTCCAAATGGAGCAAAAAAACCCACTAAAGCTGGAATTTCTTTGAAGTCTCTGAGGTCTTGTAATTAACTTTGCTGAAATATTTAATTTTGGTCTTTCTGACATATTCCAGCTTTATCTTTTTGACAGGTGTCATTCAGCATATAATCTAAAAATCAGAGCTACCTAAAACATTTAGTTCATGCTTCAAGACAAACAAATGTTTCAACCTTATTCAACAGATATTTATCTACAGTCTTGGAGAGATCAATATCTGTTTGTGAAGAGCTTCAATTCTGTCAAATCTCTGTTTTCAGACATTTAGAAGTACAGTCAGCCCTGTGAAGCTGCAAACTTTTTCATCTGCCCAAGATAGTAATGGACCTTGACTGATAAGAGTGTTTCAGGACTACTCCTGTCAGGCTTCACAGAATTGAGACCATTGGAATGTAGATCAAAATCCTCTCCCTTTGTTTATTTCAAAAACAGCCAAATAAAATCGTAGCTTTGTAGGATTGCCTTTGATATTGTATAGAGCTCCCTTTAGAGCTGCAGCTTGCAGGAACCTTCAATTTCTGATAGGGAAAATAAAGCTAGTGTTGAAACCTAGATCGCAAATAAATAATAATATTAACAATAATAATAATAATAATAACAACCCTCTGCCTTTTAAAAACCTGTTTCTATTCTTGCAGAGCTGTTGTAAGTACAACTGCATGTGGCTGCTCTGAAACAGCAACAGGTGATGTCTTCAGTGTTCAACAGTGTCACTGCAGGTGTTTTTCCCAGTTTGCTGACAGATTTCAGGAAAAAAGGGAGAAAAATGGTGAGGCTCATCTCACGTAACTTTGGACATATGAAAAATAGATTTCTGGTCTAAATAAACTAGACTTGCCTCTATATTCAGTAAATAGAAAGGGGCTTTCAGGGGATGATTTATTCTACTTATTTCAAGAGGTATCATCTGTCTTGTGGAGGTAGCCTGGGCAACTCACACAAACACCCAGAGTTCAGAGTGTGATGTGGGAATCAAAGGGATTTGCACAATTAAAACAAGGTGTCCAGGAGTGTAGTTTAGGGATAATGCCATAAATCCCGTAATGGAGCGGTTC
>NW_008238337.1:1486014-1521809 GCF_000691975.1 Corvus brachyrhynchos
CCTACTTTGCCGGTCCAATCAGCCCTGGAGAACGGGACTCCTGTAACAGTGTGGGGTGGAAAGTTGGATTTGATGATCTTAAAGGTGCTTTCCAACCTTAAGAGTTCCATGATTCCATCATTATCCCCCTGCATTCCAGTGCACACCTGCAGCAGCTGATCACAGTCACCCCTTCCCTGGGAATGTCCTGTCCTGTACCCTGGGAGCAGAGGAGCTCAGTTAGGCGGGGTTTTTACCAGACCAGGGTCTGTGTGTCCCATCTGCTCCTCCAGGCTGAAAGAGGAGCTGCACTCTGCCAACACTCCCATTCATTCTGCATCCAGAGCTGCTTTGCTGGCCGTGTTTACCCCTGCTCTTTGAATCCTTCTTCATTAGCAGCTCTGGCGCCTGACAGGTAATTTGCCTGCCTCCAGCTCCCTCTATTAGCAGCGCCTTTAGGCTGAGCTCGGGGAAGGAAATGGATGCTGTGCCGTTTAATGGAGTGAGTACCTGTCCCTCAGCTGTTCCCAGTCTCTCCTGTCCTGCCCACCGTTCCCGTGCCAGCGCTGGCAGTGGCGGGGTGCTGACACCAGCGTGGCTGTTGCCCAAGCACAGACGTTTGTCCTGAGCCAGCGTGTGCTGCTGGCTGTTCAGAAATATTCCTCCTGCAGATGTTGCTAGCATTACACCCTCCCATCCTTGCCTCTGTCCCTCCCTCCTACGCGAACAGATTGCAGTGAATTGCTGCTTTTGTTCCCCTCCAGAGAGATAAGTCCCAAGCCACCCCTCTAGATTTTCTTTACTGACTCCTGAGCAGCAGTTCATTCAGGCATATGGCTCTCTCCTTCCTCACCGCCTGGACAGATGTTTTCCCTTGACTAAGTACATTCTTAATCCGTGAGAGAAATGAGAAAACTTGCATGATTTGTTAAGGAAAAAAGAATAAAAGCATTTATTTTCCTGATGCAAACCACTTCATGGTTGCATGTTTCCTTTATGCCGTGATTTTCATACCAAAACCAGTTAATGCAACAAGACCGGAAGGTTTATTCTGGTGACAGCTGAACCCCAGTGTGGTGGGTGCTCTGCAAGAACACAGCAAGAAAGATTTCTCTCTGCCTGAAACAGCTTCTGCACATGAAAGGACAGCAAGCACTGCAACAAGCAGAGGAGAGGATTCAGGGTGAAGATGAGACTTCTGTGCTCCACATTTTAAGCAGTGGCCAAAGCACCCCCGCTGCCTAATTATAATGGTTGGTTTATAGGTGAATGTTTGGAAGATAAGGAGTTATTAGTAATAAATGTCTGATTAACGGCAGGCAGAAAATGCTGAAGGTGTATTTAAACAATCAGACTAAAACCTTTGAAATTATTTCTGGGCCATTTTAAGGTCAGCATTAGCAGTAGTTTTTGAAGAATTCATTTTCTGGTCTATTCATCTGCTATCAGGGAAGGATTTCACACATTTTGTGTGAAAATATGTTTTCTTACAGTGATGTGGCTTCTATTTGCTCCTCATTTCCTCATGTTTCCCAGACCAGAGGCAGGATGAGAAGGTGGATATTTGAGCACGCAGGCAAACATGGGAAGGTTTCCCAAGGCAGCAGAAGCTGAGTGTCTGTGCACATGTGCAGGGCTCTCCCCTCCTGATGTCTGCCTCTGTTACAGACATAAATGAATGAAAGATGCTGTCTCCAAACCCTTCCTTCTTCACTTCTTGCTATAGCTTTCCTTAAATTAATGATTACAACCAAGATTCCAATATGATCCTCTTGTCTTTCTCACCGTAAGCATCCCACACACACTCACCTCCCACAGCTGAGGGAGAAGGAATGAGAACAGCACCACTGAAAGCAGAACCAGAGAGTTTTATTGAAGGGCTATACAGATTTTGATGCAAGGAACTCTTCTTGTGACAATGGGGGCTGTTGGCTAACATTCAAGGTGATCTTCCCTGAGCCTCATTAAGCTGTCTTCTGTAGCTAGGCAAAAACAGGAGGCTGGTGACTTCCTGAGCTATCTGAGAGAAGAAAGGATGAGATTCATCTCTGCTTGCAGTTCCTTTATGGCTGAGTGAAGTGCCCTGACAGATATTGAGAGTGACTGAGTGCAGAGTGAGGAAGGCTGGCTCCAGAGGAGCCTACACAAGAGATGCAAACTCTGCTGAATGAGCTCTTCAAGTATTTTGAAACTCTTATTATTAACCCTTAGTGTTAACAGGCTTATTTTTCAGTGTGCCCCTGAGGAGATCCAAAGTACTCTCCATGTGTTTGAGGCACACAGTGAAAGGGATGGGAGGTTAAATGTTTCCTGGGTACTGGAATCAACGGGGCTGCTGCTGTGACCTTCAGACCTGGCTTGGAGGGAGAGCTTCAGATGAGAATGAGATCTTATTTCATGGATGGGCAGGAGGAAAAGCTTCTGTAGGGAGAACTTAGGTGGTCTGTGGCATTCAGAGCACTTGGACTGTCTGAAGGATGAAGCCTCAGAACCGTAATTATATTTTTTTTATCTTTGCTTCTGAAGAGCATCTAGGAGAGACAGAATCATGAAGGGTAATGTTGGCCAGCATTGCTAAATCTCAATTATTGTCAGATTCTCCTCACCTCTTTAAACAAGTGAGACAGTGGAGCTGAAGGAAAAGCATGGCCCAAGATTTTAGAAGCCTCTCTCTCTTCAGGCATTACAGGCAGTGTCTGCTTCAGATGGGAAATTCTAAGAATAGGGGATAAAAATGAACACACAGGGAGAGTGGGGAGGCACCGTGCTGGCCCCGGGCCTCCAGCAGAGAAAGAACACACAGAATAAACCCCACAGACAGAGGGAAATTGGTGTCCTTTGTATTTGGGGGAGATACGGGGTTTGATGTTCACGGTATCATCCTGCACCGTGACAGCACATCTCCCAGGGCCCTCCCTGGAGCCAGGCTCAGGGCTGGGGCTTTGGGCCAGGAGGGCTTCTCTGGGCTGTTCTTTTGAATATCCGAGCTCAGGTGTGCTGCTGAAGCTGCCTGTGTTTTCTGGAATGCACGTTGTCTGTTTTCCCTGTCCATGGCATGTACTGAAAGCAGCAGGAACAGCAAATATTAATTACATTTCCTGGTGCAGGTTCCTGTCCCAGGTAACCCCACTGAAATCAGCTGAACGTGGGATACATGATGGATTCAGAAGCACAGAAATTCTTCTCAGAAGAATTACTCTTATCTTCCAAATATTATTTATTTTGGTGGGAATTGGTCCGTTCAGCTGCAGCGATCCTCCTCAAACCCCGGCGCTGTGACACGATATTGCTCTTTTATTAAGCCCTAATACCAGCAGATTGTTTTAAGCCTCCTGCTGTGAATCTCTTGCAGATGAAATGCTGCAGCAGGGACGTCTGTGTGAGGAGGGGGCTGGGGGATGCTTTCCTGTAGTGCTCTGCAGGGTCTGGCTGATGGGAAAGCAGGGAATGAGTAAAAAATACCTGCCACGCCCCAGTGCTGGCTGAGCACCGAGTGCTGGGGAGGAAACTTTGAGTGATCAGGAGGGGCTGAGCGGTGCTGCATGGCCTGAGCAACTGCAGCCACCCCCTAATGAAACCTGACAGCTCCAGTGCCTCGTAATTATGGACTGCCAGAGGGGCTTTTTAGACTATCAGTACTTTTGGGATAGTTTGCATCTAAATTAAAATTGAACTTCAAAGCCGTTTGATGGAGATGCGTTTCCAAGGAGCTGCAGGGATGTGAAAGACACTCCCTGATTAGCAGGATGCACTGTACCAGCTGGGTGCTACTGTAAAGAAGTAAAATAAAGAACAGCACCCGTGCTGATAATCAGAAAGTGTATCTTGAATCCTATTAATTTTCTTCTGAATTATTTATGGGGGTTTTGTTCCAGTCGTGCGTCTCCTTTCAAATGTTTATTTGGTTTCTCCATAAAGAAAAAAAAAACCACAAAATGGGGAGGAAGAGAGAGAAGTCTGGAAAATCTCCAAGGGTTAGCTCACCAGCAATCTGTTTAGATGTCCTCTCCTCAGCTGAGCCCTGCTCTGCTAAATATTTATGGCAATGTTTAACAAATAAATATCACCCACCTCCCCATTTACAGTAAAGCAGAAAATAGAACTGCTCCAAGGGGGGATTACCTCTTTTCCACCATGGTGGGAACAGAAATTCCATGAATATATGTTAAATCCTGGGGGAAAAAAGCACAGAACTGCAAGTGCAAACATCCGTCTGTCCACACTACAGATGTTCTGCCTGAAGGCTTTTTTCTGATCCCATCTCTGGACAGCAGCAGCAGAGAGTTCACAGCTTCACGGGCTTTGCTCTGTCCTGAGGTACCGTTTCACCACTAATTGGCAGCAACAGGCAGCTCCTCAGGAGGGGAGGGATCCTGGGTTCTGGTGCACGGGCCAGCCAGCAGCATCTCAGCCCGGCACGAGGGAGGCAGTGGGGCCCTGGGCTCTGGACAGTTCAGGTGCCCAAATCCAGTTCAAATGGAGGCTGCATTTTCTCAACATCCCCGTGTTTGCGTGCCTGTTTCCTGCCAGCTCCTGTGCTTTGATGGGAAGGACTCTGTAACAAAGATCCTTTTTTTGGGTTAATTGTTTTTGTTGTGCTTCACCCCCTTTGCTGGATCCAGCCAGCTCCAAATCCTTTCAGGGATTTAATTCAGCCTGTCAGACCAACCCTGCATGTCCAGCAGTGCCCGTGTCTGCATTCCTCACGAGAGTGCATTTAAATCACTGAGATCCATAGATTATATTCCTCCAATATATTTATTCCTGGCTGAAAACAGTGACTAGATGGAGCACTTCTAGGGGGATTTATAGGACCTTAAAATTTTATAGAGTTTGATGGCTGTAGGAGAAAGAAATACCAGTTGCATAATTCAGAGATGTACAGCTTGGCTCCTGTATTTCCAATATTGTCGATTGGTATCTGTGAGGCCTGTCAAGATTTTTCTCAGGATACTGAATCCATGTGAATGCCTCCACAGTTATCTGCCTGCCTATATTGTGCCAATCTGCCCAAGTGTGGTGCCTGCAGAATCTCTGTAAACAGCTTGTGCTGAGGAATTTGAAACTTCCTTACCATTAGAGCAGTTTTTAACAGAGAACTTTTAGCAAAAGTATCCAGACTTTTCTGTTCTGATGGACTGATTCCCACCCTGACAACTTGTGTGTTAGGAATACCTCTTCAAGAAAGGCAAGGTTTCCTTTATAGTTCCATTATTTTTACGTTCTTGCTGACTTTGGATGTTTGTGTTTATTCATGATAATTTATTCATTGCTCCATCTGCAGATGGGGCATCTAGCTAATAGCATATAGGAACTCCTTCCAAAAATTCAAACCTGTAAAATGAAAGTTCCCTTCAGGACTGCACCATCCCTCTTTTCTAGGGCAGAGCCTTCATTCTCACTGAATTGCTTTGCAGAGTTTCTCAGGGAAAAAGAGACAGCCAGAAACCAACGCATCCTTCATGAAACATTTTCTGAGAAAATATTTACTGTTTTACAAGAAAATGGTGAAAATTCACCAGGTCTCTTTCAAAACCGGGGCACTTCACTTTCCTCGAGGCCAAAGGGAGGTGCAGAAGTGCACAGGCAACACAGGCCTGACTTGTGCACCCCACTGCTGCCCATGCACACCTGGCCAGGCACTGCATGTGCACATCTGAGTTCTCTTAAACCCCTGCAAGCAAGCTCTGGGCCCCATCAGCTGCAGACCTTTCAATATTCACCTTCATTCAGCGTGGATGGTGAGGAGCTCAACACCACAAACTCACATTTCAGTGGCAGCTTTGAGATGCTGAGAACTTAAGCTTGGAAAGATGAAAGATCCATGCTTGGCTTCCCTAATGCTGCCTGGATCCCTGGAAAAGGGGTCCTGGAGGGGCCCTGCTGACACACACACACGTCCTGCAGGTGGTGGCACTGCCTGGGAGTGGCACTGCCCACAGGTCATTCATAAACCAGCCTCTGTCCACCTCCTTAGGTCCCACGTGGGAGCTGCTTCCTGGCAGACAGCTCCCAGACGCACTGAAGTTGTTTCTTGCCCAGTTCTGCTCATTCCTTCTCTCAGCTGACACAGATTCTGTGACCCAGTAGCACAGCAGGGTTTTATTTTTTATAATTCAACAGCGTTTCGCACTGTTAGAATTACCACCACGAGTCACTGCTGGGGAAGCTCTTTTTACCAAGAACTGATGAGTTATTAAAGAAAAACGCTTGGAGACATTTAAACAGAAAGCTGGCATTCCCTTTTACCCCTTGACAACACATCAGCTGCTCCCAGAGAAGGGCAAGGCACATTTTTTTGGAGCCTCTCTGCTTCATTGCAGTCGCTCTCCCTCCTCCACCTCCTTTCCTCTCTTTCTCACTTACCACATGGAAATTCAGAACATTTCCCAAAAATAGAGTTCAGATCTGAAGGCTGGGGATGTCTGTGCTGGGAGCTTGTAATTCTTGACACCCTTTTGGTGGTTTCAAAGGGCACTGCCAGCTGCTGGCCTGGGAGCAGCCAGCCCAGCCCAGGGCTGGGGATCTGAGCAGCACCATCCCATGGAGTCTCCTGCCTGCTGAAGGCTATTCCAGTTCAAGGCCCTACTGAAATGGGGATTTAACAAAGTCTGTCCATCTGGGACTGGATCTTGTACCTTCTTCCCCCTGTCACTTTGTCCTGATTTACCTGCACTTCTCCCTACCAGGACAGCTTTGAAAATAAGCCCTGGCTGAGTGGAAGGCAGAAATGGTGTAGAAATTCCCCCGTGCCGGGATTGTTTTAACTGTGGCACATTCCCTTGCCATACCTGCTTTTTCCTTTCTGCTTTCTGGCTGGCCAGCTCAAGGGGAAGCCAACATAAAAAGCTGTGGTTGGAAAGATGTGTGTCTGTCCAGCACACTGCTGGGTGCAGCAGGGACACGTGGGATGTGCACAGATCCTTTCCTTTTGGAACTCTCACTGGGTAAAACATCCCTCAATTAAATGTTTTAGGCAACAGCAGCTTTTAAGAATTATTTGGGGCCCTGATTAACTCTGCGTATACACAAGTCTTGTGCTTTTTATTTCTGTAGCAATTTATTCATTTGTACAGCACCTTCTTCAAGCAGAGGTCTGTATGTGCACATAAAATGATATTATAAACATTGAAATGACATTATAAACATGCTTGCTCTAAAAAGGAAGCACAGGAATATCTTTGCTACCTCGAAAGCTGAAGGATGAATCAAATTCGCTGTTGTTAATTAACCACTTGTAACAGGATTCCTTGCCTTTTAGGGGAAGGTTTCTTCTAATTGAACATGGATAAGTGACTTTTAGACAGCCAACATAGGATGAAATATATCACAGTGGTGTAACTCTATTCCTGTTGGCATCATCTGAGATTGAGTCCTCGGGAACATATGGAGTGCACTGAGTGAGAATGGATTCAGTGCTGCTCTTCGTGTCTGCTGGCTGGGAAGTAATTATGGCAGAAAGAGAAGAAATCACCAACTTGTACTGGCATGTTCTTCTGCCTGCTTGGATTTATAAATGTAGGCATCCGTGGCCTACAGGCTTGGCAATAAGTGAAGGCTGACTTCAGGCAGCTATTCCTGAATGAGCTGTGGTGGTGACAACATCCTCTTGTGTCATTTGGCCAGAAAGAGTTGCTGTGAATCCATTCCAAAACAATGGAATAGCTGCGGTTTCCAGAAGTTTTCTGGCCTGCCATGGCACAGGATGAAACAATTTAAGATGGTTTGGTGATTATTGTAACAAACTCAGTCTTAAATGCTCTCAGCTGAGTTGCTGGTTGGCTGAGAGAGGATAAACCATTTAATGCCCTGTGCCAGACAGAGCTGGGAGGGGCTCTGGGAGGGGTGCAGGAGGCACAGGGATACTGTGGCCATGGGTGATGGACAAAACAGCACAACAGTCCCAGCTTGGAGCTGGAATATCCTCCTCCAGGTGGAGCCCCTCAATCAGGGGAGAACATTTACCCACACCATGGGAAGAGGTGCTGCTTGGGGGTGAAAGCAAAGTGAGCTTACAAAGCCATTGCAGGAAATGCAGGAAAGAGTTTTCCTGTGTGATGGCAGGTTCCCACCACAGTCACAAGCCAAAAACAGTGCATCTGCTTTTTGGGTGGGTTGGCACTGGCCAGCTGCCAGACACCCACCCAGCCATTCTCTCACTTCCCATCCTCTACAGGACAGGGGAGAAAAGGGAAAAATCATGGGGTTCAGTACATGGACGTGGGTGGTCTCAGGGATGTTTCCCACAGCTTTTTTCATCTGTTACGAGATGTCCTTTCCCGTGGCAGCCCCAGCCTGGCTGTGCTGGATCCACTGGGAGCAGCCTGGGCCAGCTCCAGGCTCCCCCCAGAGCCCCCAGCCCCTGGGCACGGCTGTGCCTGGAGCAGGAGCTGGCACAGAGACCTCTCCAGGCTGTGAGCAATAAATCACTGCTCCATCCCTCTGCTCACTGAACAGCCCGGCTGTGGTTCTGTGGGAGCAGGAGATGGAGTTTTTCCCTCCACAGAAGCTATAGGGAATGAGGGAGCTGTGCTGATCGGGGCTGAGAGTCCCTGAGTGATTGATTTGAGAGCGCTTTGTCCTCAGGGGCTCTCTGATCTTACTACTAAATGCACTAAATGCTAATGGGTAGTAACACGCTGTCTGAAGGAATGAGGCACTGGCAGCTTCACAGCTCAGGAGAAAATGCAGGCGGTTCCAGATACTCTGGGAAAATAGAGCTGTGCTTCAGCTCAGGGAAAACTGAGCTGGGGAAAAGTCTGAGATTCAGATGCTGGAAAACGTCACGAGTCACCCTTTCAGTCTCAGTTCCGCCGAGATGAATTCATTACAAAAACACAGGTGACTGACACAGGAAGCTGTTTGTAGGAGCCGTTTCTGGGTGGTGAAGTCAGGACTGGGTCCCAAATCCTCTGTGGTTCTCTGGGCCTCATCCCAATCCAGTGACAAGCTCTGTGCTGGGAGGCTTGCACCTGTAATTTTTGATTTTCTGGCTGGACAGAGTGACCCAGCTCAAACGCAGGTGGGAAGCAAAGCCCGCAGTCGGATTTCCTGCAGCAGCCAAACCTTGTCCCTGGGGAGTGTGACTGTCACAGCACCCCAGCAGTGTTCTGGAGTGTTTGGAGGACAAGTTCAGGGCAGCACTGGAGATGAGGAGTTCAGAGTGGGCAAATATCCAGAGTAAGAGACGGATTCCCATGGGAACATCAGGAATTTCAGGTTCAGTTCATCCCATAATTCACCGTTAGGCACTTCCCCAGCTCAACACCCCTCGGATCTGAAATGCAGTAGGAAGAAATGAGCAGTAGGAAGGGGGAGTAGAGCCTTTCCTTTGAGCATGGAAATTATTCTTCAAATGCCTTTGTTGACAGCTGGCGTGGCACAAAATAAACACAGGTCTATTTGCAAGTAAGCAGGAATTAGCATAAACAGCAGCTGCTGTATTACCAGAAAACATGTAGCAATAAAAGATTTTTTTCTGCCTTCAGAAACAAAGGTAGGTAAAAAGCCTGCACGAAATAGTGAGTTAGTTAACCACCTGTGAAGGTTCTGAGCACTGACAAAATGAAAGAACTATTTGTTGATGACTCAAGTCCTTTTTTGAATGAGGCTTTCTAGTTGAAACTGGATCTTTCCTTCTGACTCTTCATAAAATCCAGTGCAGTGTCAAAAATACCCTCTTAGCTCTTCTCTCTCCCAGATCAGGGGATTTCCTACACCTCCCTTTTCACTTTCCTTCTTGCTGCATCGGATAATAATTTCAAATTTTTCTGAGGTTGTTTGGATGTGATTTCCAGCTGCATGAAACAGAAAGGCAAGTCAACCCATCAGGACATAGAATTGTATTTATGACCAGATCCCATTCTGCAGGATAAGTTTATGATCTTTGTCTTTATTTCTTCCCCTGGTAAAAGCCAGTTAGGAGCCTACTCAACAGCATTGTCATATTTTAATAAAAACTAATGACCCAACACAGTGCAATGCAGAAACACGAGAAGAAGCAATTTTAAGTGCATCATTTTAGATTGATGATGCTTGGATTTATGGCTTAATCTGCTTGCCATGGAAGGTGCCTTACCTGTCCAGTTAAGTTGCCAGTGTAAGCCGTGCTCCTGGCCATCTGCAGGTGCTGTACAGCCACTTTGCTGGATTGGCTTTGGACTTCAGCCTTGGGAAGCACAGCTGCCTGGCACTGGTTTGGAACTGCAGCTCTTTGTCTCTGGAGTTTTCTGCAAATGGGATATTTTTGTTAAATAAAAGCACAAAATAGCCCTTTTTAGAGTTTACATAGAGCTTTGGAGCTACAAGAGGTCACTTTGACACAAGGCTCAATACACAGTGACTTCAAATCAGTGTTACCACAGCAAGTTTTGGTTCAGAATGGTCCAGAGTCAGATCCTGATACTGTTTCTTACCAGATTATTCGCTTTGTTTCCTGAGTCAGTAAATTTAGTTGAGTATAAAACATCACTTCCACTCCATCAGATTCTGACTAAATAAATCTGATCCTTGTGGGGAGCCTGAGGGGGTGGTGTGATGTGCTATGGCCATGGAAAAAGCCAGTGTCAACAGCAGGATGAGAGTTCAGGAGTTTCTTGTTTGAGGTCCCATCTTCTTTTCATTCTTTCCTTTTTCACTCTTCCAAAGTTTGAAAATGGGTTTTATTTTGGGTTCTTTTTGTGTCAATAGACACTTGCTTTAGCCAATGAAAGATTTTTGACAATATTTTGTATGGGAAGACTTATGTGGCCTGTGTGGAATGTTTGTGAAACAACACATTTTTCATCTGATCACAGTTTCGTAGTATTTCTTCTGTTTCCACTGTCAGCTTCTGTTTTCAAGGTAACCATATTTCAAAAGTGTGGTATCATTGTGGTGGGTGAAATACTTTGGAAGCTTTTGAAGTCAAAAACACACATAAATTTCCCACAGCAGGTTTCTTTAACAAGCAGAGAGAATCAGATCTCACAATTTGCATACAGATTCGGCCAAGTTTTCTTCAATACCAGTTATTAAAAACATATTTCTGTTTGGATGTGGGCTTTTTTGAAGGCATTAAAAATCCAGTTATTTACATTATTGATGGAGACATCAGCATCCCAACCACGGAGAGCACAGTAATTTTATTGTGATACCATTCACAAAGGGGTTTTGGTTTTTTCTGGAGTCTTATTTTTGATTTTTCTTCTTTCTTTCTGAGAACATTCTATCCACTACATCTGTCTGCTCGTTATCTTTATATCTGCAAGTGTCTGGGCATGTGAGCTTGTTTATGTGCAGAAAGACACACAGAATCCTTATTTTCTGGCTACACAATACACAAAAATGCGTGAAGTCTTTGCACTCCCAAAGCAGACCTCATTGTGGTCAAATGCTATTTTATTTTAGGGGAGATCATTTTAATCTCTCTCTCCTTACACTGATTTAGACTCTGATTCTTTCACCTCTTTTAAGCAGTCCCTCAGCCCTGAGGAGCTGTGTATAATCTCCATGGAGCTTCTCTTGCTATAAAATAGTTTGCTTAGGAGCAAGAGCATCTTTGGTCTCCTTGACTTGACAGTGACAACAGCAGTTGAACAAGATCTGATCAAATCTCAAGTCAAAACGGTGAACATTTGCATTTTCTGTATCTGTTTTATATCAGATATCAATCTGATACCAGATTTAAGTTCAGACTGAAAATAGAAGAGTTAAGATCCTGCCAGATTAAGGTTTTCTCACTCTACAGAAGAGAGAAAATATTCTAGGTAGGAAAATATGTCAAGGTGTGGGAAGGGTAGCAAGAGAACGAGATAAAACCTGAATTCACTGAAGATGCTGAAGTTTTTTCTTTTGATTTTGGTAAGTTCAGTGTGTTACACTTGAATTCAATCCCTTACTGGACTCCCTGAAAGATCTGATGTGATTCAGCGTGGACAGTGCCAGCATCTGTTTCCTCCTCTGTGAGGTTCCTAATCCTTTCTTCCCACACCAGACTGGTGGGAGGATAATCCCTTTGGTGATTTTTGGGTCAGAACTCACACTGCCACCCAAGCAGCTCTGTCACAGTGTGAACACCAACATCATCTGTGCCTGGACACTGTTTTCTCTCCAAAGCTCACTTCTGCTGTCTGAGTTGCAGTGTTGGGGTTCTGATGTCTTTTCTTTGGCCTCTCTTTTTTTGTGTTTGTTTGTTTGTTTTCCCACCTTGTCCCTGTTTATTCCTTACTGCCACTGGGATTAAGATGAAGCTCTCCTCTTGCTGCATCTTAAGGACCCTCATTCGCTTGTTCTGACAGGAAAACTCCACAGCAAAGCCCCAAACTGAGCCCTGGTGCCTCGAACCTTGGTGCATTAACCAGACCACGGCCTCCCCTTCCCCACTGCACTTCCGAAGCTGTGCTCTGAAATTTCCTGGGTTTTCCCTGAGCTGCTCACACGAGCCCATCCTGCTGGGATCTCCCCATGCCCCTCCCTTCCCCCCAGGAGCCCAGCAAGGGCAGGGACTGGCACAGCCGCGGCACTGCAGGCACAGGGCAGTGCTTTGCTCACGTTTTGGCTCTTCTTGATCTTTTGTGCTTTCCCTTCCACTCTGCCAATCACTCAGCCAAGGTTTTTATTCTGCTGCCTGGTCTCCCTTCAGTGAATAACTTCACCATCTGAGAGGGCCCTAGTAATTCCCTGCTTTTTTTATTTTAATGAAAACCCCCAATTCTCTTGCTATGATGCCTCCCAGAGCTGGGAACATGCCAGCCCCTTCTCATCTGCTTGTGCTCCGAAACCCACAGTCCACAGGGATGCTGCCATCCATTATTCTCCCCCTCTGCCTCTGGTGTCTCAGCCAGTCTTGAAAGGAGGCTGCTTGAAAAGGGAGAGCAGCAGCGTGGCTGGTGAATTCCTGGCATGCTGCTGTACCCTGAAGGAAATATTAAACAATGAGCACTTCCCAAACAAAGAGCTCCGCTGACCTCACCACAGGCACTGGCTCTGCTGGCATATTGTTAATTTTAGGCACTATCTGACTGAAATGCCACTTATCTGCTCTTAATTCTGGGTCATCAGGATGATGTTACCTCTTGCAGAAACGCTGCCCTTCTTATCTGACTGTTCAAGGAGCCCAAACTTGGGTTTCCCTAAGTGACAGGTGCCCAACATTGAGCAAAGGGAACAAACCCTCTCCTGAAAGCCTACAGTAACAAATCATGAGGGGAATAAAGGTTCTGCAAAATTCAAAGTGATTAAATATCAAGAGTCCCATTTCTGTTAGACAAATACACCTATTTCCTTTTTCACACTAAGCACGTAGATCAGCTCCCAGTTCTGTAACTTCCCTCAGACTCTACACAGAACTGCTGTGTCTGTTTGGACTCTTATTCACAATTATGGTCCAGAGGCAGTGAACATTCACCACTGGTCTCCTGGGGATCGTGGCAGGCGCTCAGAGTGTGAGGAATGTTCTGGATAGTTACTGTGAGCTGCTGCATAGAGCTGCACGCTGGGATTGTAGAAACATTTCCCTGTGTCCAAAGCACACTCCCACAGCCCAGGAAGGGGTTTGTCACTGAACGTTCCCCGTTCCCGTGTTCAGAGCCAAGGCTGTGCTCCTGGGTAGGGCTGCAGTGTGAGCTCCCAGTGCTGCAGTGTCCGTGGGGATGGGAATTCCTGTGCCCCAGCACTGAGCAGGGCATGGGAATTCCTGTGCCTCAGCACTGAGCAGGGAATGGGAATTCCTGTGCCTCAGCACTGAGCAGGGAATGGGAATTCCTGTGCCTCAGCACTGAGCAGGGAATGGGAATTCCTGTGCCTCAGCACTGAGCAGGGAATGGGAATTCCTGTGCCTCAGCACTGAGCAGGGAATGGGAATTCCTGTGCCTCAGCACTGAGCAGGGAATGGGAATTCCTGTGCCTCAGCACTGAGCAGGGAATGGGAATTCCTGTGCCTCAGCACTGAGCAGGGAATGGGAATTCCTGTGCCTCAGCACTGAGCAGGGAATGGGAATTCCTGTGCCTCAGCACTGAGCAGGGAATGGGAATTCCTGTGCCTCAGCACTGAGCAGGGAATGGGAATTCCTGTGCCTCAGCACTGAGCAGGGAATGGGAATTCCTGTGCCTCAGCACTGAGCAGGGAATGGGAATTCCTGTGCCTCAGCACTGAGCAGGGAATGGGAATTCCTGTGCCTCAGCACTGAGCAGGGAATGGGAATTCCTGTGCCTCAGCACTGAGCAGGGAATGGGAATTCCTGTGCCTCAGCACTGAGCAGGGAATGGGAATTCCTGTGCCTCAGCACTGAGCAGGGGATGGGAATTCCTGTGCCTCAGCACTGAGCAGGAGCTGTGCACACCATGGAACCAACCTTCCCAGGAGCTCAGCCCTGCCCAGCCCTGGGTGCTGCTGCTCCACTGCAGGCATGAAACCCCTGCCTCTGCCAGCCCAGCAGGTTCTGAAGGTCTGCATTCACAGAGCAGTAATGATCCTCATCGTATTATGGGACAGCAGAAACTTCGAGGAGGAAAATCAAACCACACTGCTCTTGTTGGGAAAACTTTCCTTCCTTTAATGTTCTGTGTTTGTGCCTTGTTGCCACTAATCAGCTTTTAATGACTGCTCCCACTGATACCAGAGCAGCTGATCCTTTGCATGCAGCCTTTGTTTCCTGGAATAAAATCAATTAAGCTCCTTGTTTCTCTGACCCCCTCTTACACTAAGGCTTAGCACAACAACTGGAGCACGTTTTGGTCTTTATTCTTTTATAATTTTGGTTCTACAGGCATTGCAGCAAGTCAGGTGTCAGCACAAGGATCAATTTCAGTGCAACACGATGTGTGTGTATTTAAAGTCTGCAGTGATCTAATTATTACACTTACATGCTTCACTTCTGCAAAAAATGATTTAATGAGCCTATGACACCTTTCAACAGCTTCTTGAATTTTTTTTCTTTTTGGTGAATATTCCAATGGACAAAGTGATAAATTTATGGCAGGCAATTTTGAAGATTTTCACAGACTTAAAATACCGAGCTGTTGGAAAGATGCTTCTAGAACACAACACTAAACTTCTGTTGCTTGTTGAGATATTTTGTTTCCAAATTAACTTCAAGAAAGTTGAGCATTTCAAATTAAAGTTTTTAGAAGATGAGCTTTTGTAGAAAGATTTTTTTTTTTTCTGTCAAAACTGCTTCAACTTATTTTGGGCCAGCTTTAGAGAAGACATTCTTCAGTTACCATAGTTAATGGCGTGATCACTTCATGGCTGGGGAGAAAAGCAGCACTGCCCTTTGAATTCTGCTTGAAAATTGCTTTTGACTTTAAGCAGGTTATGGGACTTAATTGATCAGATTCTGCAATCTTTTGCTGCTAATTGGCTCGATGCAAGGTGATAAAGGGAATAATAGCAGTTCCCATCGTGTCACAGGAGACACTTTGTACTAGAGATTCCCTTTTCCCATCAAATTCAGCATTTGTGCTTCTGTAAGAAGTCCTGGGAGCAACCAGGAGAAGAAAGAGGCTAAAGGAGCACCTGAATTTAGTTTGTTCACAGAAAAGTGGTTCTATCCTACAACTATCAAGATTTAATTAAAAAATGAAAAGAATAGAAGCAAATTGAACTCACACTTGGTCATGTTATCACCAATCCTGCCTTGGCAGTTTCTGGAATATGGAATAAATTGCTGTGCTGGCTGTGATAGCCTCTGTTGAAAACTTCAGTGACATTTCGCTTTGAAAATGGAATTCATTGTTCCCCCCAAATGTGATTTTTCTGAAAGTCACATTTCCCTTTCATGTCTGTAAGCAAAATTTTCAAAGAATTTTGTAAATAATTGGACAGAGCTATTCAGAGGACTTCATTGTCTTCAGAAAACTCTGGCCTCGTTTAGGAGTGGAACGTGGCGTCTAAAATGAACAGGTGAACCTCTGGGTTACAGGCAGGTCCCTGCCCATGGGAAAGCTCAGGGACAGGTTTTACTTGCTTGAGTTCAGCAAGGAGAAGGAATTTCTCAAAGCACAGAGAGGCTGTGCCCAGGATGGAACCATGAATCAGAGCCCCATCACTGCCCAGCCCCTGTTTTTCAAACACAGGGACCACCAGTGAGCCAAACCCTGGCCCCAACAGAAGAATGGGGACACAGCTGATAACTGTGATAAAATAACTGTAAAATACTGTGTAAATAATACAAATACAGCCTTCCTCTTCCAGGCTGAAACATGAAGATTTTTGTTTTTCAAAGGAAAAAAGTCAATTCCACGAATGTCGTCTGAGAGTGGCAGCCGTGCCTCTGCACAGGAACAGTGCTTGCTTTCCAGTCTGGACTGGGAGGGGTTTGCCTCATAGCCTGGGCTTAAAATATCTGTGCAACAGAGCCTGACAAAGACCTCCAAGTGGCTGAGTCTCTGGTATTTGTAGAAATGCTGGGGGGTTGTTCTCAAGAGCGAGCAGAGACGGACAGGAAGTCTCTCCTTAAAACCTGGATGGCTCCCAGGAGACTGTGAAAATAAGGGAGCTGTGGAAATCATTAGAGCAAATCTTTCCTCAGTCAGTACTGGATTGGTGTCTTCTGCCCAGAAGCTCCCTGGAAGGAGCCAAAGAAGCACACAGGTGACAGGAACACTTTACTGCAATGTCACTGACTCTGTGATTTGGCTGGATGTTTTATTGACTGCTCACTGGCCAGCTGGGATGCAGTTTTCACCACTGCAGAGCTTCTCTGTTTGGCTAGGTGGCATTTTCAGTATAGAAAGAAGCTGCTTTTCTGACCAGCTCCTGCTTTCATGTGCTTTTGTGGCTCACTGAGTCAAAGATGCAGCTTGCACAGAGTCAAGTTCTAATTATTTCCAGACAGGGATCTGAAAAGCCCTCTTGCTTAGGCTCTGACACAAGCTGTAATTATGAGGTGGAGCAAAGCAGAAACCCAGTGTTTTAGAGAGGAACTGAGTTGGGATGGTTCTGTTGGTGCTCAGAGTTGCTTTGACACAAAGCATCCCACGCTACAGCTCCTGGGATTCTTCCAAGGCCTCTCAGTCTCCTCGGCAACTGCACCCTCTGCTATCAGCAAGAGATTATCTGCTCTGGACAGGTGCAGAGAGAGCCTTTGTCTCCTCACTGAAAAGAGAGCAAAGACAATGAGTAGGAATATTGCTGATAGTATTTAATGTAGCCCGAAAATTGAAAACAAGGACAAATAATTCTGTGGCTGCAGCAGAGGTGGTATTTTAACACTCGTAGGCTTGACCATACAGCTGGAAAAGATTGGTTTGTGATTTGGAACATCAGGGATATCTCAGCAGTTCCTGGTGCTCAAGAACTGATGGAGCAATGCTCAGAAGATCCTGCTCTGCCAGTGCAGCAGAGCTGATGGAATTGCCTTTAATTCCCTTTGCATCCTCCCGTGATATTCAAATCCTGCTCACTCTTCCATAGGGAGTGACACTGTTGACAGAGATGGGACTTTCTTGCCAGATTTCACCCAGCACAAACATTTTTCTTCTTTTCCTGTGTATTTCCTGCCTTCCCACCCTCATTCACATCACTTGTTATTCACACCTTTTACTCAAGGCTTCTCTATACAGTATAAATCTTTTTGTTTTCCTTAATTAACCTTAAACATTTTAAGTCTGATTATTTCTGAAGTCCCTCGAAACGAAGTGACAGCCGTAACGGGCTGTTCTGGATTCTGATCGTTACATTTCTCTAAAAATAAAAGCTCAATATGGGATTCATTTAGAACTGTGCACCTGGGGAAACTCTGATTACTGCCTGAGGTATTCAAGGCTATTAAAATATTCTCAGTGAAAGTGGCTCTTGCAGCCAGGGAGGATTTCAGCTCCTCGTGGGCTGGAAAGCAATAAAATGTGGTGAGTCTGCTGCCATGGCAGAGGCCTGGCTTGCTTAGGAGGGCGGTGTGGCTTAAGCGGTGAGGCAGATCCCAAATCCAGAAGTTCCTTTATGAGACATTTCAGGCTGTGAACTTTTCCTTATCCTGAGAAAGAAACAATTTGGCCACCGGAGCACCTCGAACAGCAGGGCAGGAGCTGGATCGGTCAAGAGGACGCTTTTGGTGAAGATAATTTTAGGTTTGGCCTCACTGTGAAGCCCAAGATCACGGTGCTAAAAGGAATTTGATTTCCCCCAGGGTTGTTTGCCAGTCTCTTTGGAGCTGTGTGTTTACAGGGATTTCTGCAAATCCACTGGAAGTGTCGTCCCTTCCATGGAAATGCCAATGTCTGCTCGTGCCTTGGAGCCCTTTCCTCCTCAGCTGTTCTCTCTTATCCAGTAGCAACACAGAGCCAGAAGGACCAGGACCACTTTTATATTTACTCATTTCAAGTGGAAGCTATTAAGAAGGGCAGTAAATAAATATTTGTTGCCTTGCTTTCAGTAAGACTAAACCCATGTCAACACACTGAAATAAAAGCTGTGATATGACTGTGGCTGGAAAAAGGCAGGAATCCACTCTGGGAGGAGAGGCAAAGGATCGGTCCAGAGGAAAATAAAACTGTCCAGAGGAAAACAGAGCATTCAGAGGGGAACTGTGGGTTGTAACAGTTTGTGCATCTGTCAGAAATTGAAATTAATTCAGGTTCACACTGCACTGGATTCTTGTTGGGCTTCAGTTAAGTTAATACTCAGTGTTTACTATTTGGCCTTGTATAACTCAAGCTCTTTTAACACAGTTAAAAAACTTAAGGATGTCCAAGGTGTTGCCATTTTCACATATTGAACAATAACAGTGACAAAAAAAAGTTATTTGTTAAATTCCCTTTTCCTTCTCTTATTTAGGCACTAGAGAGAGCTAGAAAAATTATTAAAATGCAATAAAGTTCAAGCAGAAAAACAAACAAAGGAGCTGAAACATAATTATGTCTCCCTGCAAATGATGCAGAAGCAGCACATAAAGCTACCAACAAATGATTGGAGTAATTTGATGGTGTGTGAGGACACTGAGGAAATTTAGAGACAGGACCAAAGTACACTCAGATGAAACAGCACCGACATCACTGAAACTGAACTCAAAAAGAGTTTGTTTTGTACAGTAGTCCTAATATTCTCTGGGGGTTAGCCTATCATTTTTAACCTGCCTTAATTACATATTAGCAATGTGTGTACTTTGTAGTTCAGGGCTAACAAATCTGAATTTTGAAAAGCTGTTGCTTAAAATGGCTTTTCATGCACAATAATCAAAGGAACCCGTCGTTCTCAGCTAATTATCACTGGTGTGGGCTAACCCTGCTCTTGCTGTTGGGAGGAGAAGAATTGTCTTAGAAGCTTCCATCATTTCTCTGAAAATATCTTTTTCTTTCCACTGACTGCTCACCTTTTCAGCCTAAATATTTATGGGTTTCGGTATTGTGGTGATTTATTTCTATTTGGTTTTAATTTCCTTGTGCAGTGTTTCAAACGGTACCACAAGCTATGAATGGATTGCTGTTAAATTACGTAGAGGTGCCACATTGCTCTTGAGTGCATGTTTTTGATGAGGTTATTAAAACTTTGACAATACAAATTACCATAGCAACCAAAAACATAAATTCACAGCCTATTCCAACCTCTGGAGTATGAAAATAGTTTAGAGCACTCAAACACTTTACAGCATAGCACAGCTCGCGTGCCTCGGCTCACGCTTCCTCCCTGCGTCCTGAAATCCATCAGCCCTCATTGCTTCTCCATCTCTCAGGCAAAAGTCGGGACTTTGTTCTTTTTATTTTTGTGGAGAGTATTTGATCCAGCTCCAGTCCTTGCTGATGGCTTTCCCTGTGGCCTTTTGGTGATAATTTGAGCGTCGTCCTTAGCCAAAAGCAGAGAAGCAAATGCGTGAGCAGGGTTGTCTCTGCTGGTGGTGGTGGTGGAGTGGGGCTCTGGGTTTGGCTCCCGTCTGAGGCCTCATAAAACAACTTCTAATCTTTGGCTGAGTGTTTTAAGAGCTCTTTTTTTTGGAAATGGCTGTGTAGCACAAGGTGCTGTAAAAATGCTGTAAATCCTTACTTCATAAACAGGTGTTAGTTAGGAAGTCTCAGCACGGTGCTGGAATGCAGGAACTTCTCCTTTACAGTAATGGAAAAGCTGGAGGTAGAACCAGGAGTAGGAGAACTGCTTCCATTTCCCCCCACATATTTCACAGCAGTTGTTTTCCTCCTTTAACCAGCACTCGGTGACCGCAGATAATCCCACTGGCAGCTGCCCTTGGTGTGAACAGTGAGGTTGAAGTGCCACCTTTTCCCTCCGTGTTCAGATTGACCTTGACATGTATTTAAAGTTATTGTGTAGTCCAGAATGGCTTGGTTGGGCAAGGTAAAGGATGCGTCTGCAGGAGCAGGGAGAGCAGGGCACACGAGTTCCGGGGGGCTGGGTCCAGCCTGGTTATTGATGCAGTAATTTCCCTGAAGTCAATAGTACAGAAGTAAGAAGAAGCGATCTAGATGAAATCCTTACAGGACCAGCAAGGCAGTGGGCATTATTTCCTGTCTCTGTGGTTTATGGGGCACTTTTGCTTTCCAAGCTTTATGGGGGCAGTCGATGGTGGCCACGTGGTCCATTAAGGTAACCCTGCTAATGCTCCTGTCTGCTGTTGCTGCTGTGCAATCACACTGCAGCTGGTGAATTTAATCTGGAAATATGTTCCCTCTTTCTGTCCCAGTGGTTCTTGCCACACCTCTGAAATCTGCTGGGCCCTGGCCCCCATGGAAACACCGGGTGCTTAACACTGCAAGGGCTGGAATTCTCAGCTCTCCACCTGCTGGGAATGAACTCTGTCCCTCGGGCAGACAAGGTCATCCAAACCAGCAGCAGTTTTGACTCGGCTTTGATCACAATGGACACTCCATATCCCCTTTATGGTTTGATTTAGTGATATACATATATATATATATATATAAAATAACAAACAGCAGTGTGTTACAATTCTCCTGGCTCAATCATAGCAAGAAAATAAGAATTAGGATTCCTCAGCAAAGTACATTCTTTAGAACATGCATAATCTCTTTTTATATGGAGCACATAATCAGATTTATTTTATGGGAAAAAGTGCTAATATTAAACATTTTTTACCATTTAAAAATTTAAGTAGTTTCAAACTGTTTATTTCTTTATTAATAGGCTGTAACTTAGCTTCAGAACAAATAGCAATCCTAATCTGCATGAACTATAACGTGGCAGATTCTGTTCTGCAGCTCGTTTGCTTCATTCCTGTGCCTAAATATCAGCAAATAACAGAACAAGTCTCCACTTGTTGGAGGCTGAGGGAAAAACCTCCTGACATAGAGGATCTGCATGTAGTCAGAGCTGGGGACGTGTTTTACAATTATCATAGTTACAAAACTCTCAAATTCCCATTTTCTCAGCACTTCTACCTTCCAGTGGGAAATTGGTATAATTTTACTCTGTAAGGAAAGTCACCCTTGTCATAGCTGGAGCTGGACCCCAAGATACTCTGTTTAATCCCAGTAAATGATCCAACTTGCCCTTTTCTTGGGTTCCTCTGCAAGTGAGAAAGCAGTGCCGTGTTCCATTTCTTTTCCTGGCATTAGCTTGCAGGAACCAGCAAGAACAACACCTCTTCTGGAATACTAGGGGAGAAAAAGTGAGTTTTCAGCCAAAATTCCAACTATTCTATTAGCAAAATTAAAAAAAAAAAATTTATGTTTGTGCCAGACTTGTCATAAATTGTTGTGACAGTGAAGGAAATGCTGTTGTTCCTTCTCCTGCATCGAGGAACTGAAGCATTGCCCTACCAAAGCAACCAAAATTCTGCACTAAGGGTTTCCAGAGAACTGAAATGAACTCTGGAGTGGTTGCAAGGAATGGAAAGTAGGACATATAAAGCCACAACGAGGATTTTTTTTCTTTTAAGAAGTGTGGGAGAAACTTGAGAAAGTGCAGACCAGTAACTCTGACTTTTCTCCTTGATGAAATGGTAGAAAACTGTAATAAAGATACTTGATAGACACCCAGATAAATATCCTGGGGAAGAGACAACATTGTTTTTGTAGGGGGAAGTCATATTTCACAAATCCATTAGAGTTTTTTGATAGAATCAATAAATATGTGAAGGGTGATCTGGTTTGTGCTGCATTAGATGGATTTCCAAAATCTTCTGGGTAAGATTCATCAGAAAAACTTTTGAAAGTAACTGAGCTGCCATGGGCTGAGAGAAAAGCTTTTTCTGGGGACTAACTGCTTGAAGAAATAGGAAACAAAGGATTTCTTTTAGTGTTTT
This sequence comes from Corvus brachyrhynchos, assembly GCF_000691975.1. Lineage (NCBI taxonomy): Eukaryota > Metazoa > Chordata > Aves > Passeriformes > Corvidae > Corvus > Corvus brachyrhynchos. Next base: position 1,508,181 of record NW_008238337.1, read on the forward strand.
TTAGTGTCTTATCCCTACCCTGAGCAGGGTTGGAGCAGGTGACCTCCTTAGATTCCTCCCATCCTAAATTGCACTGGGATTCTGTGGGCGAGGAACCTGCACAGAGGGAAGCAGGAGAAAAGGGACAGGATTGCATCACTGGTGCCAAAACAGGACTGATGACACTAGGCTGTCATCACTGCTTAAGAATAAAGTGCTTGTTCTGATTCAAACTTAAAAATACATACATACATATATATATAGTGTAATTCTTTTTCCTTAACTGCATGGTCCCACTGAAGCCTGTCTATCTCTAAGAATAACTAAGTTCACAGCAGACTGGAAAAGCTTTGAAAGGGAAGGAACTGGTGTTTTGGAAGAAATTGTTGGTCCCTCCAATCTGATTTTCATGCTGGTGCAATGCATGAAACGATCACAAATTCTGATCCAAGTTCATGGGACCATCCGGATGATAAAGGTGACTGTCTAGGGGAGTTTTCTCTTGATTTTAATTTGGGTAGGAATGCTCAGGAGAGGTCTGTCAGAGGGCCTGTGTTGTGGGGAAAGGTGGCAGCTGACAACAGGGATCGTCCCAGTGAGATCTGATGGTGCAAGCAGAGGTTAAAAGGAACATGATGGGACCAGAATCATTTCAGAGAATTATTTGACATGACAAAGCACTTTGTTTTCCTTCCCCCACGGTAAACTTGAATGATCTTAATGACAGAAAATGAGATCCAGCAGGTGTAAACTATAGCAGTTAAATATTCATGAGTGAAGGAAAAGCAGGAACTGGATTTAAGCTCAGGGTCAGTGCAGGGTGAGATTCTTTAGGGCACTGAAGCAAAATATCTGTGAGCCTGCAGTGCAGGCAGGGTGGAAGGACAGCTTGAAAGAAAGTGGTAACGGTCAAAGTCAGCTTGTTGATAAAACCATGAGGAAGACACAGATCGAAAAACGTTCTTGAAATGTGGCTGCACCATTTCCAGGGATATGGAATTTTGTGGCCGAGAATTCAACAGAAGCCCTGGGGTAGAATCCAGTGGGATCTGGAGACGTGGAGGGGCTGAACTCTGACCTTCTGCATTCTCCTGGGATGCTTGGTCACTGCTGACAAACCTGCAACCTTTCTGGCAAGTAAATGTCCTAGAGCAGATAAATAAATCAAAATCCTGAGGAGTGGTTCTTCTCCCTGATTTTTGTCTAGGGGATGTCACTGGGAGAGGAAAGTAATCCTGAAAGTGATAAAAGAGTGAGATTAGACATTTAAAGTAAGAAAAATAAGCTGGAGAATTTGAGACCTTGCTCTGTGCTGTGATTTGAAGAAACATTTTTTTCCTGGTAGCAGAGCAGGACTGATCCCGCTCAGGTCTCAAATAACATCTTTGTGTGTCAGGGCAATTGGATGATATCTCGGAACGAGAGGCTGTTCCCGATACCGTGGGCAAAGGGCAGGATGTCAGATGTTGCCAAAGACTCAGTGCCTTTCAAACAGCAAAAGTTCAGGTAATGTGCCCTAGAAATGCTTTGTAAAACTGGTGCTCATTGGGGTCCCGAAGGGGTCCTTGCTCCAGACATCTCAGTGCATTTCAGGAACGGCTCCTTCTCAAACATCTCCGAGTGCCAGCTCAGGAAAAGGTGGGGGAGGCTTCCATGCCTGCAGTCTGAAATTGCTATTTCATTTTTGCCTTTATAGAAGCTGATATGAGGCCCGTTCCAGGCCTAAATGTGCATCAGAGCCTTCCTAAGAAAGCAGAATTCCTCCCCAAAGGCAGGAGGAACTCTATTTGCAAGGATTGGAATGACCTGGGGATCTTCGAAAGTGGCACTGGGCTCAGTTTAAAGCAGCCTTTTTCATCTGGTGCCCTCACCCAGTGTGCATCCATGGAGGAAAGGAGGCAAATTCATTCTCTAAATGTTAACTCACGAAAGAAATGAGAAAAATTGACCCTGTCCTTGAAAGATGATTGCAGTAAGTTAAATCACAGTGTGACATCTGAGGAGCTAGAAATGCAGCTGTCATCAAGAGACCTAAACCAAAAAAGTTCTAGAAGGCTTTCAGGCTCTCCTGGGATTCCAGATATTGCTTGAGAATATTGGCTTTCTGCTATTGACCATGTTCTAGACTGGGCAGTGCTCACATGTCCCAGCCAGGTGCCCTGGTGCCCAAAGCCCTGAAGGCATGAGGATATTCCCTCGTTTGTGAGTTAATTTTGCAGGAACCGTGTTTGGCATCGAGCTCCTGCTCACGATTTAATGAGCTCTGTGTAACCCACCCACAAATGCAGTCAGATCAGCCCTTTTGCTCCCCCACTCAAACCTTATGGAAGGCTGGGGAAAGAAATGGAGCATTTATGACAAAATTTTCCAACCTGTTTACATTTTTGGATGAGTGTTAGCTAGAGGCAGAAGGCTGGAAACAGTGAGGATATTCTTGCATTTATAAAGTGTATCCTGTTCCAAAGGATTCCCAAGCACGTCATAAAACTAAATGGGATTTTTGAGGGTAAGTTTTCGATAAGAATAAAATCTGCTGGGGAGGGAACAAATCAGATGAAGAAAATCTATTGACCCATTCTTCAAAATATGTGCAGAGAGTAGTAGGATTATTTTTCTCTCCACTGATAAAGATATTTGGCACTCTCATTTTGCAGTTTCCATCAGAAGATTTAAAACACTTGTAGGAGGTGGATGCCATTGCCCTGTTCGTGTGGAAAAGGAAACTGAGGACATAGAATGACTTTTACAAAGGTTATATTGGAAATCACTGGAGAGGCAGAAGGAATATCCTGGTTTTCCCAAGCCCACATCAGACCTTCATCCCCTGTGGGTCTGGCCTTTGGGTAATGGAGGCCAGATTTAAATTGGTGTAAATCTCAGTGTGTGCCAGGAATTGATGGAGATGGGGCACTGGAGGCACCTGAGTGTCTGACTGCAAACGGTGATCCCCATTTCCATGTGGGACAGATCCCCTTTGTTTCACCTTCAGAGCAACCATTAGTAATGAACTGGGAGGAGTGCAGCTCGGTGTGGTTTTTCCTGGCCCTCCAGCAGGGATTCCCACAGTGGAATGGACGCCCCAAGACAGATCAGTTACTGATCCAAACACCGCTCCAGGGGGAGAAACTCCCTGTTCCACCTGCTCGGGGGTGAGGCTGCAGAACCCATCCTGCCTGGCTCAGCAGGAGCAGGAATTGTCATTGTCAGGGAGAGGTGTCCTTCTCCAGGAGGGGAAGCTTTTAGAAATGTAGACTATTGTGCAGGAAACAAAAGAGATTGTTTCCATAGCTACTCAGGTTCCATCAGGAAATTGCTCCTGGGAATTACTGGAAATCAGAGGGTTTGTCCTCCCTGCAGCCCTTGGATCCTGTACATATCCTGTGCTTTTGAGACCTGGCATAAAAATTTAGATGCTTTTGTTTACAAATCTCAAGTTTTCTGGGAAGCAAGAGCGTGTGACTGAAAGCAAAGTGAAGGATGCACAGGACAGGGCAGTTTTGCTTGAAAATTTAAATTGTTTCTCAGCAGCTCAACATTATTTTGAAGGAATTCTTTTCCACAAGAAAGGTTTTCACCTGAACTGTGGCCAGTGGGATCTCAGAGGCACCTGCATTGACAGCTACAGGAAAATGAATTATTCTTGTGGCAAAACATAAAATATGTGACAAAGCCCAAGACATTATGACAATCTAAATATGAGATGTATTATGCAGTGTTTCAATAGATCAGTATCAGCAGGGACTTTGTACTTTGGGGGAGGATTTAACCCCCTTTTTTCCTGAAGAATAGTCTTCTCTTCCTGGCACGATGCTCCCCTTGGGAATGCTCACACATTTTGAGCCACTGAATATGCTCAGAGATAAAATAATAACTGATTACACCCAGTGCATTTTTATTAACACTGTGGTAATGCAGGTCACCTTCAATACCAGATTCCTTTTAGGAAACAAGGAGAATGGCAGTCAGGCTAGGATTGTGGGCAAATGCTTGCTGTCTGTTTTGTTTTTAGAAAATAATATGTTGGAATAAGTCTTCTTTTAATGATGCTGAAGGGAGGTTGGAGGTTTCCAGATAAGAGGAAAAAGTTGGCATGCAATTTTCAAGCAGGATTTGGGGATTATTCGTAGTTCTGTATAATCCTTGATCTCCTTTATAAAGTACAGGGGCTGATACTGTTAGCCCTATTTTACAGATAATGAGAAAGTGGCATGGGGACTTAATAACTTGCCCAGGAAGTTCAGTCAAATTAATTGATAACACACATTTCAAAACAGAAGTGGATTCAGCTCCCACAACTTCGAGCAGAGAGGTTTCCAAAGCCCCGTTTCGTATTGATGAGGAACTGTATCTGTTTGTACAATTACTGCAAAGGACTTATGGTTACCATTCATCCCTCTCCATTTCTGTCTTCCTGCCTCTTGGGGGAACAAATTCATGGATTTGTTTATCTTTTTGCTGTTTTGTGGTTGTTTGGTTGTATTTTGTAGCAACACCTGCATCTCAAGCACAGCTGCAGACCCAGGAGCACACAAATATTTGGGGAAATTGTGGGACAGCAGCACAGAAGTGCCTGCCTTTACCCTGCCCTACAACACTGTGACCCTGTTGCACAGCTTCTTGGCATGACTGCTTCAGAAATGGCTGTGGAACCAATTAATAATAAATTATTGATATTGGCAGCTGCTGGGCAGTTTTCCCCAGCTGTTACTCACTTAGACGTGTCGTGTTTCTTCAATTCTGTTCTAATTTACATGAGTGCCAGAGTTCATCCTGAAAGCAAACAAGATATTTTTCCACGTCCTTTTCCAAGTTCACTTCCAGGCTCCCTTAGCTAAGTGACAAGCTGATGCTCTCCTGCCTACTCGAATGTCTTAGTGTTAAACTTAAGTTTAAAATTCCGTGTTAACCCTCTGTGAAATACTTGCAAAATCAGTGTAAGTATTTGAAACGTTTGCAGCCAAGCCTGGGGTGTTAATTTCCTGAGCTGAGCTCTTGTGGTACCCCCTTGTCAGCCTGAAGGTGCCCTCCAGGGGTGGCCCATGCAGAGACACTTCAGGATGCATTATCCCAACCTGCATCATCCCCTCAGACTCCTGGCTCAGTGCTAATGGACAGCTGATGACTCATTCCAGAGCACAGACTCTGATCTTATTAAAAAAAAAAAAAAATTATCCTGTCACTTTTGAAACTACCCAAACCTTACAGAATAATGAAGAGCAGATGAAAGGGCTGTTGGAGCGAGTCAGGCTTTTAGGACGAGGCAGCCCAGCTCTTGACTCCCTGCCATTTTGATATTCTGTGCTGGTAATTGCAAGAAGCATTTGAGTTACACTTTTTCCAGTTGTCTAGCTCTGAGAGCTTTGCTGCCTGATTATCTCTGTCCTTTCTCCTTCAGAACAAAACTATTTGTCTCCACTTGCATGTACAGGCATTCGAGCCTCCATCCCCAAGGCTTGGGTACTGGTTTTGCTCTCCATTGGGGTTTTTTGGTGTTCTCATTCCCTGGGAAGTGGCTGGATCGTTTCTTTGAGAGTTAGTAAGTAACAGATGACAGCACTCTGACTTCTGCAGGAATCATGCCCAGGACTTGCTCCCCAACAGACAAAAAGCCTTCACTAACCCATCTTCTTCCAACTCACTTCCTTGCCGTTTGCCTGTTGTTTCTGTTCCCATGGCATGGGATTCCTCTTGGCCCATTGCACTTTTCTTTTGCTTCCAGCTGGGCTTACTCTGCTGAAAGCACCTTGTTAAATCTGGGATCTCGTGCTCTCTGCAGGGGCCCATCCTGCTCAGCTCTGTAGGTTCATGCCTTGAACTCTGAATTTTCTGGCCTGGGATCTCTAAGCTTGTTGCCAGCAGGACATGGCTCTCTTTCCACCTGACTTTTATGGCTCTTGCTGTTGCTTTGAGATTGTGCCTCTTCTTCCATGCTCAAAATGAACCATTTTTAATCTCTGCATGGCGTTATTAAACCCAATCCCAATGAGATTTCTTTCTTAACCTTGTAGCTGGGTGTTCCCCCTTAAGCTGGCTTTGTTGGGAAGGGATCACTTCCTGTCTTCCTGATCCAAACTGATCCTGGCTCTTTCTCCAGTCTTCTTCTGAGTCATTTCAATCCCACAAGAAGCAGCCACAGACAGTTATGCAGCCAGATGTTGTTTTCTGAGAAGCCTAAAAACGAACACCCATCAAAGCTCCGGTCAAGTGTGTGCTCAGGTTCTGGTGCTGTGAGGCTGCTAAAGCAGCTGCAGGATCCCCAAGAGAGGCCCTGTGTCCTCTGCTCTCAATATTCCTTCCTCTTCCAGAGTTTTTGTTTGCGCTGTCTCACGCAGAGGGAGCTGGTTTGAGAACCTCTTGTCAGGTGCCAGTTTGTGTGTTAGAGGTGCCTCGGCTGCTTCTGTTTGTGGCAAAGCCAAGGCAGGGTCAGACCCTGCTGAGTGATTCCCTGAACACTCACTGGCTCTCCCAGCCGTGGGAGGAACGCCAGAAACAGGGTGGTGGAGAGGTGAGATGCTCTGGAGGGGTAATCACGGGTGGAAGGAACACAGCAAGGCCCCATGTACCACACCCCAGGTCCTGTAGGAGGTGTTTATGGGATGCTGCCAACCCTCCATCTGCTGGGGCCTCTGAAGGACAGTTCTGGCTCTGTCCGAGGGCAGGGACTTCCCCCTGCCTGGCCCAGGTTGGTGTGGACCCACAGAGACCAAGGGTTTGCTCACGAAAATGCAGTGAAGAGGTTTTACCTCTGAAATGCTGGTCTGCATCGAAATCTGAGAGGACTGCCATCTTTCAGAAAGGGGGCAATGAATTTTCTTGTCTTGTTTAGAAGACTTCTTTCTGATTATTTTTTTCCTTTTCTTTTTTTCCTTTTTATGATACTTCAAGTTAAATATATGTATTTTAAGTTGTTTGCACGTGGCAGTTTTCACATCTGAGGGAGGATGGACTTGGATTATGAGGATTTTTTCCAGTAAAAGGCTTCTTGACAATCCCTGACAATCCTGCATTTATATCTTTTCTATTACATTGCTGTTTACACTCCCCACCTTTGTGAAAAAACAGTGCTGCAGAATGTGAGATGCTGCTTAAGTTTTCTGAGTCTCAGGATAACATCAGGGAAATTCAATAGATTTATTCTCTAACACCTTCACACAAAATACAAATGCTCAACCCCCAGCTTAAACTGCCAGACTGTTACAAAACCAAACTAAAACTGAACATTAGCAAGTGTGCTCCTTCTCACACAGAAAAAAAATCTCAATTTTGGTCGAGATGAGAGTTGTAATTATTTTAAGATAACACACAGCATTAGTGTGTGCTGAACTACAACATTTATAAACCGTGAGTCTGCTGACAGTTGGCAGCAAGGGTGGATTTTGATTAAGTAGGCCAAGAACACTGGAAAAATGAGAAATTCTGTTGAGCCTCTGTATTTATCTCTCCTGCACACAGAAGGGTGGGCGAGCAGCTGCCTCCACAGATGAGTGCTGCTCCTTGGCCAACCTGCAGCTCAAATGGATTAAAGGAGCCCAGGGTTTGGGGTTTTTTTGTTGTTGTTCAGGGAAAAACAGAGCAAGGAGGAAGATGAGAGAGGAAATATTACCAGCCCAATCCCAACCAGCCACCGGCAGACTTCAAGTTTGATTTTTTCAGAGGGGAAGTGTCCAGTCCCTCTGCTCGATTAACTGAGAATGTGGGTTTGTAAAAATCTAACCAGAGGTTGAGAAAACTCAGCTTTGTTACCCATTAAATACCACACCAGTATTCCACATACAATCGACCAGGGATTTTTCAATTAACTGGTTCTTGCTTGAGTGTCATTTCTTTGTAAGGAGAATTGAAGAAATTATGAAAAGTTTAAGGCATTCCATTAAAATCGTTGCACATTTGGGAATTTATCACATGGGTGCAAGTAAAAATCTATGAGAAAATCTGCTGAGCTTCCACTTGCCCAGCTGATGACTTGGGATATCGAAACCTTTTTCTCCAGGGTGATTCACCTCATTCTTCCTTCAGTAGTGAAGACCCTGGGGATGGTCCTCAGGGCTTGACCTCAATTCTAATCCAGTTGGAGGGGATTTTGACATTTGTTCCATTATTTTATAGAAGTGTTTCTTTGTTTCGTGGTAATCGTTCCTTTGTTTCCAAGGTAAGCTTGAGAAAGCAAAATAAAATTTACATGTGGTAAGGTTACAAAAGGAAGATTTTGAGGAATAAAAAAAAATACGTGAAATCCGTATTCTCATCTGACAAAGTAAAAGATCCACTTGGAAATGTTCAGGTTTGAGAGGTTTTTCCTTCTTAAATAGATCCTGGACCTGTAGGATGTAGAGATGGTCTTAAGTCATACAAGCAGCATTGCAAATGTAACAGAGTCTTGATTTTATTGCTAAAATTACCTAAATAATGGACATTCCTCCACAAAGATGATTTCAAAGGCATAGATGTTCTCAATATGAGCTGTGGGGGAAGCTTGCAGAGATTTTAATCAGTGAAGCAAAATTTCTGGAGAGGATTCAAACTACTCTTCCCTTTTGGGACCCTGAAGTTTCTGGAGCCAATCCTAACAGTAACTGACACAGCCAAATGCAGCAGCAACGCTTAAGGATGATCTTATCAACCCTGAAAAACAGCCCTGGTGACTCGAGTTTTAATGCAGCTTTCCAATGCAGTCTCCTTGCTAACTAAATGTTCCATCTGGCTTGGCTGGTGTTTATCCAAGTGTTCTGATTTTCTGACCTGTCAGTGCAGATGTGGGCTGTGTGCTTAATTCTGGCTTCTTTTCCTCAGAGAAGCAGTGGAGAGGAGCAATGTTGGTTTGAAAGCCCTGGAAAAGGAGATTGGTAGAACAAATTTCAAGTCTATTCTTACCATCATTCCTGTCTTGCAACAAACTGTTAAAAGTTGCTCAGCTGTGCTGTGGAGATGATGCTTCAAAGCCGGGGACTCAGAAATGGATACTGTTCTGCTGAACTTACAGAGAGAATATCTCCCTGCCAGCTGTTTATAAGCATGTTTAAAAGCAGTAGGGACTTTGATCTAGGTACACAAGATCCATGTGCTTTAAGGATTTCACAGAGTAGCCTGATTTGCCCATTTACACTTGGAAAATTAAAACACCAGATGGCAGCAAGAAGCCCAAGGTAACCCTGCAGACCAGCAGCAGAGATGATAATTGATCTTCTGAACTGCAGGCAGTGCTCTGCCCTTTAAGTTACATAAATTGTTACTGATAAACGTCACTGATAGTGCTCCAGTGTCCATTAACTCACACTGCAGCAAACTGCCTGCTCAGAGGATCACAGGAAATGTGACTTCCAACAACTCCCCACGTGAAGATGAATGTGCTGAGGGAAGAACAAGGAGCAGAGATCTGTGATGCACAACCCACTCAGCTCAGAGCTTGGGGTAGGGCAGGTGGGCCTTGCACGGGATGTGTGTGAAAGAGGGCACGGGGATTGTTCTTAGAGATGTAAATGAACAAACTGAGAAAATGGAACTTATTGGTGGGACTGAGAAATGGAAATCAACACAAAGAATGGCGGGGGGAGAACAGCCATGAGAGGAAAAATAGAGCCCAGCTTGTGTTGCTCTCTGACCTGAAATATGCAGTTGTGAGCTAGTCAGGTGAGAAATCTGCACAATCTTGAGAATAAAACTCAGCTGTCATCTCATAATAAAAGTGACTGGTGCCTCTGGGAATGAAGAACAAGCTCTAGCTAAGCACATTGCAAGGGCTGTTTATCATCACACAGGGTTGAACGTGCTTTTCATTTACTTGTTACTTCCCCCCCCCCCTTTCAAATTGCACCCATAAGTCACGGGAGGGGAAAATCTCAATACTCAGCTTCATTAGACAAACTTATTCTTTGAAATTCAGGGCAAGGAGCATATGGAAATTTCTACAGCAAAGAACAGACACTGCAGCCAGAATGAAAAGCAGCACGGTGCAATGTTGAAATGAGTGCCATTATGGGTTATTTTGAGTCAGAGCATGATATGATTGAAATTCAATTACCTGTCCTGCTTTGAAGGGCCAAATAGCTCAGAGAACACACAGTTAGACCATAAGGATTAAGAGAACAAAGAATCCATGTTGATTGTTGTTCTTGGTTATTCTCTTGTGGCTTGATGTGACCGGTTGAGAGCCCTGGGCTTCCAGAGAGTAAATGCTGTTTGTGCCATGGTTGTGTTCAGATTTCCTGATCAAAGACAGGCTATGGACAATTGATCTCTTAAGTAGCCAGAACATCTTTGGTGGAACCAACCTTGTTTGTAACTTGCCCTGAGTCTCTGAATTTTACTGAAAACTTGTTGAGTAAATGACTTTAGATCTGGTTTGCATATTCCTACTCTTCTTCTTTTAGCCTGCATTTCTGTCTCTATTCAAAGGCTTTTCTCTTCTTTTTCACCGTAAAAATCCTGCCATTAAAATGGGGTGTGTAGGTGTAGGGTGAGAGCAGTCAAGTGGTGTGGACCCAAACCACACTCCTTTTATAAGAAAATGGGTGAGATACTGAACACTCAAACCTCCCTGGCTGTGGCCTCTTGCAGTTATGGGTGATAGCAAGACAAGCATTCAAGTCTGTTGGTCAACAGGATTCACTTTTATTTACAACACAAATGCTTTGTTAAACTTTTGCTATGACTTTTTCCAAACCAAAACATCTGGTTCAGGGTGGGACTGAGCAAATGGCACCCTGATCTCCTGGAAAATGTAAGAATCCTGAGGCAAAGTGTTGATTTAGAAGATAAATCTCTTTTCTCTTACACTGCTATCCTGCTCTGAATAAAATCTTGTCCCCAGAAGAATCCTTGTCCAGGAATTCCACTCTGGTGCAACCACAGGAGCCTTGATGGAGGCAGCACTTTACAGATGCAGGACCTGATTCTGTGCATTTGTGACCTTTGCCAGCAGAAGGAGGACATCCCTTTGATATCAGACTCTGCACAGCTGGTTGGCAGCTCTCTGAATGCCTCTGGCCACGCTTGGCTGCTCCAGTTTCAGAGCAGCGATGGCATTTCCCAGTCATTCCTTACACCCCCCAGCTCAGCAGCTGTGTGTGGGGTGCGGGTCCTCCTGCAGTGGTGCCCCGTATCACTCACTGAACTGGTATTTCCATCTTTCCAGCAAATCCTGACACATTTGCACCAGGATGGAGAAGTCAGAGCACCAATCTCAGTGTGGAAGCAGAGGAAATCTTGGGTTTGTAGCCCACAGAACTTGAAGAGAAAGCTTAGGCTGAGCTTTGTGTTGCTAAGGGGATAATGCATTTGTAGCAGATTTATTCTTTGCTTCCTCCTTTGTAAATATTTCCTAACTCACATTTTTCATATGGATTCTATCCCTTTCTCACAAACCCTTTTAATGCAGAAATGTGCTTATCGGTATTTTTTTAAAATAATAACTTGTAATAATCACATCACTATAATGGAAACAAACTGAATTTGAATTCCATTTTAGGGCTCATTCGGTGTAAAAATAGGCTTTAGGCATAGAGGCAGTCTTTGCACATGCCCCCACACTAACAGAGATATAATGCAGCATTTCGTTAATGGCTCTAAAAGCAACTATAGCCAAATAAACCCCTTTAGGATAGAGAGATGTGTATAATTAGAGTTGTAGATCTCAGATTAAGCCATTTATCTTTGACTCCTTACGAGATGCATTGTCCTGTGCCCCTGCACAGAGCCTGACTCCAGCAATTGCACAAAGGCAATTGTTGTAAATGCCTTTGCCTTCTCTGGAAATTAGAATTCAAATTTTGTCCTTTCAAACACTCAGCAAAGGATGTCTCTGAAATTACCATTCAATAGGTAACATGAGATTATTGCCACATCCATTTCCTTCAGCTCAGCCTAAAAGCTGCTCCTTGCGTGGTCAGTTCAATCACCGTTCCCCCTTGGAAATGCACGGCCTGTGGCTTGCTCCCCTCCCTGGATTACCAGCGCTTTTTATTTTTAAAGACAGTCACATATTCTGCAGCCCAGACTCATTGGGAGGCTGCTGTGTTAAAATAGACTGTGCTGTGCCTGAAAATTGGGAAAATAATAAACAGTTCTTTGCTACAAACTCAATAATAATGCCTTACAGAGGCAGGGGGATGGAGGAGCAGGTTTCACTGGGGTTATTAAATTTAGATCGGATCTTTGGAAGACCTTACTTCAGTTTACAACACAGCCTGGCTCCTTCTGCCCAGAAGTTCCTGAACACAGAGCCACAAAGATTCTTAGAAAGCAAGAACCTGACCCCTGGTTTCCTCAGTCCTGGCAGCGTGCGAATGTGTCACAAGTGCTTTAGCTGCTCCCTGACCCCTCGTCGTGCTCAGTTCATTAGCTCTGGCACTGAGGAGTTCCTTTCTGTGCCTCAAACCGCTGTGAACAACAGATGAAATCAGAACTTGTTGAAATTCAAGTTACAGCACTCTTCTGTCCTTGGTTTTCTTTATGACCTGATGCTTCAGTAGCTGCTTTCATACACACAGGCATTTTGCAGCAGCCATCAAGGTCCATGGTGTTGTTTCCAGCAGCTGAAAAAATCCAACTTTCACAGACTTGACCTGTGATTTACAACATTTCCATCTATTTATGAGAAATAAAGCCCACAAGCGATCATGAAGAAAGAATTCCAAAGAGGATAACATTGTCCATTTTCCACTCTCAGTGGACTTCTTTTGCTGAGCAGATCCCAGTGTCAAGTGCACTTTAAAAGTTTCTGGTATCTTTTACTGCTCTTTGTTCTTAGGCTCAGTGAATGCATAAAAACCAGACAGGTACTGTCCTCTTCTAAACATTCTCAGGGCACATCAAAGTGGACTAATTATCTTCAGAAAAGCACTTGCTCCCTTTGTGGAAATTCCCAGCTATTGTTGTCAGACTGAGAAGTAATCCAACAAAAAACTTCAGTGCAGCTGAATACAATTAATTTTGTTTCAAGGATTACAGGCAATTCAAGGCATGGTAGGAATACACTTCCTTTTTTTTTTTTTTTTTCCTTTCTATTTTCAGCTATTTTCCAATTACAAAGTGCTCCTGTCCTAGCATGAACATCTGCATTCATTTGGCCAAAGACGCATTTCTGATAGAACAGCAAACTCTCCAATGGTATTAAACCCTGATTTCTTTTCATTCCCAAACTTGTACAGCTGAGAGAGATGAGGAAAATGATGTCATCTCTGATATTGCAATAATAACTTTTTGTCAACTCTTGATTCTTCTTGTAGGTTTAAGCACTGAAAAACCCAGCAGTGCCTCGTGTTTGAAAAGCAACATTTTCACTGAGTGCGGGGCTGGGAAGGGCTTTCCACCCAGTTTCTCTTCCATACAAAGACAAATCCCAATACAAACTCATGCACCGAGTTGTTTTTTGACACCCAGGAGTACTTGTATGAAGTGCTGGGAATCCTCAGTTCTCCACGTGGTAACTGGGAGAGCCCTTAACTGATTTCAGCCTTTCTTCAGGTCAGTCTCCTTCATCAAGGACATTAATATCTCCACTGAAGCCTCTGCGAAACTCTGTCACATGTTCCTGTGGGAAGAGGTGAGGCCACAGAACTGGCACATTCCTCCTGCTGGTTTGGGATGTGCATCAGCTGGGAGGGTCATGCCCACAGAATAACAGTGCACTTTCTTTCCATTTTCTTTTCATGG
>NW_008238337.1:1521836-1541979 GCF_000691975.1 Corvus brachyrhynchos
AAAGGGAAAAAAAAAGAAATTAAAAAACTTTGTTGCTTAAAAAAAAAAAAAAAAAAGAAGAAGAACAAACATTTAAAAAATATTCAGTATCTGGTGAGTCCTAACAGCAGGACACGGCGGGGTACGCATTAATGACCCGTTAATGCACTTCTCAGGTGGTAAATGGCCCATTAATGCTCCCTTGGCAGGTCAGCTTCCATAACTGATTCAAATTCACAGCCAGGGCACGGTGGAGGAGGGAAGCAGCCACAGAAGTGGTGTTTGGGACATTAACACCGCAGGTCTTGCTCTTTCGTGGGGGTGATTCTTTACAGAGGCCCTCTGGGGACATCTTTTCCCGAAGGAACGTCACAGACGGAATGTCCAGCACTGGGACACGTTCGAACCATTTACACCCCGCAAGGCTGAGGCTGCTTCCTCCCAGGTTCTCAGCAGCCCATCTTCACACCAGTACCATCCCTTCCATGAATAATCTGTTTCCTGTGCTCTGTCCACAACAATTCCATTCAACAGACCCCAGGAGTTCAGAACTGCAGCGTCTCCTTCACTAAACCCGTCAGTGTCCAAGGCTGGACAGAGATCAAGGTTTTGCTGGTGGCCCTCCTGTTTGTGGGGCCAGCACAGGCTGAGACTCCCTGGCTGTGGGAGACCAAACATCAGGAGAGCTGCAGGGCCCTCCAGAGTGACAGCAGGGCTTGGAACCACATTTGGCTCCAAATTGCTCTGTGTCTTCCTCCCAGCAGCTCCCACAGGATGGTGCAGCTCAGCTGCAGGGTGGATCTGGACATCACCTCCTCTGCAGCCACAATGGGAAACCCAGCAGGGGATGCTCCATCCCTGCCACCCCTCCCTTCCCAAGGCTGGGATGCTGTGGCTGTCGCCCAGGCCCATGCTGATGGTGATCTCCATGGATTTTCTCAGGACTGGAATGTCTGTGCAGGATTCCTGGGCTCCCCAGCTCACCCTGAGCCATGTCTGTGGCGCAGCTCATCCCCAGGCTCCTGCAGGCACGAGGAAATACCCCGTGTCCTTTGTGGCAGATCCTGGCCCAACACATTCCGTAAAACCTGCAAAGACAGAGATGCCCCCTCCCCACACGATCTGTTTCAGGGTTTAGCTGCCCTCGCTTTTACAGAATGTTCCCTGTGTTTGAGCTAATTCTCCCCCGTTGCAGATGCAGCCCATTACTATTGCTCCTCCCTGAAATAAGCACACAAACTCTGCTTATTCCTTTTCTCCTTCCAGCAGCCTTTTATGTGCTTTGAAGGCTGTTATCCCTTCACTCAGCCGTCTCCTCTGCAGTCTGCATAGCCCCAGATCTTTCAACCTCACCTCCTAAGTTTAATTCTTTGATCTTTCTCACTGCAGGAATGAGTCAAATTTTTACCTGAAGTGGGGTTTCCGAAGCTCGATGCAGTTTGAGGGAGTAGAGGATGACTTGGCTGTCCCATGGCTTGGGGCTAAACTACTATTTGTGTTTGCCGTGTGGTTTATCAAACTTTTGGTTCATATTCTGCTTTTGACCCTCTCTAATCTTAGATTTCTTTCTTTCTGCATAAAAGGGACCAGCTTGTGTCTTTCACTTTGAACTTGTGAAAAATGGTTGGGCTTGAGTGTAGGAATTTGCGTTTGTTCTTTGTGGGCTTCATCCTTTTTCATTTTCCTTATTTATTTGCCTCTTCAGCTTAAATAGGTGGTAATAAAAAAAAGGAAGAGAGTTCCTAATTTACCACATTAATTTCCACAGTGACCCTCTGGCCACATGTGAAGAAAATTACTGTCTCTCTCAGGCTTTGAGTGGGGAATTTTTGGTTTTAAAATTATCAGAAATAGGCAATATTAGCCTTGCATCTCTTTTACATATAAACTTAAAAAATGTAGCAGTTCCTCTCTCAAATTCTTCAGTTATAATGTCAAAAAAGTGAAATTTTTTGACAGTAGTGTTGCTCTTGTCTTCCTTATGAAATGAGGAGAAGAAAATCCAGCATTTCAGGTAGCAAATATTAAGTTTGGCTCGTATTTTAGATGTGACAAAACCCCTTGTTTTGCCTGTGAGGATGTAGAGTAACAGTGATGTGAATCCTGGTGGTGTTGAAGACTGTAGCAAATCTCCCATTCAGTGGCTCCAGGATTGAAAACATCTTTATTTTGATCCTGCAGGTTATCACCCTGTCGGTATGTGTGTAGAGTTTGTGGTTACAACAGGACAAAGCTGCCTCATCCATGAGGGAAACAATGAAAGTCTGCAGGAAACTGCCTTTGCTGATGTTGGGTTACTTTAAAAAGTAAATTATTTTCATTACAACCCCTGATTTCTGTCATGGGTTAAAATTGGCATCGCTTTCAAACAGATTGTGGCAGTGTCACAGCGTGTGATCACTCCCTGAAGAAGGTTCTGTGCTGCTACATGTGCTCCTGATATTAACATTTCCTGATGTGAAGCACTGTGCTCAGCAGTGCTGAGCAGGGGTGTTGGGAAGAGCAGAACGTGTCTGACCATTCCTGTCCCCTTCACAGCCCACCACGACTGAGCAGCTGAATCCCCTCTGATGGATCTGAAGGGATGATCTATGGCTCATTGCTGTGCTCTGCAACAACAGCAAACGGCCTGTGACTGCCCTACAGAAGCACATTAAATACATTTGGGCTGAGGTTTTTTAGGAATGCCTGGTGACACAGAAATATGGATGGCTGACAGATGCTTAGCACTCCCCCCAAAAACGAGATCTTCTGCCAACAGCAGGTTTGTCACTTCTGAGTTTAGATCAGCTTACATAAAGATTTCCCAGATGAGCCCTGCCCTGTGGATTTCTTACTGTAACACACACTTGGGATGTTAAATCCCGAGTCAGATGCACGTCAGCACTGTAGGTGACTGTTCCACCCAAGAACTAAGCCATATATATACAAATATCTGTTTATATGTGTGTGTGAGGGAGCTTTGGAGGGTAATCATGAGAGCTGCAGGGAGATCTGAGCTTTTGGGACATCACATCCATATTTTGTGTTCAGCATCTCCTTGTTCTCCCCCTGTGCATGCTGGTGGCAGAGGAGCATCCAGGAGGGTGCTGTGACCCTGCTGGCAACACCAGAGATGTGGCAGTGCCAGGATGGGCCCAGGGAAGCTCAGGGAGCAGGATCCACACCCTCCTAATGAGGGCAAAGCCAGGAGGGTGCCTGGGCAAGCTCAGCTCCTGCGGGTGGGCAGCCAAGGAGGAACAGCGTTGTCTGTGTGGGATTTCTGTCTGTGTGGGATTTCAGGCTCTGTCTGTCTGCGTGGGATTTCAGGCTGTCCTTTCCTACAGGGAGCTGTTCCATCTGCTGTCTAAGCAGAAAGCAGCCGTGGAGGTGGGAAAGGAAGTTCTGCACCTCGGGGAAGATGCTGCCCTGAGCTCCTCAGAGAAACCCTGTGACAACAGGGGAGGCTTGCCCTGTGTCCTAGAATGGGAAAGCAGCAGCGGGAAGGGCAGTGGAGGAGAAGAAATGCAAAGAGCCAGCCTGGGGGGATCCTGGATTGTGCAGGAAACAGGATTTTCCCTGACCTTCTTGGAGCTGCTCCAGCTCATGCGGAGCGGGATTCAGGTAGAAAACCCCTCCACAAAGCAGCCTCGGCCCACTCCAGCTGCTGCCATTTCAGTGGAAGCCGAGGCAAATTCCCATCCTGGCAGCACTGCTAACCACTGACAAGGTGCCTTTTTTTAGGGGTTGGGGAGGGCACGTAGCCAAAGGCATCCCACATTCCTTCTGCTGAGCGCGAAGGTTGCCAGAATTAGCGCACGTACAGAGTGCACAATGAGCCACTTCCCGCTTGATCTGCCAGGAGGGCTGAGGGATCTGTGAATTCTGCTGCTAGAAGGAAGCACATACCCAACATCTTGTCCATCAAGGCAGAAAACACCTCCAAAAGGCAGCGAGAGCGAGCCCGCATCGCGAGGAGCTGTTTAAAACCAGCAGCAAATAAAACTCTGAGCTCGCGCCGACAGCTCCTCGCTGCCTGCCAAAAGTGAAAAAGCAGCGTACGCCAGAGGCTAATCAAGCTCTTCAAACCCACTACGCAAGTGCCTCTGCAGAGGCTCTTTCTCCAAGAATCTGAAATTCTCAGAGCTGTCTTGAGGGAGATGTTTCACACCACTGCTACCGTAGGTGCAGCAGCAAAATTGCTTTAGCTGGGGCATGGCTCCTTGTCCTGTTTTGGAGAGGTAACAAACATCAGCTGAATAATTTGGGCGGAAATAAAAAGGCCCCTTTTTTTTTTTTTTTCCTTTGACAAACATTTATTTCTGTCACCCACAATAACTGTTTTTAAGGATAGCAGAGTGAAGCTGAGTTTTCCATTTATAAGTTTCAAATTTTCTTTTGTTTCGAAGGCCTGATTTGTTCACGTTTTTGCAATGTTTCACTGTGGTGGTATTTGAAGCCAGGATTTGAGGAAGAACACGATCCATTGGCAGGAAAAAGGAGAGAGGAGAGGTGTATCTATTTTTCAAGCAACTGGCCCACTGTTTTAACAATCAGGGGAAGAAAGGAACTTGATTTCTGACAAGAAATCTCTAATTTTTATATATTCTTCTGTGAATCTGATGGGGAAGCTCATGGATGTAGATGAGGATTAGGGCCTACTTCTCACTCAGGTGCAGGTGGTCAGAAAGTTTCTCTGAGACAACAGAATGAAACTTGTAGGAAAAGTGATGAAAGATCCAGGTTCCTTGTGTCTGAAGAGGGCTACATTTAGAGAATGAGAGACAAAACGGGTTCAGAGGGCATTGCTCTGGGCAGGTAAAATCCTGTGCCCAAACAGCAAATGAGAGGTGTAGGCAATTATTTAAAGTATTATGGGAAAATGACCGAGTCCTACACTGACGTATGATGTAGGTAAAGGGAGTTTGGATGGAAAGCAATACAAAACCTCCTGCTTTGTTCCATATTTGATCCTACTTCACTCACTTAAACATCCTTTCTTGCATTGCACACCTGAGCATGTAGGCTCTCACCTTGGTGTGACATTACAGCCAGGCTGGGGCTTGGCTGTGGTCACCCCAATAGGATGAGCCACAATGATTAACAACATGGATTAATTCTTGGCTCTGCTTGTTCTTAAACTGATGACTCTGTATATCCATCCCACAGCTTTTGGCATTGGTTGTGACCTGAGGCCTCCTGGATGTAAAGAAGAGCAGTAAATATTCCAGGGCTCAGTTTTTAGCTTTTTTAGGTGATATATGGCTGGAGATATAAATTAAAAACTCCCAAAGAAAATGGGAATATATGTTTACAATGCTCTCTTGAATTGCAGAGACCTAATTCCTTACTGCATCTTTATTTTCATGGGTATGAGCTTAGGGAGAATTTTCTTTCTAGGTTAAGACCACCTGCTAGTGAGTTTGTGTATTATGAAAGTAGTTTGTTCACAACTCTCTTGCAATTGAAATGTTGTTAAGCCATTGTCTAAATATAGACTAAAACTAAAACCCACAGCAAACAGTTTCTTTCCTTCTTTTCTGTGCAGCACTTGGTGGGTCTGGGCAAAATTCTGCCGCCCTAGGTCTGCCCCAGTGGGGTCCTGCCTTCTGGGGGAGGGCTGCACCAGCAGGCAAAGCCAGGAGAGAGGGTGCCTTTAGTGAATTACTGCTTTTTGGAAAAGTGAAGTCTCCTGCCTGCAATGCTGAGCTTGCTGCTACTGGGAAGGTCTGTGATCTGTAGGAGATGCGTTGCAGGAGCAAGGTAGTCAGGAAGCAGACGGAATTCCATGGCATGCAGTCTGCAGCAAGGCCTTTACTCCACCCCGAGGTCACTTGAGGCTCTGTTTTTCCTCCTCATGTTCTTTCAAACATGAATCAGCCACACACACCCCCCCAAAGCATTAACTGCAATCTCTGTGTGATGCCCTTTGGAAGTTTGGTGGCAGAAAAGCAAAGCTGGGATGGGAAAGCCCTTGCTGTCCCCGTGCACACAGTGCCTGGCACGGCCACACAGCCAGGACCGAGCCACGGAGTGGCCACAAAGCCACAGTTTGCTCCCACTCCCGAGGATCTGCTGTCCCAGGATCAGTGCACCACGTCCACTTCATGCAGCCTCGTGCAGCCTGTGAGCTTGAGGGGGCAAATTAATGGAAACAGATTTTTCTGAGTTGTAGGAGTTGGCTGTGATCCTGTGACACTGTTGTAGAGCTGGCTGCTTGAATGAGCACGTGAGCCAGGCTTCAGCTTCAATCAAACCTTGTTCCCTCGTGTATCCCTGCTGCTGCTCCAGGGCTGCAAACCCATTCCAAAGGTTATTAGTTTGAAACACTTTAGGGGGTACATCCCTGTGCCGAACCTGTACCCGCCTGCGTTATTTTGGTGGCAGTAGACAAAAGAGAGAAAAGCTCTCTTTGATTATTTTTTCCCTTTATGTGCTGCTTTGCGAGTAGTTTTCCATCCAATTAATCCCACTAGGTTTCTAATTGAAGTGGTGGTTTGCATAAATATTAATCAGTCACTAAGAAACCTGGAGGGTCAGGGACAGGCCAAATGAAAGAGGGTGTTTGGTACCTGCTCTGATGTATTTTTGCTGAGCTCTCCTTGCACAGGAGATGCTCAGATTATGTTTCCCTGGTATGTTTTTCTTGAGTCTTATTGGCAATAGCAATATAGGTAAATAAATTATGGCAGCATGTAACTTGTTCTCGTTGCCCCTTAATGCCATTTCAGTGGGAAGTAAGTGGCTGAATATTTTCTGTGTTGCTCTGGTCTCTCAGTTCCTCTCTGACTAATGAATGGGGAAATATTTCTTCACTCTCCCCAGTGTAATATGTTGTGAGGACAAATAAATTAAAGCCTTGGAGCCTTTATATGAGTAGGGGCCATATAACCTGCTAGAGAAAATTGCCAAGCAATGTTCTTGGTACTCACCTTGGCTGTGTAACTTGTTTGTTGCTGGCACAAATTCAGCTCCAAACTGAGGCAGTTTCACATGCTTTGCTCTGCAGGATTGTTTTAATTTCAGTGTCCATGGGATTGATGTGACCACTTCATTAGACCCCTTTACTTTTGTTAATTCACTTCTCTAAAAATTCAGGAAAATTAAGGAGCTGCTTAGGAAGGTGAATTGACCATGAAGGAAAGGTACTGGCCAGACTAAGGCTTCTTTCTTTGTTATCAGCACTTAATTACAGGAAAATTATTTCCTCCACAGAATTGGCAGGGCACTGGAATTGTGCCTTGCCCTCATTCTCCTCGTGCTGTCCTCAGGCACCCAGGCTGGGAGCAGGAAGGAGCTGGGAGGTTTGATGGGTGAGGACAGTTTGGGTTCTGCAGGGCTGGGGACAAGCAAGGGTGTAAAGCCAACCGCAGTAGGGAGGGCAGCTCCATGCTCAGATTGGTTCACCAGCAAACTGGAGAAACCTCCATCTGCCTGACAGCAAGAGAAAAAAAAGGAGCTTATTTAAAAAAACATCCACAGTTTGAGACCTCATTCTGCACTGGGGCCTAGGCTGCAATTAGCTGTTCTTGCTGCCACGTTTCTGGGCAGGATGGCAGCAAAGGCTGTGACAAGCAAGGTGCAGCTCTGTCAGAGGGAGGGATGGAGCTGGGTGCTGTACACCCAGGGAAGCTGATTTTCTAGAGATGGCTTTCAACAACATTGGACAAACTGGAGAAAAGTGACAAAATATCAAAGCTTAAGCATTAATACTCAAGCGTGACATATCCCTTTTCCATCCACCCTTGTACTCCAGTGCTGCAGAAAGCACATTCCCATTGATCTATCCAGGACACAGATCGCAGGCTTGTACCCATCAGGCCTTCCCTTGCCTTTGTTAAGCTCAGCAAAGCTGCAAACACTGTTAAAATTAAGTTGCCAGAGGAAAATGTTTCTGATGCATCTGTTTTTATCGTTTACCCTGTGGTGATATCATACAGCCTCCCAGGCAGCCAGGGAGCACAAACATGATGGGAGAGGGGCAGGGAAAGGAATTTCAATTTTTCTTGCACTGAAATGTAGGAGTTGTGGGGAAACATAGACAGTTCAGAGATATTTGCCTTCCTTCAGGCATGCCATCAGCTCTTGTAGGAGCTTCAAAACAAAACTCACCAAAATGACAGCACTTTGTTTGCTGCACTGAGGAATGAGGCTGTTCCTGGGGGAGCATTTTTTAACATCTTTGCAATGCAGGGCTAGAGAGAAGCCTCAAACCACTGTGTGATGACAGCCATCCCAGCTTCTCAGACATGGGGATGCTCTTGTTGCCTGTCACCGTGCAGCAGCCACCTGAAAGGACATTAACACGGAAATTTTGGAACAGCCAAAGAAATAAAGCCACAGTATGATAGAGTTTGTCAGCTACTAATCTGATACCCACACACATGCATGTTGTGTGTCTCCTTGTGTTAAATCATTCTGTGCAAGGATTTAGCTGTTAAATAAAACAGTGTATACCCATAATCAATAGACCAACATCAGCTTCCTCTTCCTTCCCTCCCTTATCACAGCTTTGAGTTATCACTGGAGCCCTTCATAGCTCAGTGATGGTCATTAATAGATCTGAGTACCCTACAAGGTAATTTTGGTTTGTTTTGAGGTGCTGTGTAAAACTCTGCTACAGGTGTTACCTGGCACATGGAGTTAAACTCAGGACAGAGCTGTCAGTGAGCTGTTTCACCAGTGGTTCCAACTCCTAACAAAAACAGAGTCTCTGCACATGTACTTTAAATTAAAGTTTACAAATTTGCAGCTGTTTGCTTAATTGGGTCCGAATAGACTGTTAAGCTCCACAGGGAGCAGTTGTTCTGATGGTCAGGAGAGATCAAAGCAATAAGAGAAAAAGACAAACAGTGTCAGCCTGCACAGTCCCCTGGGGCAGCACGGGGCTCTGGGGGCACCTGGGGATGGGAGCCCCTTGGGGGTACAGGGTGATGCTCCTGGTGAGAGATGGCTTGAAAAGCTTTTTCCCATGCCATGAAATCCTGTGGCATTTGGAAAAGCCTCACTGTTTTGTCTTCATGAAAACGTCTTGGAGGAACCGCAGCATTAGGTCAGAGTCATCAGGTCACTCTTTAGGAGACCAAAGATCCAAATCTTTTAATCCTGCAAGATGAGATTTGAAGCTGGGTCTGCACTAGCTGGTCTCTCTTCTCTCTTTCACATGCCCAGGGAAGAATATCGCTCCCGAAAACATTTCATGGCTTTGACAAATGTTCACTTATAGATGAAATATATTTTTGCCAAAAAAAAAAATTCCTAAGCCGTTTTTTCCCTCGGCTCTGCCGTTCTTTATTTTTCTCTGCTTTCATCTCCAAGCCTCCTACCCTTTTTCTGTCTTGTCTATTTTGATTCAGCCCATGCCCTGAATGACTCCTGTCTTGCTCTGTGCTTGTACAGTGTCTATCACAGTGGCTTTCAATCTGTTAGCACCCAGAGGCATTAACATAATGCAGGTAATAAGGGCTAAATTTAACTTGCTCACAACCACTTTTACCCACTCTAATATGCATCACACTCCTCAACTGACAGACTCAAATTGCATATAATAGCTGCCTGGCTACAGTACACAGACAAAGAAGGTGATAGAAAGCATTTACCTCAATAAAAAAAAAATATTTTTCCCATCCAGAAACCTCAGCTTCATTTCTTCCCATTGCTTTCAGAAGCTTCATGTCAAGATAGATTTTCCTTCCACTGTGATGACATTAAATCTCATGGCTGCTGTAAAATATGCTTTATGAGTTATTAAAGAGTGTTACAGCAGCTGAATTGGGCAATCATTAAATAAATATTGCTAAATAGTTTATTAAAAGAAAATTTAAGTGCTTGCCATTTTTACTTATCCTCCCTAGGACAGTTGATTTTATAGGTTTTCTTCCTTTTTCTATTTTTATGTTCTGGAATAAACTCTACAAACTTCATCGTTCATCCAAATATCTATAAAAAGTTTAATTGATGAAGATCCCCTTTGAATAAAAAATAACTAAACAGCAGTTCCTAATTTTCTGTGCTTAGTTCCATGAGTATCCCAAACAACTTTGAAGTTGTTTAGCCTGTAATTCTTTGCTTTTGCAAGTTGTACTCACTGAGTTAACCAATAATAATCAAACCATGGATGGAAAAGTAGTGAAAAAGTAATTCAATTCTAAAAGGACAAAAAGACTGAATCACAGGGAACAATTTGTAAGGGTTCTTTTGGACACAACACTCTGGCTTTGGTTTCTTGGCAAAAATTTGTCCTCTTGCTCAGCTCAGCATTGGTTGTGCAGTGTCTGCAGTGACCCCAGGGAAGTCCTGCTGTGCACAGGAGCCCAAACCCAGGAGAGGTGCTGGTGCCAGATCACTGATGAGAACTTCTTTACCTTCAGCCATCTGAAAATACTCTGTGCACATCACCCAGCCTCCTTCAAGAGCCCAGGGAAGGTTTCTAAAACACAGGGATAACCCTTTGGAAGTACCTTCCCTCCTCTCTCCTGGCTGTGGAGAAGTCTGGTACTGGTTTGAGGTGGATCCCAGTTTGAACACTCAGCCTGGGAGGGCTCCACCCCCACATCCACTGCACTGCATTACCCTGCGGGGGACAGCACAGAACAGGAGTGATGCCTCAGCATCCCCTTCCCCAGCACATTTGCACTTCCCAATTTGCAGTTGCCTGTTCCGTGTAGTGTGAGCCTCACTTTGCCTGGAGATAACGAGCTACAGCTTAAAAACTGCCTGCTGGACTGGCTTGAGACCAAAAGAACTTCTTCAGTTGTGTTGTGTCTTCTCAAAGATTAAGGAAAGCCCAAGGACAGCCAGTTTGGTTTGCAGCTGCTGGAAGTGGCTCAGCACTGAGCTGAGCTCTTACCCAGCAGTGTGAGCACAGCCCTGTGCTGATGGACAAAGCACACATTCAGATCAGGATGCATTTCCCAGAGCAGGCAGCCAGTTCCTGTGTGTAACAGTGTCACTTGGTCTGTCCCAGCTGGATTAATCCTGTGCTGCTGACACCTGAAAGCACAGGTAACCTCAGCCAGGTTCCCAGATCAGTGTGACACAGGCTGGTGACAGCCCTTGTGCTGCTTTAGTGTTCCCCAGGTGGAGACCACAGCAGCTTTCTCAGCACCAGGCCATTAAAGACCCAGCTTATTACCAGAGTTACCCAAAGATCTGCAGCAAGCAGGTCCAGACCATGATTTCTCCACGTTGCGATTTCTTTCATTAATGTTCTCCTCTAGGAACTTGTGTTTATTCCTGAATTCACTCTTCTTTCTGAAGCTCTCGTGGCTGTGTGGTCCCTTTGCAGCTGCCACCATCTTTGCTAACCCCATCTCTGCCTCGATTGCACCGATCTGTGGTGCTGCAAGCTCCTGACCTTTTCCCAAATCCCAACGCACGGCCACTGGCTCCATCCCCTCCATACCCAGCTCCTCTTGTCCATCTCCAACAGGACTTAATCTCTCCTGGCTCTTCTCCATTCAATTGTCTTCTGTTCCAATAGGTTTAAAAATAGCTCCTGCATATTTAATTATGCTTCACTTCCCTCTGTTCTTCCAGTCCATCCAGTCTCCAGTGCAGGGCTTTGTGTGCTGACAGAATTCCCATTTAGGCTGGCCCATGTTCACCCCATTATACACCCGTATTTAGACTGGAAAAGGCTGTTCCCTTGTAAGACTGGGAGCCTCTGC
This sequence comes from Corvus brachyrhynchos, assembly GCF_000691975.1. NCBI lineage: Eukaryota > Metazoa > Chordata > Aves > Passeriformes > Corvidae > Corvus > Corvus brachyrhynchos. The sequence goes on from NW_008238337.1 coordinate 1,533,464, forward strand.
AGCACAGCATTGACCAAAATCAGGTCAACAGTGTCACACAGTGCCTTGCAGTTCATGATAAAATTGCTCATTAAGAGCCATGAAAGCAGAGTATAACCGTGGACAGAGAAGCAAAGAAGTAATCAGAGGAATATTTCCCTTTCCTCTTTTAATAAGCTATCATTTACCCTTGTTCTGTTCTGGTCCCTTTGGGGCATATATCTTGTGCAGGGAAATGTAAAAAAAAAAAGAGAGAGAGCTAGAGGAAAGTAATAATGAAATAGTGCATGTGTTTAAATATTTGCAGGAGAAAGGAAACATCACAGAATTTCTCACTAAGTCTGTGGTGAAATGGAAGAAGTACAGGCTTGTCAAAGCAATAATTAAGTTCAGTTCCAGAGGGCTGTTTGTGTTAAATCTGCTGGGTTTTCTTTCAGGAAATCGTGTCTCTGGAGGGCTCTGATAGAGAAGCCCACTGAAGGCAGGTTTTCCCATTGAAGGCAGGTTTTCCCACTGACTCAAATAGTCTGAAACCCTAAAAGGCAGCTGGAGCTTTGTGTGGAGGTTATCACCGGGAAAATTTGACTTCTTGGTGTAACACCAGTGTCTACTGTCAACTCCTGTTCCAGCCAGAGTAAAAGATGTACGAACACCAAACAGGGGATTGTCCCTGTGTTGAGGAACATCCATCAGAAAAGGAGCTTTCCTTTATTCTACAATCAACCCTGTGTTTAGGAATATATTTACCTCAGCACATCGGGATGCACGTCAGGGGAATTCCACCAAACACATGAAGGTGCTGGAGGTGAAGCAAACCCTCATTTAGCTATTTAAATATCCTCTGCAAGGCAAACACATTCATATTTCATGGGCTTGCAGAGCTCTGAGCCCCAGGTATTTGACCTACCTTACATCAGCTGCTCATCTCAGATGAGCACAGTTCATCTTTTCTTGCAGCGTAACCACGAGTGACACTTTAAACTGCTGGAGGTGTTTGTTTCCTCTGAGATGCGCTTTTCCTTCGCTGCATTAGGGGGAGAGATGAGTGATAGCACTCCTGTGAATGCAGGGATTAAGTGCAGGATCAGTGTGGGGGAAGGGCAGGGAGCTGAGGCAGAGCTGGGGACACTGGTTGGATTCTCCCACTGAACGAGTTCTCGGGGCAGGGGCAGTCTCCAGGCATCAAAGGACACGATAAGTGCTAAAGTAAAAAGACGTAGCAGCAGCTGACTAACCTGTACCAAAAAAACCAAAGGGATTTTCTGTCACATCCTGATGTTATGGTTAAGGGCTAGAAACACTGAGCATCCACCCATGGGCTTGACCTGAAACCTGCTGAATCCAAGCAAAAGATGCTCGTTGATCTCAGAGGATGATGAAGCAAGTTTTGAGTGGTTTTGTTCTGTTGACTCCAATTTCTATGACCTTGTCTTCGCTGTGTGTGAGCTGACACCATTGGTAGGTGTGTGCTGAGCCTGAGAACGTGTGCTGGCCGTGCCCCCCAGGCCTGGCAGAAACGTCAGACTGGGAATATGACAACAAAAAGCAGAGTGCTAAAGAGCCATCACATTTCGGAAAAAATGTGAGAAAATTAATGACAGAAGAGACTTGCCCTTTTTTTTTGGTTTTTTTTGAAGTGCAAAACTTAAAAAATTGCTGCAATAATATCAGTCTGCTCAAGCTGCCAAGCTGTGCAAAACCTGGTGTGGTGCACACACACACAAAGACAAAAAAATTCTGCTTTCTTGTTTCCTAGAAAATCTGTGGAGGGCCTCCACCCTGAGAAGATAATAATTTGAATGAATTGTTGATGCTGATTAATTCATTATCTTAAGAAATATTTCCCAGAGCACCTGCACAGCCAAAGGTGTTGAAGGAAGCCTGTGACATGTATTTTACCCATCTTTGACCTTCCAGAGGTCAGGCACTATTCTAAACATTTCACAGGGGCTTCAGTTAAAGCCCAGAGGAGAAAAGCTCCAATTTCTGTGTTGTTTGTGCTGCCTGTCTCTGGCTGTGCCATGGGCCTGGCTCCCCTGGAGCTGAGGGGATGATATTGAAGGTACTCCAGGAGAGAAGGATTAGGAGGGCACTCCACCCACCAAAGTGTTTAATGGAATGAGGACTTTCAGTTGAATTTAATTTGTTGGGCATGACCCCATTTTCGCTGTTATTTGCTAACTTCTCCAAATCTTGAAGCTAACACCTATTTTCTTTTCTGACATATATTTCACTGCTTTTATAGGAGATTTTGCTGTCTTATTGTGCTTGTTCCCTGGCTTTTGGTGTAATTTAGATGTGTTTTGGAGAGGAGACAGGCAGCAGAGCACCTTTAGGATCCCTTGAATGAGATGGTGTGCTCTGGCACAATGCAGATATCAAACCATCATGCTGGAAGTGGGATGGGAGCCACAGGAAATGAGATTGTAACTCCTGCCCTCTGCCCCACACACAGCCTGTCCTGCTCCAGGCTTTGGACTCAGTGAGGACTGAGTCATCCTTGGTTCAAAACACAATCTCTGCAAAGTCTCCAAAACGTGATCTAATGTCAGAAACAGCCAAGGAGTTAATGCTGTGCTGTAAAAACGTTATTTGGAAACTGCTGCTTTTAAATAATTGCCATCTTTTGATATCCTGGATATATTTCACCAACCCAGAACTCACTTTTCTACTTGAAACAAAGCCGAGAACAAAGACTGCCTGTGTGAAACCAAACTGCTTTGAACCCAGCTGCAGGTGCCTGCACCATGCACACTTCTGAAAGGAAGGCACTAAGAGAAATAAAATGGGCATTGAGCTCCTACGAACAGTGAAAATTCCTGGCTACATATTTATTCCATTTCAGAGTGCAGCAGACCTGTCCCTGGGGTGAAAGGCACAGCTGGTTACGAGAACCTTGCAATGAGCTGCCTGGGAGGTGTGGTGTGCATCCCACAGCCCTCTGCTGGAAGAAATTTGGAAATCTTAAGTGTGGAGCTGGCAGAAACGGGCAGAAACTGATTTTTCTGTTATTCAGAAATATTTGCATTTTCAAAAAAAACAAAGGTACCTACTTCTCTTGAGGGAAAGATGAAGATCTTTACATTTCCTTAGAGCCCAAAACTTCCTCATGCACTCCAAAACCTAAAAGAACAAGAAACTTCCAGCCTGGTGGAAGACAGGAATCCTTATGCACCACAGTTCTTTTTATTTGGCTCCCTTTCCCAAGCCCTTCCTTGGCAAAAGTTGGTCACTCATAAACATGTCCCTATGGAAAAAACATTTAATTAGAAAAATCTCCTCTAACCCACGTTTTGTGTGCAAGAGATGGGTGGGGGTGGTTCCAAATATTCCGTGACTTTGGGAGTGAATTTCAGTGGATTTTATTCTCACCACTGCACCGTGCCAATGCCACTCACTGGCCCAGGAGGTAACATGAGATCTACAACTCTGGGGTTCTATTCCCTGAACAATCATTAGTGCCACTGATGCCTTTTCTTGGTCTTAAAATCAAGAGTCAAACACGGTTAGAAGGGGAAAAGGGATTTTACCTTGGTATTTATTTTAAGGAACCTTAGGTGCACATGTCCAGGTCATATGCACCGAGATGCAGCCCCCCGAGTCTGTGTCCCCCCAACATTGGGTATAACATTATAGGTTTCATTAATTAGCAGATCTATCAAAGATTCCCCAATGAGAGGCTCAAGTGAGCCCCCCTCCCCAAGGAACCTTCCCCTGGATGGTTCTATCTTAGTTTACAGAATGTGTTCTGGAGAGGACCTTGGGGTCTGGGGCACACTGATCCCTGGCTACAAAGCTTCTAAAATGTTGAGTCTCTTAGCTTGACAAACAAGTCCAAGAATGTAGGTAAAAAGCACCAGGAATACAGAAGTTGTAAAAAGGTGTAACAGGGGTATAAAAGAAAAGGCAAAAATCTTCATGGCATCACTACGTGGAGAACCAGCTCAGAAGGGAAGGGAGGAAAAGAGCGGAAACCAACCAAGAACTTCACTGGGCTGCACCTCACGCCTTTGGCCTGCCCATGCACTGGTCCTGGGATAGCTGGAAAATGTGAAGGGAAAGAAAGCACAGCTGGGACAGAATTTCTTTATTTAGGTGCTGAGTGAGGGTGAACCAGGAAATGGATCTGTCTCTGAAATCCAAGAACTGAAATATTCTCAGTGGCACCGAAGCTGGCATTCACTGTCCTGGTGCATTGCCAAAGCTTAGGCAAGGCTGGAATCTGATGCAAGTTCCATTGCTGAGTTAAAAAACATTGCTTTCTAATAATTTGGTGAAAACCACTGCTATAGTTTAGATGCATTGACATTAAATATCTTTTGATTTCTGATTTGTTCCATAGTGCTAAGATGGTGCGGGAGGCAATTAGCTGCATTTGGAAGTCAGGCAATGATTGATTGCTCTGCTCCCTCTCAGCTGCTTTGTGAGTTTAACTTTTATCTACAGTTTAAAATCAAAGGGTTCTTTTCTATTTTTTTTTTTTAATTAGTTTACAATCTGTTGACAAAACGGCCCTCCATCTGAATGGATCGTATTCTCTCACATAGCTGGATTAAAAATGACAATTATATTTCAAGCAAGATAATATTTTCCTGATCATTTCTTTTGGGGAAAAAAATAAAAAGGCTTTATGGTGCAATTTCTGTTTTCACTTGACGACTTTAGAGCCTTTTTTCACTTAGAAACCTCTTCACTCCAGCTCTGCTTAGCAGTAATAGATCAGTATTTGTTTGATTTGGGTTTTAAATGACTACAGGCTCTAAATGTGTAAGTGGAAGTCAATGAGGCTCTGTGCTGACTTAGGTTAGAATGAACAAGCAGGGATAGACTCTTCTTGGATTTTTTAAGCATATTTTCAAGCTGTACAGCGACCAAGGCAGGGAAGAGCAGTTTCTTGTACCAACCCACATCAATCCCCTCATTTGCAAAGCATTATTCCCTGAGCTTAATTAGTTTGTGAGAGGTGCTGAGGCCCTCGTTTCCAGGCACTGCAGAGTGACTGTCCCAGCTCTCACTGCCCTGCAGCACCACCAGTTCCTCTGCCAGCTCCCCCCTGCATGTCCCAGTTCACCCAGAAAAGCAGGGCCAGGCTGGTTCTCTGTTGCTGGTACATGGTTATCTTTCTCTGGAGACGCCCATCTGCCAAAGCCTGGATCCCAGCACCTCTCTGGGGCTAAGACCATTCTTTTCTTACACTCCAGCTGCTGTTTTGCAGGAATGATTTCAGGATGAGAAATGCCCACAGGGTCCTGGGGTTGATCCTCACAATGAACTTCTGCCTACAGCCAAAAGCCAGCAGGGATAAAAGGGGAGCTTCAAAAGGGAAATGGAGTTACCAGCCTGTGAGCAGGAAATACTGTTGTAAACATTGTCCCAGGCTCATTTTGGGACCATGGGGAGAGTGCAGACACACTCCGTGCCCCTGTCGTGCCTTGTCTGGAGGTTGCAGCTCCTGAGGAGAGAACAGAGAGTGCTGAGCTGCTGCAGGAGTCTCACAGGAGATGGAGGGTGCAGAGCTTTTTCTCCCCAGTCCCTGCTGCAGCCTGCTCGAGTAGCTGCATGCAGGAGGAGAGGTCAGCTGCTCCACAGAAAAACATCCAAGGAACGGGAGGTCGGGGTATCGCTGAATCCCTGATGTGCCTCTCAGGGCAGCCACGAACTGCTCCTTCCTCGGGGCAGATGTGAAAATTGCCATGTGCCCTACCTAGATCACGCCTGGCAGGAACAGGAGATGTGTGAGTGGCAGCTGGCTCCTGGAGTTCATTGGCATTCACAGTGCCCAACAAGGAGTTCTTGTGCTCCTTCCTCCAGCTTAGCTTATAAAGGGAACACACCTATAAATTATCCAGAGAAGAGGGCGAGACATGCACAGACAGGCAAGATGAAGAGGGAGGAGGATCAGAGATTTTAAGGCCACGACAGAATTCTCTGTCTCATTTTGTAGCCAGCCTGCATATTTATGATGCAGAGATGGGAAAGGCCCACAGAGAGAACACAGCTCACAAATCATATCTCTCAGCTTGCTCCAGAGTTTGTTAAAGTTCAATCATGTCTCCTCTGCTTGTACTCCATTAATCATTGCTGCCTCTGAAAACAAGGGTAAACTTGCATCCCACGTCTGCAGGAAGATCATGTCCATTCCCTCGCACACTTTTTCCTCTTTCAAGTCTGCCTGAATCTTCCTCCTCGTGGGAAAGGACTGGGAGATCACAGCTTTGTTAGAGGAATGTGTCACCTCCTGCAGGTTCCTCCCATACAAACCCCAGTCTCTCGCCTGGGTTCTCCTCAGCGACCTGTCCTCTGCCTCCAAAACAATCCTGTGGAGTGTGGAGGGTCACAGAGTTCTTTGCTTTGGTTTTAAAATCCTTAGGTGAGAAATACTTAATCTGGAATTAGGTGACTGTAATATTTTCTCCCTCTGTGTTTTGGCTTTATATGCAAGGGGAACAAAAGTTGAAAGTGGGTATTTTATAATATTTCTAAAACTGATGTTTCTTAAAGAAACCTTTTCTTTCAAATATGAAGGTTCAGACTGGTTTTTTTTTTCCCTTCTGAATGCAACAAGTGGCAGATCTGATGCTGGATCTAAGAACTCCCAGGTTGACACTGGTGTACATTTGCAGGCATCTCTGATGCTGTTCCTGCCAGGACATCAGACCCATACTCATAAAGTTGCCTCAAATTTGTGAAAAGAAATAGAATAAAGCAGATACCCAGTAGCTCCTGGGCGCTGCCCAAATCTCTCTGCACTCTGCTCTTCTGCAGAATATGTGCTACAAATGAAAGGCATAATAGGGTGAATTAAAAACAAGGCATTTGTTTTTCTTCAGCACCTTCTGTCCACAAAAACTGAGATTTCCAAATACAGTCTAATTAAACTTAATTCTATCCCTAATCATTTGTGATTCTATGCACAGATTATGTGTGGATGTAGAAGCCTTGTAGCTCTGCCCAGCTCTGTAATAAAGCTGTCTCTGAGCTCCAGTAGCAGTGGGAACCCCTCAGAGTGGTTTTCCTGCTTTAGCACAGGGGTTTGGGGCATTTTTTGTCATTCCTCTGTCAGATCACATTCACAGCCAGTTCTGACCTTTCCAGTGGAAGGGGTTTTTGGGGTTGCAGACATTATTCCCTGCTGTTGGCTGACATAAAGATTAGGTTCTGCTCTTGCTGGCAGTGGGATCAGTATCTTCAGTGATAAATATTTTGATAAATACAGTATTTGGGTGCTCTAGGTTCAAAAGCCCCTGAAAACCAAATGGAGGCTTAGTCATTATGAAGGTAATGAAAGCAAATCCTGAAAGAAATGGAACATACTCATTTCTGCACCAGCTGGGGTTTGCCCTTTCCAGCAGCTGCGGGATTCTCAACATGGTTTTATTTTACCGTGTGTCCTTTCCTCCCTGCCTCCTGCACTGTGCTGGTATTTATAGTTATAAGAGATTATGGTCAAGTCTTTTCCAATTCAACAGCCCAACGTGAAAGCCCTGAGAGAACAGGGATGGAACATGAGGATATAATGCCTCCTGATGGAGCTAGAGCTGTGGCATAACATCCTTAAGACCAAAAGCAAATGTCTTATCATCCAGTCAAATGTTTTTATTCCTTAAACATATCTGCTGTGTGCTACGTTCCACCACACACAGGGAAACACTCTTGCTTTTAGTATTCTTCCCTCACTTTGCTGTATTGATTTCATGGCAAGTTGCATGGCATTACCTGCAATTATTTGTCATTTTGCTCTTTAAAAAAAATCATCCAAAATCGTGGCCTGGGCTGCAAATGAGGTGAGCACTGGAGTGGAACAGCAGTATCCAAGTTCCACTGGCTTGTGCTTAAGGGAATTTAGCTTGCATATTTACAGCAGGGCCCTCCAAATTCCTGTCTGTTTTTTGTAGGAGCTGGAAATGCCAAAGATTTTGTACAAGGGGGAAATAAAACTGTAAAGGCCTGGTAGAGAAATCAGAAGCGATTCACTAAAATTCTTGGTAAGATTTGATCCCAACACTGAAAATTAAAAAAAAAAATAGGAAGAAATTGTGACAAAATCGTTTGTAAAAATAGTTGGAGGAAGTTTCAGCTCAAAATTCTAAACGGTGATAATTTTCTTCCAAAACCAAATGTTTTTTGCTTTAGGGTAATGGTCTTGTTTAGATTCAAAGTACATCCGGGCATCATCATAAATCTACTGCTGAACAAGCCATGGGCAAGGCCACTCCTAATTTCAGTGTGTGCATCCTTGGCTACAACAGAAAATCCCTCTACTCTGAGTTCTTAACTTCCCACTCCCTTCTTAGACAGAACCAGGAGTGATCCCACATCTAATTACTGCTGGACAATGCAGCACAAACTGAGTCTGCACAGCTAAATAACTTACATTACCTTCACGTTAGTGAATAAATCGGGTTCATCAGCCACAAACACCGAATAGGCAATAGAAACAAGGATATTGGACTACACACAAGTCAGAATGTAAAGCACCCCCCATCAGGTGTTAAAATGCATTTCACAGGGTTTCCATGAGACCACACAGGATGAGA